>NW_022196903.1:122343656-122383674 GCF_008632895.1 Mastomys coucha
ATATATGTACACACACATATATTTTATACACACATATACACATATGTATACACACACTCACATATATATATTCCTGAACAACGGTCCCAGATGTGGGCTTCATCTTGCAGATGAGAACCTAAATCCAATCAGAGAGTATTGGTTACTCCTATGATGTTCATGACGTTATTGTACCAGTGGGTACAATTATTATTGTAGTTTGCATGGTTCAAAGCTGGGAATAATTGATGATTATTTTTCTTCTCTGACTACATGAGTAGTCGTTTTCAGATCCAGAACTATAAAGGCTTTCCTGTAGGAGTGAAACTTTTAGGTTAATACCAGTTATGTTTCTCCATGTTCTATGACTCAAAAATGTATCGTCTTCAGCAGTAGGGTCTTACTTTCAAGTGCTGGAAGGCAATTATGAGCAATGGCAATAGCCTGTAATATTTGAGGGTTTGTAGGACTTCATTGTCCAATGCTTTTCTTATTAGCTAAATAATACTCCATTGTGTAAATATACCACCTTTTCATATGGTGACCATCTAGTCTCTTCCATTTCTTGACTATTTGAATAGAATAGCACTGAATATGAGTGAGTAAGTATCTCTAGAGTAGGATATGAAGTCCTTTGGATAAATGCCCGAGTGGTACAGTTAAACCATGTAGTGGATCTATGAGCGGAACTGGCCCTCAGTCCCACTCGGGTCTGTATTCGCTTCAGCTGGAGGTTAGATTCGGTCCTGCAAAATGAGTCAGGAGAAAAAAGAGACTAGGACGCCAAGTAATGTATCAAGGCATCCCTTTACTTGGGGGTATTTTGAGCTTATATAGGCAGGTAAGAAATGAAACCAAAATCTCCAGAAATAAAATATATGCATAACATAAACACAGTCTCAGATATGAAGACGCCAAGATCTCTGCAACCCAAAGTTCTCAGGCAAGTGGGAGTGTTTGCAAGTCAGTTGGTCCTCTGGAGAGTAGGCACTTCAGCAAACCAGGTGTAGTTTCTAGCCTCTGTCTTCAAAGCCTCTGTCTTCAAAGCTGCAGTCTAGCGGGTCATTGTTTAATCTCAGCAGGTGGCCGCCTGCAGGGTCAGGCTGTCAGCTCTGCCTCAGAGCTGAGGTGAGGGGGAGGGAGGCAACAGATCTACTTTTAGATTTTTGAGGAACCTCCACATGAATTTTCATTGTAATTACATCAGATTTTGCTCCATCAGTGACTAAGTGTTCCCTTTCTCCAAAATTCATGGCATCATTTGTTGTCCTTTTCTTTTTTTACGTTAGTCATTTTGACTGGGAAGAGAAAAAAATAGTGTTAATATGCACTTCCCTGATTACTAAGCATGGTGAACATTTAAAAAATTATATTTCTTAGTCATTTGTATTTCATCTTTTGAGGACCTAGAACTGGGTTGTTTTTTCATTGATGTTTAATTTTTTTTTTTTAATTCTGTGTATATTCTAGATAGTAAACCTCTGTCAGATATTCAGTTGCTTGCTAAAGATATTTTTTTCATGCTGTTGCCTGTCTCTTGGCCTGAGTGATGGTATACTTTGTTGTGTAAAATCTTTGTAATCTCATGAGGTCTCATTCATTAATTGTTGGTCTTAATACCTACACTATTGGGGCGTTTTTCAGGAAGTTCTTTTGTAATAACAGGCGTGGGTAACCCCATTCTCGAAGAACCAAAAAGAGACCACTGCAAAAGCATAAGGTTAATTTATTAATTGAAGCTGGTATACCAGGGTCATCTCTGTAATGGTGACCAGATAGAGAGAGACCCAGAGGAAACAAGGCTCTAAGCTTTTATACCATTTCAGAACAGAGTTTTACAACTTACAAAGTTACAATTTACAACATGGGTAGTTACACTTTATCTTGTTCATTGTTCTTTAGTTTCTATTGATCTTCCCTCCCAGTTAGGATAAGACACCTGTGACTCTCAGGAGGGATGGGGGAGATCCTCTCTCCCTGGGAATGTCTCTTGGAAATTTGCATTCCTTGAGGATGGATGTTTGCTCAGTAAACTCTTCTAAAAACCCCCTTTGTCTTAAGGATAAGTGGACTTCCTTGCTGTCTGGTATCTTTATGGGGTATGTCTATTTGGCTCAATTTCTACACTTTCCTGTGCCAATGAATGCAAGTATATTGCCCACTTTCTTTTCTATCTACTTCAGAGTATCAGGATTTTTTGCTGAGGTCTTGAACCCATTTGGAGTTGAGTTTTAGGTGAGGCTAAATAAGTTTCATTCTTCTACACATAGTTATCCAGTCTGAAGCAACATTTGCCCAACATATATGGCTGGCTTCCTTTTCAAAACTCAAGTGGCTATAGGAATATGAGTTTCTATTTCGGTACTTAATTCTATTGATCAATGGGTCTAGTTTTATGCCAGTACCATACTGTTTTCATTACCACAATTTTGGACTATAACCAGATGTGGAATAGTGAAATCTCTAGCATTTTTTTTTTTTTGGTTGATCAGAATTGTTTTGGCTATCCTGGATATTTTGAATTTAATTATGAAATATTATTTTTCCAATTAAAATTATATAATATTATTTTTCCAATTTCTATAAAAAAACCACACTGGAAATTGGGTGGGGATTTTACTGGATCTGTAGATTGTTTTTGGTAGGATGCTACTTTACAATATCAATTCTAATAATACATGAGGATGGGAGGTTTTTCTAATCATCTTCTTCAGTCTCTTTTCTTCAGTATCTTAATGTATACATTTACATGTATCTCTTTCTTAGTTAAATTTATTCCAAAGAATTTTATTTTGAGGCTATTATGTAAGGTAATGTTTCCATGATTTCTTTCTCAGTCCATTTCTCATTTGTATATAAAAGGGCTACCAGTTTTGATGTGATATTTTTGTACCTTAATTGTTAGCATCCAGAACCTGCCTGCGGCAGATATGTGGGCGGGTCCACAGACCTGTCGCCCGGGCAACGGCCACCATATTCCCAGAATCCATTGGGTTCAGCTCCCACCTTTACCTGGACTGCTACGTCATGACATATATATATATATATATATATATATATATATATATTTCCTCCATCTTTCTCTCTCTTCCCTCTCTCTTCCTGCGCTGCTACCCACCTACCCCCTTCCAATTAAACCTCTTACACGTGAAACTGCCTGGGCCTGGTGTCTGCAGACGCTTCCTGCCGTGACTCAAAACCCATCATTAATACTTATAAATGCTTTCATCAAATGTAGTTTTCTGGTGGAGTCTTTCTGTCTTTTATGGCCAGAATCATATCATCAGCAAATAAGGGTACTTTTACTTCTCCCTTTCCCATTTGTATCTCCTTTATCTCCTTCACTTGTCTTCTTTCTCTAGCTAAGACTTCAAGTACTGTGGAATAGGTATGGAGAGAGTGGACATCCTTGTCTTGTTCCTGACTTGGTGGAAATGCTTTTCAGTTATCTCCATTTGGACAATGTTGATTGTGGGATTTCTATTTTTTGACCTTATTATGTTGAGATATATACCCTGTATACTACACTTTCTCTTTATGACCTTTATCATCAATGGATGTTGGTTGGATTTTGTTCAAGGTTTTTTCTCCATTTAATGAGGGGATTATATGGTTTCTATCTTTGTATGTAATTACATTTATTGATTTATATATGAACCATCCTTACAACTATGGAATGAAGCCAACTTGATCATGGTGGATGACCTTTTTTGTGTTCTGGTACTTGGTTTCCAAGTATTTTATTAAAAATTTTTATGTCTATGTTCATCGATTTTTTTTATATAGGCACATAATGCTGTGAGCTTTCTTTTTATAACTGCCTCATTTTTTTTTTTTTAAATTTCACTCAATTCTGGGAATTTTTAACTTTCTACTTGATTTCTTGCATCACTCAAATTTGTTCTGTTGTGTGTTGTTTAGATTCTATGAGTTTTTGTTCTTTTGTTGTTGATATCCAGCTTTCATCTATAGTGGTCAGATAAAATGCAGAATGTAATTTCAATTTCCTATATTTGCTGAGACTTGCTCTGAGCCCTTTGATTATGAACACTTGTTCAATCCCTTCTGGTCTTCAAAGTCTCCATTGAAAATTTGCAGTTATAATGATGAACCTGCCCTCGGATATGACTTGGTCTTTTTCTCTGGCTGTTTTCAATATCTTTTGTTGTTGTTTTTCTGAACATTTAGTGTTTTGATGTGACGAGAGGAGTTTCTTCTCTAGACATGTTTGCTTGATGGTGTTTCTGTATTCCTGACAGACCTTGAGAGGTGTCACTCACCTCAGATTAAGGAAGTTTCTTTTGTAGTTTTGTTGCAAAAATGTTTTGTCATCTTTGATCCAGTTCTCTTCTATACCTACTTTTTGTAAGTTTGACCTTTGTATAATATCCAAATTCCTGCATGTTCTGTTCTTAGTATTATTTGGATAGAAATTTTCTTTCACTGATCTAATTCTTCTGCCTTGTCTTTAAGACCTCATATTTTCTCTTCCACATAATCCAATCTATCGGAGATATTGTTTTCTGATTTCTTTGTTTGAATTCCTGGATTTTTCATTTTAAACCTTAATTCATTTTCATTTTTTCAGAGGTTCTATCAAATTGTATTTTCATCTTTTGATTTATTTTCATAATTTCATTCAATTTTGGTGTTCACTCTAGCACTTATTTATATCCTATTAGAATTGTTTGGTTATTTTCAATGTTCCTATTTTGATTTTGCTTTTCTAAGGGGACATTATTATGGACATCCTAATTTTTCATGGAGACTAAGAATTTTGGTTAATTCACATTTGTGCATTTGTAATGGGACCTAAGCATCTGCAGTCAGGTGGTAGGTACAGCTCATTGTTATGGAAATCTTGTTTCTTGTTGAGCAGGTGTTTGAAACTACCTGTTATATATTTAGTTTTAGGCCAGCTGCATGGAGCTTAGGGCTCAGACTTTGGGCAATTCAGTGCTAATGTTTGAGTTAGTTATTAGAAGTAGTCTTGGCTTGGCTCAAGTTAACTGAGGATTCTCAGTACAGGAGCTGACTTTCTGTACTGTGAGATTTTTCACAGTCAATCTTCAGGAATCTGAGGGAGATTCTTGGGACTTTTCCTCAGACAAAATTGATGATGAAAGTCTGGGGTAACTAAATCAAGAGGAAAGTTAGGGTACTAATAGTAAAAGGCAGTTGTGGGAAATGTGGTCCTCAAGCAAGTTGCAAAGGTAGGTAAAGTAGCTGATGTGTGTTTAGTGCCCCTACATGATAAAAAGTGGTCCTCACGTCATGGAATTCGGTGGAGGTTGCAGGATGAATATAGTGTTTGCCTAGAAAGGGAGCCACATGTGTGCAATATGCATGGGTGGGGTTGGTTGGGATGGGTGGGGTTCATGGGAGTGGCTGGGGTTGGAGGGGCTTCATATTCCCTAACTGGAGATAAGGAGCTATTCAAGGGCACTTAGCAAGGGTGGATGAGGTTAGTGTTGAGAGTTGGGCCTCTCTACCTGAAGAGGGAGTGCTGAAAGGGGCACAGAAAGGCAAGTTCTAGATACATTTTTAGCTCCTCTAAGAGTAATCAAGGTTGAGATGTCCAAGTGCCAATTGACATGTAAGCCACAGCAGCATCTAGAGTTCTGAAGGGCTAAATTCTAGGATAGATGATGAAGACAAGTGAGAGAACCAGTTTGTTTTTTTAATTGGATATTTTCTTTAATTACATTTCAAATATTATCTACTTTCCTCATTTCCCCCTCTCCCAGAAACCCCCATCCCATCCATCCTACCCCAGCTTCTATGAGGGTGTTCCTCCACCCACCCACCTGTTCACACCTCCCACCTCCTAGATTCCCCTACACTGGGGCATCTATTGAGCCTTCATAGGACCAAGGACCTTTCCTCCCATTGATGCCTGAAAAGGCCATCTTCTGCTACATATGCAGTTGGAGCCATGTGTTCTCACTGGTTGATAGCTTAGTCCCTGGGAACTCTGGGGTGTCTGGTTGATTGATACTGTTATTCCTTCAACTCCTTCAGTCCTTTCTCTGACTCCTTTATTGGGGACCTCGTGCTCAGTCCAATGGTTGGCTTGAGAGTATCTGCCTCTGTATTTATAAGGCTCTGGCAGGGCCTCTCAGGAGACCTTTCAGCATGCACTTCTTGGCATCCACAATAGTGTCTAGGTTTGAGAACTGTATATAGGATGGATGCCCAGTTGGGACAGTCTCTGGATGGCCTTTCCTTCAATCTATGCTCTACACTTTATCTCCATATTTGCTTCTGTGAGTATTCTGTTCCCCTTCTAAGAAGGACCAAAGCACCCACACTTTGGTCTTCCTTCTTCTTGAGCTTGATGTGATCTATGAATTGTATCTTGGGTATTTGGAGCTTCTGGGCTAATATTCACTTATCAGTGAGTGCATACCATGTGTGTTCTTTTGTGATTGGGTTACCTCACTCTGGATGATATTTTTTAGTTCCATCAATTTGCCTAAGAACTTCATGAATTCATCATTTTTAATAGCTGAGTAGCACTCCATTGTATAAATGTACCACATTTTCTGTATCCATTCCTCCTTTGAAGGACATCTGGGTTCTTTCCAGCTCCTGGCTATTAGAAATAAGGCTTCTATGAACATAGTGGAGCATGTGTCCTTATCACTCCTTATGTTGGAGCATCTTCTGGGTATATGCCCAGGAGTGGTATAGTTGGGTCCTCAGGTTGTACTATATTCAATTTTCTGAGGAACTGCCAAACTGATTTCCAGAGTGGTTGTACCAGCTTGCAATCCCATCAGCAATGGAGGAGTGTTCCTCTTTCTCCACATCCTTGCATGCATCTGCTGTCACCTGAGTTTTTGATCTTAGCCATTCTGACTGGTGTGAGGTGGAATCTCAGGTTTGTTTTGATTTGCATTTCCCTGATGACTATGGATGTTGAACATTTCTTTAGGTGCATTTCATCCATTTTATATTCCTTAGTTGAAAATTCTTTGTTTAGCTCTGTACCCCATTTGCTTCTCAGGAGTCTAACCTCTTGAGTTCTTTGTATACTTTGGGTAATAGCCCTCTATTGGATATAGGATTGGTACAGATCTTTTCCAAATCTGTTGGTTGTTGTTTTGTACTATTGACAGTGTTCTTTGGCTGACAGAAGTCTTTCAATTTTATGAGGTCCCATTTAATGATTCTTGATCTTGGAGCATAAGCCATTTATATTCTTTTGTTTGTTTGTTTGTTTTCGAGACAGGGTTTCTCTGTATAGCCCTGGCTGTCCTGGAACTCACTCTGTAGACCAGGCTGGCCTCAAACTTAGAAATCCACCTGCCTCTGCCTCACAAGTGCTGGGATTAAAGGCATGCACCACCTCTGCCAGACAAGCCATTTGTACTCTGTTTAGGAAATTTTCTCCTGTGCCCATGTGTTCGAGGCTCTTCCCTACTTTCTCCTCTAGAAGTTTCAGTGTATCTGGTTTTAGGTAGAGGTCCTTGATCCACTTTGACTTGAGCTTTGTACAAGGAGATAAGAATGCGTCAATTTACATTCTTCTACTTGCTGACCACCAGTTGAACCAGCACCATTTGTTAAAAATGCTGTCTTTTTTCCACTGGATGGTTTTAGCTCCTTTGTCAAAGATCAAGTGATCATATGTGTGTAGGTTCATTTCTGGGTCTTCAATTCTATTCCATTGATCTTCCAGCCTGTTTCTGTACCAATACCATACAGTTTTTATTACTATTACTCTGTAATACAACTTGAAGTCAGGAATGGTGATTCCCCCAGAATTTTTTTTTTTATTATTGAGGATAGTTTTCGATATCCTGTTGTTCCAAATGAATTGGCAAAGTGCTCTTTCTAACTCTATGAAGAATTTTGATAGGGATTGCATTAAATCTATAGGTTATTTTGGCAAGATGACCATTCTTACTATATTAATCCTGCCATTCCATGAGCATGGGAGGTTTCCATCTTCTGAGGTCTTCGATTTCTTTCTTCAGACACTTGAAGTTCTTGCCATATAGATCTTTCACTTGCTTGGCTAGAGTCACACCAAGTTATAAAATATTATTTGTGACTATTACAAAGGGTGTCATTTCCCTAATTTCTTTTTCAGCCTGCTTATCCTTTGAGTAGAGGAAGGCTACTAATTAAATTGAGTTAATTTTATATTCAGCCACCTTGCTGAAGTTGTTTCTCAGATTTTCGAGTTCTCTGGTGGAATTTTTGGGGTCACGTAAATATATGATCATATCATCTGTAAATAGTGATAGTTTGGCTTCATTTCCAATTTCTATCCCTTTGACCTCCTTTTGTTGAGTAATTGCTCTAGCTAGAACGTCAAGTACTATATTGAATAGATCAGGAGAGAGTGGGCAGTCTTATCTAATCCCTGATTTTAGTGGGATTGCTTCAAGTTTCTCTCCATTTAGTTTGATGTTGGCTACTGGTTTGCTGTATATTGCTTTTACAATGTTTAGGTATGGGCCTTGAATTCCCAATCTTTCCAAGACTTTTAACATGAAGGGATGCTGAATTTTGTCAAATGCTTTTTCAGCATCTAATGAAATGATCATGTAGTGTTTTTCCTTGAGTTTGTTTATGTAGAGGATTACGTTGATCCATCTCCATTTATTGAACTATCCCTGCATCCCTGGATAAAGAAGCCTACTTGATTGTGGTGAATAATCATTTTGATGTGGTCTTGGACTCAGTTGGCAAGAATTTTATTGAGTATTTTTGCATCAATGTTCATAAGGGAGATTGGTACGAAGTTCTTTTTCTTTGTTTGGCCTTTCTGTGGGTTAGGTATAAGTGTAATTGTGGCTTTGTAGAATGAATTGGGTAGTATTCCTTTTGGTTTTGTTTTGTGGAATAGTTTGAAGAGTATTAGGTCTTCTTTAAAGATCTGATAGAATTCTCCACTAAACCCATCTGGTCCTGGGCTTTTTTTTTTTGGTTGGGAGACTATTAATGACTGCTTCTATTTCTTTAGGGGTTATGAGACTGTTTAGATGGTTTATGTGATCCTGTTTTAATTTTGGCACCTGGTATGTGTCCAAAAAATTGTTCATTAAATCAGGTTTTCCATTTTTGTTGAGTATAAGCTTTTCTATTAGGATATGATGTTTTTTTTAAATTTCCACAGCTTCTGTTGTTATGTCTCCCTTTTCATTTCTGATTTTATTAATTTGGATACAGTCTCTGTTCCCTCTGGTTAGTCTGGCTACAGGTTTATTTATCTTGTTGATTTTCCCAGAGAACCAGCTCCTGATTTTGTTGATTTGTTGCATAGATCTGTTTGTTTCTATTTGGTTGATTTCAGCCCTGAGTTTGATTATTTCTTGCCATCTACCCCTCTTGGGTGTATTTGCTTCTTTTTATTCTAGAGCTTTCAGGTATGCTGTCAAGCTGCTAGTATAAGCTCTCTCTGGTTTTGGAGGCACTTAGAGCTATGAATTTTCCTCTTACCACTGCTTTCATTGTGTTCCATAAGTTTTTGTATGATCTGTCTTCATTTTCATTAAATTCTAAAATGTCTTTAATTTCCTTCCTTATTTCTTCCTTTACAAAGTTATCAATATGTAAGGCATTGTTGAACTTCCATGTGTATGCAGGCTTCCTGTTGTTTTTGTTGCTATTGAAGATCAGCCTTAGTCAGTGGTTATCTGATAGGATGCATGAGATTATTTCAATCTTCTTGTATCTGTTGAGGCCTGCTTTATGGCCAATTATATGATCAGTTTTGGAGAAGGTACCATGAGGTGCTGGGACGAAGGTATTTTTTTTGTAGGATGAAATGTTCCATAAATATCTGTTAGATCCATTTGGTTCATAACTTCTGTTAGTTTCATTGTGTCTCTGTTTAGTTTGTCTTTCCAATATCTGTCCATTGCTGAGAGTATGATGTTAAAGTCTCCCACTAATATTGTGTGGGATGTGATGCTTGCTTTGCGCTTTAATAAAGTTTCTTTTATGAATGTGCCCTTGCATTTGGAGCATAAATGTTCAGAACTGAGAGTTCATCTTGGTAGATTTTTCCTTTGACCAGTATAAAGTGTCCTTCCTTATCCTTTTTGATAACTATTGGTTGAAAGTCAATTTTATTTGATATTAGAATTGCTACTACAGTGTATTTATTGGGACCATTTGCTTGGAAAATTGTTTCCCAATCTCTTATTTTGAGGTAGTGTCTGTCTTTGTCACTAAGGTACATTTACTGTATGCAGCAAAATGCTGGGTGTTGTTTAAGCATCTAATCAGTTAGCTTATGTCTTTTTATTGGGGAACTGAGTCCATTGATGTTAGGAGATATTAAGGAATAGTGATTGTTCCTTCCTGATATTTTTTGTTGTTATTTTTATGTCTGTGTGGCTATCTTCTTTTGGGTTTGTTGAAAGAAGATTACTTTCTTGTTTCTTCTAGTGTATAGTTTCCCTCCTTGTGTTGGCGTTTTCCATCTATTATCCTTTGTAAGACTGGATTTGTGGAAACATATTGTGTAAATTTGTTTTTGTCATAGAATATCTTGTTTTATCCATCTATAGTAATTGAGAGTTTTGCTGGGTATAGTAGCCTGGACTGGCATTTGTGTTCTCTTAGGGTCTGTATGACATCTGCCCAGGATCTTCTAGCTTTCATAGCCTCTGGTGAGAAGTCTGGTGTAATTCTGATAGGTCTGCCTTCATATGATACTTGGCCTTTTTCCCCTTACTGCTTTTAATATTCATTCTTTGCTTAGTGTATTTGGTGTTTTGATTATTATGTGATGGGAGAAATTTCTTTTCTGGTCTAGTGTATTTGGAGTTCTGTAGGCTTCTTGTATGTTGATGGGTATCTCTTTCTTTAGGTTAGGGAAGTTTTTTTTCTATAATTTTGTTGAAGATATTTACTGACCCTTTAAGTTGGGAATCTTTGCTCTTTTCTATACCCATTATCCTTAGGTTTCATCTTCTCCTTGTGTCCTGGATTTCCTGGATGTTTTGAGTTAGGAGCTTTTTGCCTTTTGCATTTTCTTTGTAAAGACTTTCTTTGTCTTTCTTTGGAAAGACTCTGTTGTGTCAATGTTTTTTATGGTATCTTCTGCTCCTGAGATTCTCTCTTCTATCTCTTGTATTCTATTGGTGATGCTTGCATCTATGACCCCTGATCTCTTTCCTAGGTTTTCTATCTCCAGGGTTGTCTCCCTTTGTGATTTTTTATTGTTTCTATTTCCATTTTTAGATCTTGGGTCATATTGTTTATTTCCTTCTCCTGCTTGATTGTGTTTTCCTGTAGTTCTTTAAGGGATTTTTCTGTTTCCTCTTTAAGGGCTTCTATCTCTTTACCTGTGCTCTCCTATATTTCTTTAAGGGAGTTCTTTATGTCCTTCTTAAAGTCGTCTATCATCATCATGAGAAGTGGTGTTACATCCAAATCTTGCTTTTCTGGTGTGATGGTGTGTCCAGGACTTCCTATGGTGGGACAGTTGGGTTCCGATGGTGCCAAGTAACCTTGGTTTCTGTTGCTTATGTTCTTATGCTTGCCTCACATCATCTAGTTATCTCTAGTGCTACCTGCCCTTGCTAAATCTGACTGGAGCCTGTCCTTCCAGTGATCCTGGTTGTGTCAGAACTCCTCAGAGTCCAGCTGTCTCTGTGATCCTGTGATTTCGGGTTCCTGTGATCCTGAGATCCTGGGTGTGTCAGAGTTCCTGGGGGTCAAACTGCCTCTGGACCCTGAGATCCCAATGTGACCAAGCTCCTGGGATCTTGGTATCCTGGGCATGCTAGAGCCCCTGGGAGTGGAGCTTCCTCTGGATATTGTGGGGCTGGCTGTGGAGTTTGTGCCCAAAGTCTGCTCAGGGCAGCTGCTGAGACTGGACAGAACCCAAGCCTCTGGTCGGGTGGGGTTCTTGTGTCCCTGGCCAGATGGTCCCAGTTACTCCTGGTGGTATTGGAACAGATGTTGTGTTCTCCTCACCTCTGATCCTAAGAGACAACCAGTTTTAAGGATAGGAGCTGAGTACATAGACAGAAAGTTTGGCCTACTCATCTGTAATCTGTGTTTAGTATTATCTTTCATTTCTGTTCCTGCAGATGTGGTCTATGAACTTTATGTTGGATTATATTCCACATTATTATCTCATTTCCTATTCAGACTGCAAGTCTTTATGTTCTTAGGGCTTGGTCTTATCCCTAGCAGGTGGTTGCAGGAGGTTGGGGGTATTAATAGTCAATAGATGACTTAACTTGTTGGAATATATATTTCTGATATGTAATTTTAAAACTACATATATTCTTGATAGTTTATGGCTAGTTTGCTTAAGACCACATGTTGTTCTTCTGTGTTAGTGAATCTAACTGGAAAGACTTCACAGTTTCTTGCTGTCATCATTCCAGAGAGAGTCAGTTGGAACTCTGTGAGTTTGAGGCCAGATGGGTCTACACAGTGAGTTCCAGGTTAACTGGCACTTCACAGTGGCCCTGTCTCAAAGAAAGGACAAACTTTCTTGCTTTGTGTAATGGGGGAAATTCAGCAGTGAAACTCCCCCCAAATACCCAGAGACATTGAAATGACGAGTATCTACTCTTGAGGTAAGGCCTGTGTAAAAGGGGAATGTCATACATGAGTAAACCTGCCATTATGGAAACCATATCTTGGTATGCAGATCTAAAAAGAATTTTAGAAAATGTGAAAAAAAATCAAAACCCAAGACAGAAGAGTGTTTACCAATGGGAAATAGAGCAAGGAGAATGTGAGAGCACTTTTGCAATATTTCTTGTGACTGAAAAAAAATTCTATAGAAAATTCAAATTAAAACTAGACAAGATAAAAGCTATATTAGATGAAGCAAAAATACTTTTCTGTCTTATGCACTGTTAGGACCTGGTATAAAATAAAGGATCATGTAAAAATAAATCTCTAGAGTGCCTTGTTCAACATTAATAAATAATTTCAAAGCATTGATGGTAGGGTATGAAGCCTTCAGGGACTTTTAGCATGGGGGATGCATACTGTACATATTGCACACCAAAATAGCAAACTAGTTGGCTCTGCATGGAGAAAAAATATGTATTCATATGTACCCATTAAGAACTCCCCCATTGGACGCTAAGAAGTTTACTTATTTAGTTTAGAGCACTTTTTGCTCTTGAAGAGGACCTGGGTTTGGTTTCCAGAATTCACTTGGTGAATTTCAAGTGACTGTAACTCAAATTTCAAGAAATTTGATATCTTCTTTCACCTCTGTGGGTACCAAGGATGTAGGTGGTACACAGACATATATCCAGGCAATATACTTGTGCACATAAGTGTTGCAGGATTGTTGCTCACCCTATGAACTCAGAGATCATGTTGTTTAGTGGAAAAACCTATTTCTACTTGTGGTGTGGCTCAGTCCTCCACATACCTTAAATCCAAAAATTTTTTGTTTCAATATTGTAAACAGGCTTAAACAAAATCAACCATAAGTCAAGGGGTGAAAGAAGCAACCAATTGACTTGCAGTGGACATAGGAAAAAAAAATACATAGAGAGTAAGAGGAAGTCAGGAAAATGGGTAGAGAGATGCACACAGGAAATAGAAAGGAGGGGCATTCAGTTTGAAGAATTATAGAGGTGGGCTTAAGGTACTCTCTTTGAATCTTTCCTGCAGAATTTTTTTCCATGCTGCAGCACTGGAGTGAAGCACACTGTCCTCTTATCACTGAAGATTCATTGATGTGGGATGTTGAAACAGGTACTCACCAGACAGAACAGCCACTGACCAGTGCTTATCCCTGCACTGGCACAAAACTTCTGGATTTGAACTCTGAAGGCAAAGGCTGTAGGCACTCTCTGGAGTGATTAGCAACCCAGAAAGATTTTACATGATGAATGTACTGGTTAGTTCTTTGTCAACTTGACATGAGATAGAGACATATAGGAAGAGAGAATCTCTTTTGAAAAAAATAATGCCTCCATCAGAAAGAAAGACTATAGGACACTTTCTTGATTAATGATTGATGTAAGAGAGTCTAGCCCACTTTGGGTGGTGTCCCCCTGGCAGGTGGTTGTGGGTTGTATGAGAAAGCAAGCTCAGCCAACCACGAGCAGCAGGCCAGTAAGCAGTGTTTCTCTGCAGCTCTGCATCAGTTCCTGTATCTAGGCTCCCCCCTTGCTTTTGTTCAACTATTCCAATAGATCAAGTTCTTAAGACAGTCTTTGATCTTAGTTACTGGAAATATCTCTGTGAGTAGCAATGATTAACCCAAATGGGCTTATTTGTTTTCCTTTTATATTCAATTAGTCACTAATTTTTGTCTTCTGAACAGATCCTTAATGTTAAAAGTCAGGAGAAAGAAGTAAATCTTTCTAAATGGCGTTACCACCACTCTAGCCATGTTCTCCCTTCCTTCACACTGCAACTTCTCGCAGAACAATCTAGCCACAGGTCACAGCATCTCAGATGGCATTGGGTTGGGTGAAGAATACGGCTCTCACAGGCCCAATTTCATCTCCAGTACTGAAAACTTCATTTATACTGTATCAGTTATTGAACATAGAGATGCATGTGGATCTAATCAGAACAACTTGACTCTGACATCACATTTACACAGTTAAGTGGAGTTACTTTTAGTCTTCCTTTTTTTGTTTTTTTTTTTTTGTTTTTTTGAGACAGGGTTTCTCTGTGTAGCCTTGGCTGTCCCGGAACTCACTCTGTAGACCAGGCTGGCCTCGAACTCAGAAATCCGCCTGCCTCTGCCTCCCAAGTGCTGGGATTAAAGGCGTGCGCCACCAGTGCCCGGCAGTCTTCCTTCTTTTTATAATGTGTGTCTAATTAAGCTTCAGTAATGTCTCAGACATATTCACTTCACTTTTACCTCTTTGGAACTTCCTTAAACTAGAAGACATTTTTCTCAACCTTATAAATTATTTTCCTATTTAGCTATAAATCATGCTAGTATTTCCTACCCCGAGTTCTCGACTCTGAATTTTCTTATATTAGTGCTCACAGAGCAAATTGTTCCTTTTCTGACTTCTCAGGACTAGTCAAACACAAGTGTTCCTTTCAGTTTCAGGTGATCCTTATAGAGGGCAACTGTGGCCACTCCTGGCGTGCTGGATGGTGAGTAACAATCTAGAGGTGAATAGATTAAGTGATTATTCATATTTTTAAATCCCACGACTCATTTACAGATAACTTTTAACATAAGAATTACATTAGTAATGTAGAAACCGAAAGATTTTAAACTAGTAGAGCCCTTGGGAGTAATTTTTGACCTTTGTTCTTCTTACTTTTTCTTGTTTTTACAGCAGTTTCCAGCAGATTATTTGATTATATCTTCTGTCAGTTAGCCATATTAACCTCTTGTCCAAAAGCTCATGTGGAAGGTGAAACTATTAGTCTCAGACTCATTGGCTAAATTAGAACATTTACTGAAATGTGTCATTGCTATGTCTGGAGCTTAGTGAGTGGGTAGCAGTAAACTAAAGGTTTATTTTGTCCCATCCCATCAGAAGGGGTCTCAAGGGTGGGTTGTCAATTGTCCTGGCATTCTGTTTTGGGATTTTTATTTTTTATTTTGTTTTTCTGTCATAGGGGTAAGAATCTGTGAGCTGCCAGTCAATACAGTGTTGATTGCCTACCTTTGTTGTATTTTAGAATTGTTTTATAGTTGTCATTAAGCATTGTGCTGACCCAAGTGTCAGAACCCTGGATACAGGGGAGAGGAGTGTCTAAGTTATTCCTGGGACCAATAAGCTCCCATGAAGGTCCACCAGAGAAGCAGAAGTTCTACATAAACGCTAATTGGAATTGTTGTGGGGTATCCACCAGAGAACACTGCCTGGACTGGAATTTAAGCCAATAGAAATCTTTCTTAGCTGGCTACAGAGCAGACTGAGTATTCAGGGTCCCAGTGTACCAACAAGCCTTTATGAAAAAAAAAAATCCTGGGTTGATATAGTTCAGTTGACAAGCACAGTTAGTCAGAAGCAGAACTAAAGAAGTCAAAAAGGCAAGGTTAGTACACTTAGGGACCTTCCCACAACTATGGACTTTGATGGATTAGGTCTTTGTTTTCGTTTTGGCAGGTGGTGCCATCTATGTGCTGAGTTTAATGGCCTGAATGGTACTTCATTCAAGGAGTCAGTTGTGCCAAGGTCTGGGCACCTGTTACAGAAACCTAAAAATTAAACAAAACAAAACAAAAAACCAAACAAATAAACAAAAAACAGTGTAAGAATTGATAGCAATAGGTTTCAGATCAGATTGGTCCCTGAAGAAAGGAGTATTGATGTGATATTAGTGCCATGTTGATACAGAGTGTCCATCAGGCTGAAGCACAAGGAGCCAAGAGAGGAGACAATATACACAATGATAGGACAAAGATGAATGAATCAAATAGGAGCAACAGAAGTTGCAGGAAAGATGTAGGGTGGCAAGAAAGACCATGTTATTTAGAGGGCTAGTAATCACTATATTCTCAAAAGAAAATAGCAAGCCAGACAAGAGCTGTCTGAGTTAGAGAAACAGATGAGCCTTCAGGCAGCCATGGGGCTGATTAGCACATTTCAAACAAGAATGTTGTTTTTTTTTTCTTTTTTCTTTTCCTGTTTGGTAGATGTGCCAGGAAGTTGTGCTAAAGAAACCACATTACAGATAACCAAAATTTTCCACCCCTTTGAAAATAACCTTCTTTGGTTTCATGTGAGCTTGGTAGTTGTGAAGTATGGTATTTCAAAATATGAACTTAATCCCTTTTATTTTAAATCCTTAATCCTTTTTATCTTTTTTAGTTGGTTCACAAAATAACTAGCTAAATTATGACACTTCATGCATGTAGATTTCCATGGATGTAGATCATTGTGCTTTGTTAAGATCTGCCCTTCTATCACACTCTCTTTACCTTCCACTGATGACACTCCAACATCTATTATACATTCAAATGCAGATTGTGTGTGTGTGTGTGTGTGTGTGTATTTCTATGGGAAAATGAAGAGTTTTAAGTTTTTTAAGTTAGTTTTTTTTTTTTTTTTTTTTTTTTTTTTTTTTTTTTTTTTTTTTTTTTTTTTTTTGGTTTTTCGAGACAGGGTTTCTCTGTGTAGTCCTGGTTGTCCTAGAACTCACTCTGTGGACCAGGCTGGCCTCGAACTCAGAAGTCTGCCTGCCTCTGCCTCCCAAGTGCTGGGATTAAAGGCGTGCGCCACCACCGTCCAGCTTAAGTTAATTTTATTATTTCCTTTCTTTGTGATGTGTTAGAGCGGCAGCTCTCGTCAAGATATACCATACACTAGGCCCAAACAGTTCCACGTGTAAGAGGTTTAATTGAGAGGGAGAGAGGGGGCAGTAGCAGAGAGAGAGGAAGAGAGAGAGAGAGAGAGAGAGAGAGAGAGAGAGAGAGAGGAATGTTCCCCGTGTATGCATATATATATAGGTTCTGACGTAGTGGCTGCAGGTAAAGGTGGGAAGTAGGCCCAATGGAATCTGGAAATATGGCAGCTGTTGCCCTGGCAACAGGTCTGTGACGCCTGCCCATGTGACATCACAGGATTTGGAGGCCCTGATGCTAACACTTTGAACATAAAGTGCTTTTGAGGGAACACTTAAGTATACACTCCCCATTTCTCCTTGTGGTTACCAGTGATAGGAACGAATTGCTGTAACAGAGGTGTATTCTCAAGAATTCTGTGAAATGTACACGTCCCAGAAGAGAGTGAGTGATACTGTGGGAGAAGACTGGGATGGAGTGAGTCATCTGATGAACACATGAATTAAGCTAGTTAGGAAAAAAAAAGAGTGGAAACTCTTTCAGGGGCTACAAAATAAAGCATGTGAAAGAAAAGCCTGTTGGAGTCTCTGGGGAAGGTGGTGCTATGTATAAATAACCTTAAAATGTCATGGTTCTGGGTCAAGAGTTTTCGGCCTCAGGGCTCCCCCCCAGTTCTCTAGATCACTTCCATTTTCCAGAGTGACTTTCCCTTCTTTAATAAAATTTCCTGGTTTCTTTTTTTTTAAAAAAAGATTTATTTTATTTATTATTATAAATGAGTACACTGTAGCTGTCTTTGGACCACCAGAAGAGGGCATCAGATTTCATTATGGGTGGTTTTAAGCCACCATGTGGTTGCTGGGATTTGAACTCATGACCTTCAGAAGAGCAGTCAGTGCTCTTGCCCACTGAGCCATCTTACCAGCTCCCAATTGTCTTGGTTTCTATCATTCACTATCCATGTATTCCTGGTCCACTTCTGTTTAGGAGCAAAAAGAAAAAAGAAAAAGAAAAAGAAAAGAAAAGAAACTGTCAGTAGATGTCCTACGGATTCTGGTCCACATCTACAACAATATTTCATATTGGTTGGTCAGACTTTTTAATAAGTCTTGACTACTAACAGAATACTCTGAAAAGGAATGACTATAAGGCAACAGGTGGGTGCTCTGAAGCAAGACGGTAGACAATTACAAACGGTTTGAAAGTACATGTGAAACCATCAGATTAATCTTTAACTGTTGCTAGGAGGTAGCTAGGGAGTAACTCTGGCCAAGGAGAAGCCGTGAGGTCCTTTCTGGTACATGGGTGCAACTTGAGTTCTACTGCAGGTCAAGTTCTCAGGCTTTTTTTTTTTTTTAGATGGAGGCTGCTCCCAAGATGGATGAGGTTTGGCCTCTCATGGTCATGGTGTCTCAGCAATAGAACACTGAGACTATGCACAAGTCTGATACATTCACATTTTTTTCGTCATACTTACCATGCCGAAATACATATTTGCTCTTACTTTATCAACATCCTTTATCATAGCTCATCAAGTTGCCAGATTATACAATAATCAGGGTTGAATTCAGGAGCACAGATGGAGGGAGCAGTGCGCTTGGGTCTGAGCCCTGGCCTTTTTATTGAAACTGTTTTATAATCTCAGAAAATAAAAATTGTATTTTGATTCCCAGGGTTGCTGTAATGATTAAACTCCATATTATTTACAGAGTGGATATTATTTGTAGGAAAGTTCAAATTAGTCTTTTGACAAAATGTAACAAGCTTAGCAGTAGAATGCCTGCCTAGCATGCATAATGCCCCAGGGTGCTCCGTCCTGTGAGAGTCATAATTTGTCTTGTATAAAGTGTCTTAATATATTTTCCCTGGTGTTACATGCTTGGATAGTCAAACGATCCCAGTTATTAGCTATAGCCTGAAGCTCTGTTCCATCTCATGGAAGCCAAATCCAAGGGTAGTCATATCCCTTAGTATTGATGCTGTGAGTTACGGTCCTTTCTTCACACAAGATAGTCTCTGTATTGCTTCAAAGACTCAGTTGACAGGAGGAGGTGGTCATAGAAGCTCAACAGTTGTCTCCTAGGCAGAGTGACAACTATCCAGGAAGACTTTTTCTCATTCCGGATAAACAGACCCTTTGGCCCGATGATGAGAGGAATGATCCAGAAAGGCCTCGCCAATAGAATCTTACTGCCTTCAAAACAGAGGGCAGCCAACTAACTCTTAGTAAGTGGAAGCCAGGCGAACAGCATATTCCACATACTTGTAGGACCTTCCGCACACACCTGGGCATTTCTCTCAGAGGGTATTATAGCATATGCCTTGTTTTATTTACCATCCAGAGCATTTGAGAACTCTGTTTCAGTTGCTGCTTTTCCTGTAACTGATATTTAAGGAAATGCAAGACAGATGAAATCCAAGAAGCTATGGGTGTATTCTGCGCTTTGACAGCAGGATTTGGTCTTCTGTTAGGCTACTGACAGTGGGTCAGATATCTTGTGACCAAGGGCGGGAGTTGTGAGATACGGGTGAGTCAGACACGTGATCAGCAGCTGATTCTCTACTGAGCGTACTGTCGACAAGCAACAATGTCGCGAGCCGATGAAGCAGATTAAATGCAGGCCCAGAGTCTACAGCATTATTATCCCCAAGTTCAAACGACAGGTAGTGTCACTTTGGACTGAAGTTCTGCCTTTTGGTTTAATCATATCTACAGGGATTTTTGCCACCCTATTGGGGATAATATATTTAATATTTAGGTGTTCTGAAGAATGAATTAGCATTATGTATGAAGTCAGTAACATTTCAAAGTAACACAAGCTAGAATGATGGTAGAGTAGGAAGTGTGAAGAATCTGTCTTCATGTCTCGCAGTCTCTTTGGAGTAAGTCCAGTGCTTTTCATCTGATAATGAGATCTGCATGCTGACCTTAAAGCCATCATAAGTTTAAAATGTCCTTTACTACTCTATCTACTGAGCACCATAGCTAAGCCACACAGTGTAGTGTCTGTTGCTGGTCAGATGGCTGATGGGGAGCTGCAACTGCAGTGCCTTGTGTCCTGAGAATGTTCTTGCCTCACGTTACTAGCCCAGACAAGATTAAAGTCCAGCATTTGAAGTGCAGTTTCAGTTGAAGCCCATCACTTAGGTTCTACCAGAATGTCCACAGTCAAAAGTTAAGTCACGCTGAGCTGAAGAGTGCCTGTCTGTTGGACATCTTGATGATAACTTGTGCCTTGAGTCTTAGCTGAATACTTGTGGCACCAAGCATATTTATTTTGAATACACTTTCTTTTTATTTTGATAACTTTGTATTTGTGTATATTTTGGGCACACCTTAGTGTATTCTCCTACCACCAATCATTCCATGAGCCTCTGGAATGGCTGTTTGCATGTCTGGTGTAGCAGCGGGAATCTAGAGAGCAATGACGACCTGTTTCTTCAAATATCAGAACTGAGCATCTGGTTTTTGATACATTTGCTTTCTTAGGGGCAGACACAGAATAGACTGAAGTGGATTAGGAGATTAAAGGATTTATACTGTTTTTTTTCTCTACTCTAGGTAGGAAGGAGTGCAAGGGGTTTTTGTCAGATAGTTGGCTAACTGCAGAGACAACAAAACGAAATTTTAAAGGCCATGTGAAAGCAGACAATGTATTCTACAAAAAGAGTTTAGAAAGTTTCAGATAGTTATACATCTTTAAAAGCAAGATTTAACACAGTCCCTGGAGAGCTAAAGATTTAATTTGTTAGAGTAACTCCAATATAATTTTTATAACATCTGCTCCTCAACAAAAACGTTGCAAAATGTTCAAAGAATGGTCCATTTGCAAAATATCTTCTAGAAATAATCTCCATGAGACTCAGATATTAAAATTATTACTTATGGATCAGCCATCTTAAGTGTGTACAATGCATTAAAGACAACTAGACAACTAGTTCCAACCAGCATGGTAGGAAGTCTGCCCCATGATATATGAACAAAATGAAAGTGTCAGTAAGGAGTTCGGAATATGAAAAAGAACCAAACAGAAATGCAGACATAAGTACCAGGACAGAGCTAATCTGATCTTTAATAAGATTAAGAATATCTAATTTCTTCTGAGAAATTGCAGTTCATTATTATTGAAGTGAGACCTCGTCTCACTTTCTAAAGGTTCTATTGCTTCCACCAAAGGCACTGGCTGGCAACCAAGATTTAACACATAGACTTTCCAGTATGGAAAACTGCTCCATCAATCCAGTCCCAGTCTGTTCCACCGAGGGCACAGCTGCCAGTGGTGAACTGCATGGTCCCTGACCTCCTTTTTCTGGCTCTGGGCTTACCCTTAGGCCCCAAGGAGCCTTGTAAGACCCCCAAGAGCATCCTGCTTTCCTGTGGAGGCTGCAGAGCCCCAAGACCAACCAGCATGGTAGGAACTCTGCCCCATCAATCCCTTCCCAGTATGGTCCACATTGGCCACAGCCAGCAGAATCAGATTCCCCGACTTCCATTATCTGGCCCACAGCTCCCACTGCCTTCCCAAGGAGTCCTGCCGTCACCATGGCCATCCAGCCAACACCACAGAAAACCAGGTGCCTAAAGGACATCAGAACAATCAACAAGAGCCAGAGCAATATGACACCTCCAAAGTGTAGGACCTTGAAAAGCAGCCTGGTTCCTCGTTGAGCTAAGACTAGAAACCCCAATGACCCTACAACTGGCGCTATCAATGTTGCACAAACCCAGCTGAAGCGTACCCCCAGCTGGTGACCCACAAAGCCCCACATGGGAACTCCACGTTATTCAAGGCTGTGAGTAAACCCTGACCTAGTTCTAGAGGCCTTCCTCTGATCTGTCTCTCTCCTTCTCTCCCTCCCTCTCTCCCCCCCTCTCCCCCTCCCCACGGGTTCTTGGTACCCTGCTCTACTTCAGTAGCAACTAGCCTCCACTCTTTGCCCCTCCCCCTGCCCCACAGTGAGGGCTCCTACAGAGCTAGCTAATGAAGCTGCCTTTCAAATGGCAGCTGCCTCAGGCACTCTGCTTCTCCTGCCTACCAGCAGGAGCCCAACCTGAGGTCCCCTGCAGGCCAAAAACCTAGGTCCTCCCTCAACCCTTTTGCACAAGCCAGCAGCCTGCTGCTGCTGGGGCTAGAAACACAGACAGAACAAAACTATGGGTACTGCCTCTCACTCCCTTTGGCCCTGGTATCAAGCCTCCATGCTTCTTATTTTGAGCTTTTCTTCAAGGTTGACCTTTCATCTCCTTCTGCTCTACATTTAGGATATACCAGCCAAGAAAAACCAAATGGGAACACAAGGGGATCTGACTGCTAGAGCGCAAGGCCACAGCAACCCTGAGCAAGCCCATCCCCCCTGCACCTAGGCCAGCCAAAGACAATGGAAAAACACACCTGACACCCTTAACCCAAATGTTTTCGGGATTGTTTGAATGCATGTTCTCCCTAACAGGAACATCTAAAACAATGTTCGTTCTTTTCAAACCGGAATTTTCATGCTTTTTTGTTTAAATGTTTATTTTTCTCCCTAGCACTTGTGACTTATGTCCAAAAAGTTTTCAACTTGTTTGAGATTTGTTTTAAAGTTCAAAAGTCATCTAATCTACTTCCACAGGTAAAACCAACTGTTAGAATTCTGTCTAAACTCCACCACACAGTTACCTAGCAACATCCAGGTATGCTTGACCCACTCTTAAAGGGGCTGCTTGCCCCCTCCTCTCTCTCTTTCTCTTGCTCTCTTGTTTCTCTCTTGCCCTCTCGGGTTCTTCCCTTTCCCCTCTTTTCCCCATTCCTTTCCCACTCTCTCCACGTGTTCATGGCCAGCTCCTACTTTTCTCCTCTCTCTGCCTCTCTCTGCCTCTACTACCATCTTAACTCCCCTCCCCATGCACTGAATAAACTCTATCCTACACTATACCTTTGTGTGGCTGGTCCCTCAGGGGGAAGAGATGTGTTGACATGTGTCCATCGAGGCACCCCCTCCCCCTCATACCTCACCAACCCCTATAGAACATATCTCCTCTCTCTTTATCTTTTTATAAACACATCATATGGTGCTGCGACTCAGATTTAGAAACTCTGCAGGTTTGCATCCCACCCCAGCTACCACAAGAGATCCACACTCTCTAGCCCCAAACTGGTAAGCCCCCATCCCCCAATGGTCAGAGTTAACGGGTGGCCACATGGTCCTAGGGAAGAGTTCTTGACCTTGGAGCTACCCCTGTGCTCCTCCACATGATCCCAGGGGAGAGTTCTTGAGCTCGGAGGTACCCCTGTGTTGTCACTGAAAATGGCGGACATTCACTCTTTCACCGACCCTTCTTCTAGGACTTAGTCCCTTGGTGAGACTTTCCTCTTTCCTTTTGAGACAGTTTCTTATTCATGGCTGAGAATTCCAGGCCAGGACAACTGCTCTCTGTGGCTCAGGAGCATCGGCTCCGAGCGTTAGTCCCCAGGCCCAACATGGGTCAGTCTTTTGCCACCTGAAAAGTGGTTCTGACCCTGCTCCTTGCATTCTGCCAGGGACCCAGAGACTTGCTTTCTCCACAGGTGACCACCTGCATGAAGGGCTTGGCTGCCTGCTCCTGCACACTCGAGGGAGCCCCTCTTTCTCTCTCTCTCTCTCTGCCTGGGACTTATAAAGTGAGTGCTAGCAGTGCTGTGTGCCACAATGGACTCTGGCAGCTGGGAACACTGGGCTGCGGCTTCTGTCTGCTCCCTTCCCACAGCTGCGTGGACTCGACTCCGCAGGCCACCTGACCTGCAGCACCTCTGCCTCAGCCACCGAGGGGCCCATAGCACAGCGCTGCACCACCCCACTGGCCATGGAGCTGTGACCTGTGGGCTGCAGTCCCAACTGGCCAGCTGCACTGTGCAACTACACACACCAAACCCACAATGTGGTGCCACCGCCTCAGGTGCCAGGGGCAGCGACCTGCAGGCCACTGTGTAGCTACAACCACTGACGCTAAGGCCCCATCGCACAGAACCTCTGCCACCTGTCTTGGTTCACCACGTGGAGCTAGCCTCTGCCATGTGGGTTATGCAGTCAGACAGGCCCTAAAGCAACTACTCAGTTCCACATTTCCTGCTACTAGACCGCAAAAATACCCTTGAACACACATTTTAATGCTGTGTCCTGATCCTTGGGTGACTACATGCTTCGAAAGCAGGTCTCGCATCCTCCCCCTCTGGGCTCTTGCAGCCTTTTAAAAAACTCCTAGGTCTAGGGTGAGATGCTTTATGGTAAGTCCGGGACTTACCGTGTATAGCCTCTAAGGGGCCTTGGTGACGACTTAGGCCTCTAGCCTGGTTGAAATTTTTGTTATTGAATTACTCTTGGGATGCAGTATGAATAATATACTAATGGGTGCTGTGATGTGTTCAAATGTATATTTTAAGGGATCTTCACACATACTGCCAGCGGTCTGGTAAATGGAAAGAGGTCCCCTATGCCCAACCGTTTACCTGTCCATATTCCCACACCCCTGGCCTGTTCTCATGGCCCTCGTGCTCAGTTTGTGTACAAGCCTGAACCTGCCTGAACAAACCCATTTTCTGTCACCACACTCTTATGCTACTGCTGCCAGCGTTCTTATTCTGGTCCTAGTCAAAGGTTTCTTTGCTAATGCAAAAGTGTGGTTTCTCTACTTACGCAGCCTGTCAACGTTACTTACAGATGATAAGTTTCACTACTGCCATTAAATTCTATTCGGTTATAACCAATCAATATAGCCTTCAATTCTGCCAGAAACCTCCTAATTATTATATTTATGGCAGACAAAATTCCTGAAGCTTCCAACAGTTTCTCCCATGAGATCTGAGAAGATATGGACACAGCTACAAGATACTGCCTGGATTATGATACGATAATCACTGAAATACGCAGTGGACAAAGCTGGATACCCTGAGTCAAATGACTTACATTGCCTACATCAAGGTAAGCCATTTCTCATGTCACTTGTGTCCATTTCACAGAGAAAAAGCCCTGTGTCTTCTGCACTTTAAAACCAGACTGACTGCCCAAGTTACCATGGAGACCACAGGGAACTGTTGGCTAGTAGACTCTTTTTGAAATAATATAACTCCTAGATTATTGTTTATTCCCCAGACTTCTGACTACATTGACAGCTAAGATAACAGTAGCTTGACATCTAGAAAAAGCTTTCACAGATGTAATCTGTTATCTCCTTACCTAAACTCAGTTTCCATTAATTAGATGCTTCATATTCTTCATATTTCCTCTTCTTGCCATGCCACTGTCCTAACATTAACTCTAATAAAACATTCCACTATACAATCCAGCCTTTTAATCACAAATTCTTGTTCCTTCTGCTCCACAAAAGGCTCATCTTAAAGACTGTTCATGTCATTAACTCATGTTGTTATCTCTTTTATAAACTTATAAGCTACAGGATATCCACTCAGATTTACCTTTCATGGACCAAATAGGCTCCATCCAGATAAGTACATCTGCTCAAAGTTCCCACTTACTACCTATTCCAGAGGGTGGGATTCCTCTGGGTTTCAAATGTACTTCTTAAGAAAAAATTTCTTTCTCCCAAATGTACTTAATCTTATTCTCTACCTATAATAATGTGTTTCAACATCTTGTCAAGTCCATGTGCTTACTACATCCAGGACAGCTCCAGAGAAGCAACCTGCAGATACTTCAATCTCCTCTCACAGACACATGCTTCTACTGGACCTGTTCCTTCTGACCTATCCTCAGATGGCTCTTCAGATCCTGGACAGCAGGAAATAGTCAATTCTCTTAAGATTGGACAAACACCCCATACCCATTCTTCTAGGTTCCCTAGAGACATGTCACTAACAAAGCCAGAGGCCTTGCAAACCCTAAGAGACCACAGATCTTACCCCAGTCTACTACACCCAACAAACCTTTTAATCACCATAGATGAGAAAACCAGACCTACACAGGATAATAGAAAGAAAACTCCAACCCAATGAGGCTAAGTACACTCAAGAAAACACAATAAATAAATGATTTCACACCATTAAAACCAAAAGAAGAGAAAGACACACACACACACATACACACACAGAGACACACACACACACACACACACACACACACACACACACATAAGCAACCACCACCAACATCAAAATAATAGGAATTAACAATTGCTGGTCATTGATATCTCTCCACATCAATTGACTCAATTCCCCAATAAAAAGACACAAGCTAACAGAATGGATGCTTAAACAGAATCTATCATTCTGGTGTATACAAGAAATACATCTCAGCAACTAAAATAGACATTACCTCAAAATAAAGGGCAGGGAAAATATTTCCAAGCAAGCAGTACCAAGAAACAAGCTGGAAAAGCCATCCTAATATCTAATAAAATAGACTTTAAACCAAAAGTAATCAAATGAGACAGGGAAGGACACTTTTTACTCATCAAAGGAAAAATCCACCAAGAGAATGTGTCAATTCTGAAAATCTATACACTAAATACAAGGACACCCACATTTGTAAAAGAAATACTATTAAAGCTTAAATCACCCATCAACTCCACACATTAATAATGGGAGATTTCAAAACCCCATTCTCACCAATGGACAGGTCATTGAAACAGAAACTAAACAGAGAAATGATGAAATCAACAGAAGTTATGATTGAAATGGACTTAACTGATATCTATAGAACATTTCATTCAAACACAAAATAATATATCTTCTTCTCGGCATCTCATCAAATGTTCTCTAAAATTGACCTCATAATCGGTCATATAGCAAGCCTCAAAAGATACCAAAAGATTAAAATAACCCCTTGCATCTTATCATATTATCATGGATTAAAGCTGGACTTCAACAACAACAGAAACAACAGAAATCCTACATACTCATGAAAACTGAATGATTCTCTACTGAATGATCACTGGGTCAGGAAAGACATAAAGTGTGACCTTCCCCCAGCCTGGTGCAGGCTGATTCAGACCTTGCTCTGCCACAGCCGACTAGCCCACCTAGGGTGGAGCCTGAACCTAGGTGAAGTCTATTGTCCTGCCACATCTGTAGCTTCCTACAAGTATCCACCACCTGCTGAGTTCCTGACAACCAACAAAAGTTTATAAGGTGATGAGATCCTGGCATTGAGGGGTATGGGTCCCCTCCCTTTATATACTCAGACTCGTAAGTAAACATTAAGCCTTGATCAGAAACTTGTCTTGGTCTCATTTTATTCTTCTCTCGCTGTCCTCCCATGTAGCCCCATCTTTCCTCTCAGGAACCTAGTTCATGTAGCCAGTAATGGCTGACAGCTAAATAAAGAAAGAAATTAAAGACTCTCCAGAATTCAATGAAAATGAGGGCCCAACATGCCCAAACTTATGGGACACAATGAAAGCAGAGCTAAGAGGAAAGTTTATAGCACTAAGTGCCTTCATAAAGAAATTAGAGCATTCTCATACTAACAATTTAAGAGTACACCTGAACTGTCGAGGAAAAAAAGAAGTAAACACATCAAGAGGAGTAAATGGCAGGAAATAAGCTCAGTGCTGAAATCAATCAATTTGAAACAAAGAGAAAAATCCAAAGAATTAACAAAACCATGACTGGTTCTTTGAGAAAAATCAACAAGATAGACAAACCCTTAGCCAAACTAACTAAAAGGCAGACTCAGAAATTAAAAAAGAGAGATAATAATGGACATTGAGGAAAGTCAAAGAATCATTAGGTCTCACTTCAAAAGACTATACTTCCCAAATTTGGAAAAACTAAATGAAATGGGTGATTTTCTAGACAGATACCTATTACCAAATTTTAATCAAGATCAGGTAAACTCTCTAAATAGCCCTATATCCCCTAAGGAAATAGAAGCAATTATTAAAAGTCACCCAACCAACAAAAGTCCAGGGCCAAAAGGTTTTAGTGCAGAATTCTACTAGAATTTCGGTAGCAGAATTTTCTCCTAATTGATTAAATAATAAAGACAACAAGAAGCCAACTACTGGACAAGAAGGAAGTGTGTCAGTGAAGGGTGGAAGAAAAAATTTTTAAAAAGATCATTTAGTAGAAATTATAGTGTATAAGCTTTTACTTAAAGAGCATGGAAAACTTTCTCTGATACTTTCTCTGAAGTTTCTTTCTCTGAAGTTTCTCTGAAACTTTCTCTGAGCCAAGAATATAGACTGGCTATTTCCAGGAACTGGTTGACCACAAAGGCAGGATATAAGTCATCTAGGTGGTTCCAGTGAACGGTTAACCACAAAGTGAATGACAATGACAATGATAAAACCACATTCTTCAGAATAATGAGTACGCAGGATGTTTTTCTCATGACCCTGACTAAATCATGGGTTGGGTCCCTCTGAAATTTTCCACTGTTTTTATGTTGTGTTTCCTTGGTTACTCCCTCACTTCCCCTGGTTTGTGGTTTCCTTTAAATACCCTACACTTCTTGTGCTCTGGGTTGTACTCCTCTGCCCCTGCGTGGGTTATGAGCTCAGCCCCAGTGCACTGGTTTCCTGAAGAAACCTCATGTGTTTGCAGCAAGATCGGTCTCTTGTGAGTTTCATGGAGTATTGTGTAATCCCGAGACTAGAGTAAGGGTCTCCTCTCTTGAGGGGTCTTTCACCTTCAGGGTCCAAGAAAGGAAGAGGGAAGGCAAGGGGAGGTGACTTCCTTTTGGATTGTGGGAGCAAAGTGAACAAGATATGGGCCGGGGGCTGTTAGTTCCGGTGGTGGAATCCACCAGGATCTGCTACCAGAAGATTTCTAACATAGAATAGTTGGTGAATTTAGGATTCTAGATTCCACGCCAAGTGATTGTGTTAGCTGTTGATTCTAAACTAAGATTGTCTGGTGTTTTCCATTTTGCAGTGACTCATCTGAGCTCCAGGAAAAGCTAATTGCAGCAGAGCATGGATTTGCAAGAGTGAGCTCCTAGCTAGCTGTGGAAATTTGGGATTGATTATAGGTTTGGCAGCAGTCAGTGAGGGGAGGAGTGATTTCGGAGCTTTGGAGATGCTGAGCCAGCTCTGGTGGGAGAGGTGCTAACAAGGAAAAATATTCAGTCTCTGTACCAGGCTGTGAACAGACTGAGACTGCTGGCTGGAGCCTAACTGGCAATACTGTGGATTGCTTTTTAATACTAAATGCAACTACTTTCAAAGAAGACCTACTACCAATACTTCTCAAACTATTCCACAAAATAGAAACAGAAAGTATATTGCTAATTCATTCTCTGAGGCTATAGTCACCCTGATACCTAAACTACACAGACTCATCCGAGAAAGAAGATTTCAGACCAACCTGCATTATGAACATTGATACAAAATACTCTAAAATATGTGCAAACTGAATTCAAGAATACATCAAAGACATCATCTACCATGATGAAGTAAGATTCATCCCAGGGATACAGGGGTGATTTAATATAGGAAAATCCATCAACATAACCCACTATATAAACAAACTGAAAGAAAATAAAACCACATGATCACCTCATTAGATGCTAAAAAATTCTTTGACAAAATCTAACACCCATTCATGTTAAATGTATTGGAGAGATAAGGGATAGAGGGCACATACCTAAATACAATAAAGGCAATATTCTGCAAGTCTACATCAAATTAAATGGAGAGAAACTTAAAGCAATTACACTGACATCAGAGACATGATTGCTCACTCTTTTCCTATCTCTTCAATATAGTACTTGAAGTTCTAGCTAGAGCAATAAGACAATTAAAGGAGATCAAGAGGATACAAATTGGAAAGGAAGAAGTCAAAGTATCACTACTTGTAGCTGAATATCTCACAGATGGTATACATAAATGATTCAAATATTCTACCAAGGAACTCATACAGCTGATAAACACCTTTAGCAAAGTGGCTGGATACAAAATTAACTCAAAGATATCAGTAATCCCGCCCTTATACAAATGACAAACAGGCTGAGAAAGAAGTTAGGGAGATAACTTCACAATACCGTAACTTCACAATATTATTGTGAATAATACCCTTCACAATAGCCACAAATAATATAAAATATCATGGTGTAACTAACCAAGCAAGTGAAAGACTTGTATGACAAGAAACTTCAAGTCTCTGAAGAAAGAGTCTGAGGAATATATCTGAAGATGAAGGATCTCTCATGCTCATAGATCAGTAGGTTTAACAGTGAATATGGTCATTTACCAAAAGTGATCTACATAGGTAATGCAATTCCAATTCATATTCCAACACGATTCTTTATAGGCTTTGAAAGAACAATTCTCAACTTCATGTGGAAAAATCAAAAGCCCAAGATAGCTAAAACAATCCTGAACAAAAAAAAGAACTATTGGAGGTATTCCCATCCCTAATTTCAACCTGTACTATAGAGTAATAATAATAAAAACTGTAAGGTATTCATAGAGAAACAGTGCAATCAAATCAAAGACCCAGAAATAAACCCACACATCTACAGACACTTGATTTTTGACAAAGAAGCCAAAACCATACAATGGAAAAGGGAAATCATCAACAAATAGTGCTATTCTAACAGGATGTCTGCATGTAGAAGAATGCAAACAGATACTTATCATTCTGAACAAAACCACAAGTCTATGTATATCAAAGACCACACCATAAAACCGGATACACTAAATCTAATAGAACAGAAAGTGGGGAGTAATCTTGAACTCATTGATACAGGAGATAACATCCTGAACAGAACACCAATAGCTCAGACACTAAGATCAACAATTAATAAATGGGAACTCATGAAACTGAAAAGTTTCCATAAGTTAAAGGACATTGTCACTAGGACAAAATGACAGCCTACAGATTTGACAGAGAGTCAATATCTTTATATATAAAGAACTCAAGAAGTGACACAACAACAACTCAAATAATCATCTAAAAATGGGGTACAAAGCTAAACAGAGATTTCTCAACAGAAGAATCTCTAATGGTCAAAAAACACTTAAAAAAATGTTTAACATTCTTAGTCATCAGGAAAATGCAAATCAAAACAACTCTGTTTTATACCCATCAGAGTGGCTAGGATAACAGCTCAAGGGAGAGCACAGTGAGGCTGTGGAGCAAGGGGAACACTCCTCTTTTGCTGGTGGGAGTGCAAACTTGTACTACTCTGGAAATCAATAAGTTGGTTTCTCAGAAAGTTGGCAATAGTGCTACCTCAAGACCAGCTACACCACTCCTGGCCATATACCCAGAAGATCCTCTAGAATCCCACAAGAACACTTGCTCAACTATATTCATAGCAGCTCTATTTGTAATTAGCCAGAAACTGGAAACAGCCTAGATGTCCCTCAACTGAAGAAAATGTGGTTTATTTACACAGTAGAATACTACTCAATTATCAAAAACAAGGACATCATGAATTTTGCAGGCAAATGGATGGAACTTGAGAATATTATCCTGAGTGAGGTATCCCAGACCCAAAAGGATATACATGCATAGTATAACTCATTTATAAGTGGATATTAGCCTTAAAGTAAAGGGTGACCACACTACAATCCACAGGCCCCAAGAAGACAAATAACAAGGAAGACCCAAGGGAGATAGGTTCAATCTTTCTCAGAAAGGGAAATACAATAGGTATTGGAGGTAGATGGAGGGACAAAACTGGGTAGGAGAGGGGATAGAGAGGAGAGGAAGATGGTGGGGATCAGGTGTAGGGAAAGCAGGGGAGAAAGAAAGAAAATCAGAGGTGGGGAAACAATCTCTAGGATGTGCCAGAGACCTGGATGGGGGGAGGCCCCAGATGTCTATAGGGCAGCTCTAGCTAAGACTCCTAGCAGTGAGGCATATGGATTCTGAAGTGGGTACTTCCTGTAGCCAGGGAGGCCTTCCAGTGGAAGGAGAGGGACAACAACCCACCCATAAGAGCCTTAGGCCCAAAAATGTGTCCTATCTACAAAATGTACAGGGACAGAGGGAATAGCCAACTAATGACTGGCCCAAATTGAGACCTATATATGGGCAAGAACCAATCCTGACACTATTAATGATACTCTGTTATGCTTGCAGGCAGGAGCTTAGTATAACTGTCCTCTGCGAGGCTCCATTCAGCAGCCAATAGAAAGATGTGCAGAGATCCACAGCCAAATGTTTAAATAGAGCTCAGGGAGTCTTATGGAAGAGTTGAGGGAAGGATTGAGGCACTCGAAGAGGAGAGGGACACCATAGGAAGACCAACAGAGTCAACTAACCTGGAACCTTGGGAGCTCCCCAAGACTGAACCATCAACCGGAGAGTGAGCATGGGTTAGACTTATTCCCCACCCACATAGATCTAGCAGATGTGCATCTTGGTCTTCATGCAGGTCTCCCAACAACTGGAGTTAGGACTGAGCCTGAATCTGTTGCCTGCCTATGGACCCAGTTCCTCTAGCTCGGCTGCCTTGTCTGGCCTCAGTGGGAAAGAATGTACCTAGACCTGTAGTGAATGTGCCAGGAGTGGAGGATATGGGGGAGATGGACATAGAGGGGTAGGGAAGTGGGGGGGACTGATACCCAGAGCGGGGTCTCCCTTCTCAGAGGAGAAGGAGAATGGGGTATGGGGTAGAATATGCAGGAGGAGGTACTGGGAAGAAAGGGGGGCTGATATTGGTATGTAAAATGAATAAATAAATCATTAAAAAGATCATAGTCCTAAATTATTTAGGATGAATAAATTTGGGCCCTACAGAATTTAATCTCAATTTGTATTTATATAATCTTTACATTGATAAAAAGATTTTTTTTTTTTTTTTTTTTTTTTGGAATTGCTGTAAGAGATAGACTGACTCCAGTGCCTACCATGAATTTGCTTGTCTGGAGAGATGAGAAGGCTGAGATCATTGTGTTATGATGATAAGTTATCAATGCTAGAAATAGAACTGTATGTTCTATGGGAAAGGAACTGGGATAGATGTTGATTTGAAAACATTCATGTCTGACCTTGAGCAGTGGGTAGCTTTTAGATGTCTGAGCTTACATGTATTTTTACACACAGTTATGTTAACAGGGCCCCCACACAACATAGGTGTTTGTAAATACTTAGAACTGTATTTTATGTCTTCCTTTAAAAACAGGAAGCAGTGAAGTTAAAATAAGTTGCTGCTCACATCTTATTTAAGAATCAAATTTGGCAACTGACTAGTTGTTGAAACTGTTTGTTACCTAAATATAATGTCATTAAGTCTTGCAAGTTTCAGCAACAAACACAGCATATGTACTCAAAACAATGTCAATGAATGAACAGAGAGATTATATCTGAATGGAGAGATTATATCCTGAGTGCTGACCCCAGTGTATGTCAGGCCACTTGAACACAGCTGTATGTCATTTGGGGTTTCAATGTCCAACAACTAGGGAAATTGGGAGAATATTAACAAGAGGCTACAGGCTGTGGAGTGGCTCAGTGGTTAAAAGCACTTGTTCTTCTCACAGAAAATCCGAGTTCAGTTTCCAGAACTCACATGGTGTGGCTGACATCTGCATGTAACTCCAGTTACAGGGGACCTGGTACCATCTTCTGCTCTCTGAACACACCTATATACACATTATCTTTTAAATTTTCAATTGTTCTCAACATTTATGTATCCAGCACATACATTTCTTAACAGAGACACAGTTTTCAACTATTTTCTTCCACTTGGTGGCTGACCTTTAACACATATTTTCTTCTACTTGGTGGCTGACCTTTACATATATTTTCTTCCACTTGGTGGCTGACATTTGTACTTTCTCAGTGGCACCTTTTCAGATGCAGTAGTTTAACCTCGATGGCATTTACATTTTCTTTTACTATCATATCTAAGACTGTTTCCTTCTAAAAGCACTAAAATTTAAAAATCCTACATGCAAGCACTATAATTTAAGTTTGTATGTAAATATTTAATGGAAGCCCAACTTCACTCCTTTTTTATTAGGACATAGAGTTTATTTGTTTTTATTAGAATATTGCAAGGTAATGGGTTTCCCTGTAGCACTCTCATGCATGAAGGTAATGACATCCACCCCCTCCCTTCACTGTGAGTCAAGATAAAAAGACACAGGAAAGTAAAGGAACACAGAAAGGAAAAGGCCATCCCTCATCCAGGACTCTAAATCTATCAGTGTCTGAGAGTCAAGAATTTCCTTACAACTATCAAAACCATGCTGTGAATATTACATGCATATACACAACATTCTTTTTCAATAGATGTTTGAAATAAGCATGTTAAAGTGAAGTGTTCCTTCAGGAACACTTGAAGGAAAGCAGCTGCCACTCTTTCATTGTAACTCTTTCTAAGTACAGCACAAACAAGATTAGACAGGTTTAAAATGAAAACATAGGCAGAGGACTTCCTGGTGACTTATCAGTGTGCACACCTGACACAATGCACCCCAGAAAACACCTTATGTTCTTATTTTACTAAAGAAATTTCCTGAGCTAAAACCATTCAAAGATTTTAAATGAGCAATGTAACTCAAAAATCATGTAAAGAGGAACTAGAGAGACGACCCCTAGGTTAAGGGACTGTCTGCTGTTGCAGAGGACCCAAGTTCAGTTCCCAGCACCCACTTGGTGGCTCACAACCATTTTCTTTTTATTCCAGTTCAAGACGATTTGATGCCCTCTCCTGATCTCCACTAGAACTTCATGCACCTGGTGCACAGACATTTATGTAGGCAACACACAAACATGCTTAAAGTAGAAATATATAAGTCTAAATACGTAAGTCAATCTTTAGGAGACATGTATTGTAAAGACACTTGCTGTGTCTCTTTGGTCAGTCATGCCTCACTGTTGGAAGGTTAACACTGCTGTAATTAAGCCCCATCTGCACCCCACTTCCCATGCTTAAATTCATACTTTTTAAAAAATTAATTCCAATTCTGCTTGATATTGAGTCATGCTGAATTTTTTTTTTTCTCCAGTGAAAATCAAGACCAACCAGTTGTGTGAGGAGGAGTCTCTGGCTGCCACTGAAGACTGATAAACCTCCCTTACACCCTACCCCCAAACCCTGTATGCTTCCCTGACAGACCTCTTCCTGCCCTCATGTTTTTAGTCTTCTATTTCCTTCTAGATTCTACAGCTGAACATGAGAGACTTGTCTTTCTGAGTGTGACCTCATTGATCTCCTTGTAGTAGTTACTGATTTTCATTAGATGATGTATGTACTGCCTTTTATAAAGACAAGGTTCATGTCGGGGTCCTGATTTTCTCAGCTTGTTTTCTTCAACTTTCAAAGAAATGTCCATTAGCCAAATGATTCTGCTTCTTCCATTGCATACTTCAGGTCAGAAGACGAGTACATACTTATTTCAACAACCAAGGAGCCTGTAGCACTAGGCACTTGCATTAAGCAGGTCCTTTGGAGAAACAGAACTGATAGAACATATATGGTAAAGGGGATCGAGATAGCTAAGTTCAACTCTCAGCTTGACATGGCCTAGAATCACCCGGGAAAGAAGTCTGAACAGGGATTTATTGTATTGGCTGACTCAGCATCAGTTGGGTCATCCAACATGAATGGGAGTCTGAACGCTAGAGAGGTAGAGAACTAGGCAATGCCCTACCCAGGAAACTCAGATGCCTTCAGTATGGTGCTGAAAGCCTGGAAACCACCTAGAGAGTCAGTGGTACCAAATCAGGTTGTAAGATGGAAGAATCTGGAGTTCATTATCACCACCACACCACACCCACACCCACACTACCACCACACCCACATCACACCACCACCGCACCCACACCACCACTATCACCACACCCACACAACTACCATCACTAACACCACCACCACCACCACCACCACCGCCACCACCACCGCCATCACCATCACCAAAGCAGTAGATGCACTTGTTCATATAGAAGAAGCTTTTCAGTGTAGCTAACTCCTTTATTTTTGCTTTTCCATGCAGCCACTTGGTGGAATTTATGTACATATTGAAGGTGTATTCCTTTAGCCATGTTACTATTTTCCCACAGAGCACTCTGCTGTTGAAACACTCACAGAAGCACAAGTGTGTTTCATCAGTTCTATCAATCCAGTCAAGTAGCCATCAAGACAAACCATCACAATACTTTATACCCTTTTGAGGTAGCAAGGGGTAAGTAACCAGATTAATAGAGAAGTAGAGGGCTTGAACAGATGCTTATTCAAAAGACATGCAAACGGAGGACAGATGTATGAGAACGTATTCAACATCACTAATCACGCTCTGTTAATTTTCAAGGTCTCTCTGCAAAACAAAAGTCAAGCCAAGCAAGCAAGCAGTAACTTGTAGCTTAAGGGAGGTGATTAGACAACAAGTTCGGTCTTGGATGGGATCATAATTGACTACACAGGTGCTTTCATCATCTGTTAAGCAATGCAATTTTGTTTTTGGCAATGAATTTAGATCATAGGCAGGGTTTTCTGTGAAAGAATATTTTCTGTAAGATTATCTCATGTGAAATATGATCAAGACAATCTAATTTTTCCAAGAAATTTCCTTTTCAGAGATTGGTATGGTATGGAGCCAACATTTTCTTTTTTTCTGTTGTTTATTCCCTCTCTTTCTTCCTTTTTCCCTCCTTTCTTCCTTTTTTTCTAGCCCCCCCCCCCCCGCCTTATATAAGCACTAGGGATTGAATCTAGGGCCTTGTGCATACTAGACAAGTATGTGCTTACTAGGCCATCACAGTCCTGTATCCCCAGACCTTGCCTTACCTTTTTTCAGTAAGGACTTCACTAAATTGCACAGGATGGCTTTGTGCTTGCTCTGTGGTCAGGCAGTCAGTCTTTCAACAGCCATTCTCCTGGCTCAGCTTCTCAGGTATGGATAGAAACCAGTGACACCAGGCTTGGCTTGCAGGCAAACTTTCTCATGCTGAGTTCGACCACCACCTCATTAACTCCAATAACAAATGGCCATTTATACTTCAGAAGAATCCAAATGAAGGCATGATATTTATCACTGTCTTGTGTTCGATTTGATCTTCTGTAGTGTACTTGTGTAGCACCTGATACTTAGTTCTAGGTGCCATTGTGTAACCCCGCTAATCTGGTTCCCAGCTAGGAGCATATATATGGATTTCTAGGCACAACTCTATACAGACTTGCATACATCACCATGTGTGACTTATGGCAGGGAACTTTGCTTATGTTTTAGGAAACATGTCCTAACAATGTAGGAAAGTATGATAGACACAGGACATTTTTATTGAAATCTTTCAAATGTTTTTGTTTAATTAGAATCTCCCTAATGTTCCATGTTTCTTGACAGGAAAGGAGATATTCTAGAAACAAACAATCAAACAAACAAACCAAATAGCAACAATAACAAAAACAGTGTTAACCTTTCCATCAGGTACCATACTATTGTAACAAAACATACAAATAATTACACTTTCCCAGGAATTCCATATAATAGGAAGGGAAAAGCTGAGGTCATAGCACCTGCCAGAGGAAGAGCTTGACAATAGGAAGGGATTTCACACAGTTCTGGCAAGTTATTCAACCACATTACAGGAGAGATGGAGACAAAGGTCGGTCAACAGGGCAGCGATGAACCACACCTCAATAGGACTATTTAGTTATACATACATCTTTCTTTATACTGTAAAACAAAGGAGTTGTAAATAGTGACCATGACCATATGCTCAGTAAACAGAATTGGTATTGTGAACACATGTAATGTATAATGAATAAATATCTTTCTTTTGTTTTCTCTTTACTTTATCATACAACATAAGATGTATTGATTTTACTTTAGTATTGAAATATTATTAATTTTATGATATAGTATATAGGATGCATATACTGGGGAAGGTGCAGCACATCTGTGGCTTGATCATTAACCTCAGAGACTAAAATACTGATTAATAAGAGATACACACAAAGTATTAACTTGACAAAGTGGACTTGGTGATAGTTTATTTTATGTGCCACTTACATGCAGCCCTCCTTCAAGCTGATCCAAGGACAGTTTGTGCTGATGGTAGACCTTGAAGGCAGGCATTCTGATTTTGCAGAGATACAGCACAGCATTCTTGGAGCAAAGAGGGGGTAATCAAGGGCTTCAAAGGAAAGCATACAAGGCCAGTGTTGGGCAGGGGTGGAATCTGTGATTTACAGAGGCAAAAATGACAGTTTAAATGCCAGGGATGCAATTGGGTTAAATAACTTTGAATCTCTAAAGGGATTTTCTCAGGGTAACAACTGTAGGTTATTCTAGAGCCTGGAAAACTCATTCATTTCCATTTAAGGGTAGCTGACACCCTTTAGAATATACACTTCTTGTCGAGGGTAGCACAGCTATCCTTGTCTGTATCCCATGATCTGGAGCTGCAGAGAAAGGGAAATATGTTAGAGCTTGGAGATGGAGTCTCTCCTCTTTGAACAGCCCTTGCCTGCATTTCTTGAGTCACAACATTTCAAGGAAGGCTTAACCTTTCCATATACCCACAGTCAGTTTCTTCTATTATTAAAAGCTCACATTAGCAGGGTACATTTGTCCAATTAATGGACACATAAAATGTCATTAGTGACTGAGTCTATGTTCTAGTTAAGCCTCCATGTCACGTACTGTCTCTTGAATGCCTGGATTCTGCTGCCCGAGATGAGATGCAAGAAGATCTTTACTCTTTTTTCTCCAGTGACTCCTGTTCTCTCTGACCTTATTTTACGCATCTAAACACTTCACAGAGAAACAGCTTTTGAGAATACTTTAGAATGACTTACTGGTATTTGAGTAAAAAGTAAAAAGCAAATGAACAAAACCTCTTAGCTGCATCCTCTCCAGGCCATTCTTACAAGAGGGAGTTGAGGATCTCATCTGTTCAAAATTGCCAGAAATGGAGAAGGGGCTCTTCCCATTTATTAATCTATTTGCTGGGCTCATGGTGGATGAGAAGGACAAGGGCCATCTATCTGACTTTTTCTTCTTTAAGATTTGAACTAGCTTTCATTTTCAGTTGATGCCCAGCTGGGTTCCTTGGAGGAATAGCTACAATTATCTACAGTCCACATGTAGAGTGGTCCTAGGAGTTAGCATTCAGAACCTGCAGCGATACATGGGCGGGTCCACAGACCTGTTGCTGTGGCAACGGCCACCATATTCCCAGAATCCATTGGATTCAGCTCCCACCTTTCCCTGGACTACTACGTCACAACCCATATATATGGGACAATTCCTCCATCTTTGCTCTCTCTCTCTCTCTCCTCTCTTTCTGCGCTGCTACCCCCTACTCCCTCTCAATTAAACCTCTTACACGTGGAACTGTCTAGGCCTAGTGTGATACTTGCAGATGTGACTGCCGCCACTCAAACACATCACTACGTATTCTAACATTAGCTGGCTAGTATGGCAGGCCTCAGTGAAAAAGCATTCAGTCATTACACTGAAATTTGACCAGACAGCTATTGTAATAAGCAGACTGTTAGGCAGTGGAAAAACAGTATCAGAAAGCTAACATAACCTTTGTCTTCGTGCCCCTTGCTTTCATAGTTTATTCATTTTTGAAAATAATAAAAGAAGGAAATAACATAGAATTGAGCTTTTATTTAGAGCCAATTCTCCACCCTGAATTCCTTTGTGAGTTGAATAAAAAGCACGAAATAGCATTCCACTTATCTGACCTTGGCAGCTGCTCCATAATTTCCCAGAACTGCTTATGAAACACAGCCAAGGCCTGAAACAAATCCAGAGCAGTGTTTAACATCTGGCTGAGGGCCATAGCAAACCTCAGGTTTCTCTTGCTACACTGAGCCTAAACAAAGGTGATATTTCTCCTGCTTTCCCCAGGAAAGCTCAGAACACTTTACTCTTGCTTGTAGATCACCCTAAACTTCAGGGACTTTATTTTCATATCAACCAACCTCATCTCAGGTTTT
>NW_022196903.1:122383684-122405192 GCF_008632895.1 Mastomys coucha
TTTTAGAAATGACCCGTGGAGAGTCCCTGGCTTTTAGCATGCTTTAGGTTTCGGTTTCCTTGATACTGGTGTAGTTCCCAGAACTTTGTGAGTGTTAGGTCAGCACTCTGTCTCAGAGTATATCCCTGGCTCTATACTGGTGGTGTTGGCATTTAGTCTAGGATCCCTCACTATATCCAGGCAGCTCCAGAGAAGCAACCTCCAGATGCTCCAGTCTACTCTCATAGACACAGATGCTTCTATTGGACCTATTCATTCTGATCTATCCACAGATGGTTCCACAGACCCTAAACAGCAAGGAAACAGTCAACTCTTCTAAGACTGGACCAACATCCCCATACCCTTTTTCTTAGGTTTCACCCCAAAGTCAGCAGGAAGTAGCTAAATAGGACAACCCTATTCCTGCTTCATCATCACCTCTTTCTATTTTTTCCTTTTTTAACTAAACCACAATGGGATGGGGGGGGGGGATTGTTAGCATTTAGTCTAGGCTCTGCACCTCAGTTACCTGACAACAGCCAGGTCAGCCCGACTCACTATAAAAGGGGCTGCTCGACCCCTCCCTCACTCTCTTGCTCTAAGCTCCCTTATCCTCTTCCTGCTCTCTCCCAATTCCCCTCCCCCTCTCTGTCCATATGCTCATGGGTGGCCTCTTCTCTCTCTCTCTCTCCCTGAATAAACTCTATTCTATACTATGCTTTGTGTGCCTGGTACCATATGGGGGAAGGGATATCTCAGCATGGCCCCTAAGAGGCAACCCCTTCCCCTACACCTTACTGTGCCTCCACCAAACATATCCCTGCCTTTTCCTATCTTTTTCTAAAACAAGCAGGTGTCATACCCAGAGTGTTGTGAATGCTAGATCAGCACTCTATCTCAGAGCTCTATTCCTGACCCTCTTTATAGGAGGCATTTTGAGAAAGGTTCTCACTGAGTTGTCCAACAGACCTTGAACTCACTCTGTAGCTAAGGCAAGCCACAGCTAAATGATTTTCTTGTAGTACATTTGGAAGCAAATTCATTTTAATTCCTGACAATAGGCCTCTCTGATACAAGGGCATCAAGAGTTACTATTACCCTATTTAATAGATCAATTGAATTAAAAGCCTGAGAAATTTTCTGGCACAAAGGAGAAACAGGAGGAGGAGAAGGAAGAAGAGGAACAGGAGGAACAAGAAGAAGAGGAGGAGGAAGATTAGGAGGAGGAGGAGGGAGAGATGGAGGAGGAAGATGTGTAATTGAGGTCAAGTCTATGGAAGGAACGATAAGCAAATGAGGAAGAAACATAGAGAACTCTGTTTCAGAGTAACATGGGGTAAAGATACTTGGTAAAGGACTTTGTGTCAACTTTCTGATGACATAACAAAGCACCTTAGATGCCAACTTATGAAGAGAAGAAGTTCATTTGGTAGTAGTAGTTGCATAAGTTTCAGACTACGGCTGCTTGGCCCAATTGCTTCTGGGCCCGTGTTAAGGTTACACACAAGAATAGGGTGGAGGAGGATGTAGGGTAGATCAGAATTGCCCACCCCAGCAAAGAAGTGAAAAGAAGAGGGCAACAGAGTCACACAGTCTGCCAAAACTATAGTCCTGGTGTTAGTGGGTGTTCTTGAAGGGAAGCTATGTCTTCTAAGATTGGCAGGTAAGAAGTGGGAATGTTGCCTGTCTAGAGTAATTGCAGCATTTCAGTCGTCCTTTAGCTCTGAATTCCTCGACCATTGCCTATGTTGAACTACCACATCCTATGACTAATAGGGAAATGACTTTTGGAATACCTTAGCAGAAAACTAGCCTCCCCAACCTAATGTCATCAGACAGTGTCTGAAGCCTCTAGGCTGTTTGTTCCCTGCCTCTCTGATGCTCCTACCAGTGTATTTCAAACTCACCTTGATTTATGGCTTCCTTTGCTCTGTCAGAGCATAAAACTACACGGAACTATTTCCACATTGAAACATTGGGGTAACCTAAACCTGAGTTCCTGGGCCATGGTCCCTCAGAATGGCTTCCCAATAAACTGCCTCTTACTCCCTTTAGGGTGAGGCTGTGGTGTGCACTGACACCACTGACTTAGCTTTCTTACTTCCAGTAAGCCCCAGATCTTTAAGTTCCTGCTATTTCCTGTGACAACCAACAGTGTGTCACAGGCTGCCTAGCAAGACACATAGGCCTCTGGGAGACATTTAGTATTTAAAGCTTAGCAGATGTTATTTGGGGACTATTTGATCCCCTCAAAAAACAAAACAAAACAAAACAAAACAAAACAACAAATAGACAAACAACCCCCAGGCTAGTTTTCTGCAGAATTATTATTCTAACAATGTTACAGGTATTCAAAGGCCAGTCAACTTCTCAGTTTGGTGGCTGACATTCATTCTTTCGATCCATTTAAAATTCTCCTCAGGTAAATGAGAAAAAGCAGAAGAAGAGAAGAATGAGAAGCATTCTCCAAGCTTTGTGTGCAAAGGACTACCCATTTTATTTCCAGAAGCAGGAAGATTCAATCATGGAAGTTCTCCACAAAATAGGGAAATCCTGTTTCAGGGAACGTGGTGTTCTGGTGAATAAGAAGCAGCTGCCACAGGAAGGGCGTGTCTCTGCTTGCAAGATGATAAGCACAACTGCAAAGCCTGCTGCTAGGACAGACTTGAAAAAAGACAGCTAAAGAGGAAGGTTTGACTGTGCTAACAGAACGATCTGCACTTTGTTAGGCAAATATGGGCAGAGGCCCGTTTAAGTGCGGTTTACTGGGAAGTACCTTAAACAGAAATCAGGAACAAACAGCCTCTGGTGTTGGCGGCAGTGTCTCGAATGTTAAGCCAGTGGTTTCATAACTACCGTAGGTTGCTCCTACAGTCAACGACAAGTAAGATGGTGTTGATTATGTCTAGTTGTTTTCTTATAAAGACATGTTTCTTTATAAGGTATTATTATTTGCTACTTTTTGTTTTGTCACAGAAGGAGATAACTTTACAGCCAAATACAATTGCCCTTCTAATGAAGTCACTGCCATGGCTATCTTCACCCCTGTATAATGAGAGTCGTGAGTTTGGACCACAGGTTGTTACAGCAGCAGCATGTTTTTCTAAAAATATACTTAAAATTTATTTTTGAAAATGTCATATATAAGATCCATGTATTTGGATCATAGTCTATCCCCTCCAACTCTATTTCTGCCTCTTATGCCTTCCAAGTTGCCCATCTTCCTCAGAACTGCACCTCTGAAGGCCTTCCTCCTCCTGGCACCACTGCCCTTAGCTCCTCAGGTTAGCTCCTCAGCGAAGGGTGGGACCTCGTGAGTCCCTCTCCCATCCAATCCCCAGGCTTTTCTCCAATTACGTTTGATTTCTCCTCCCCCAGTCACCTTAGCAGTTTTCTCTACATTTTGATCCAGACGGACAAAGTTGATCTTCCTCACTCTCTGCTGGCCACACACAAGTGCTCTGAGCACCTCAGTGAGGTGCACCTTACACAAACCTGTGAAGAGTGTCAAAAGTAATTCTACTTCTGTTCTCTAGCTTCGTTCCCACCCTGGGCACATCTGAGCTCCCACTGGCTTCGTTCACACCCTCAGCACACCCAAGCTCCCACTGTGAAATCCCGAGACTGCATTACTCTCAGGGTCCTCCTTTTCACTGAAATTGCAAACATTAGAATTTCCCCTTCTGTCTCCCCACCCAACCTTGGCCATCTCTTACACAACAGTCTGCACTTGCATAAGCACAGTCTGTAAGGGGCAGGCTACTTCTTTAGAAACAAACAAACAAATAAACAAACCATAGCTATTTTAGTCTTAGACTTAGAAGGTGACTGAGGTAATGCTGTCCCACCCAATCCCAGTGGCAAAACACGCTTTTGCTAGCGTGTGTGTGTGTGTGTGTGTGTGTGTGTGTGTGTGTGTGTGTGTTCAGTGAGTAGCTTGATGGGTTTGACACAATTTGGGGGGTGTGGTCTTGTGGTGTACACTGGGTATTTTGCTAAACCACCTGAAACTAACATCTCTCACTTCTTTCTCTCACTTCCTTCCATTGGGAAATCACATGTTTCTGCAGAAACAGCAGCTGCCCACTGAGTCGCCACTGAAATGCTGGAAATGTTGCAGGATTCAGCTTCATTCATTTCGTGAATAAGTGATATTCATCCTGCAGGGCAATGGGAGTGCTCTGGCCTTCAGGGTCTCTATAGTCCTTTATGTCCAACTGACCCCAGCACACGTTAGTGTTTTTGTCTAAGCTCTGCTCCACCGTTACCTGGCAACTACAAAAGGGGCTGCTTGCCCCTCCCCTCTTCCTTGCTCTTGCCTTCTTGCTCCTGCTCTGTCCTCTCGCCCCTTCCCCGCCTCCCCATTCCCCTCCTCCCTCTCTCTCCACAAGCTCATGGTTGGCCTCTCCTCCTCCTCTTCCTCCTCTCCCTCCTCTCCCTCCTCTTCCTCCTCTTCCTCCTCTTCCTCACCTTCCTCCTCCTCCTTCTTCTTCCTCACCCCCCCATGCCTTTCTGTCTCTACTACCCTCTCAACTCCCCTTCCCATGCCCTGAATAAATCCCATTCCATACTATACCATCATGTGGCTGGCCCCACAGGGGGAAGGGAATGTCTCAGAGTGGGCCTGTGGAGGCAGCCCCTTCCCTATATCTGACTACACATTCATCAAACATATTCCTTCTCTCCTTATCTTTTTATAAATACAACACCCATTCCTTCCTTCAGGTCTCTACACACTGGTGGCACAGCCTGTGGGTCAGGACTTGGAGGAGGAAGAAGAGAGGCCAAATGTTTCTCAGTTCATTTCTGTACCTCCCCAGCCAGTTACCTAGAGCTGCCCATTACCAATATGAGAGAGCCTTGCTTATTCCTTCCACTGCCCAGCAAGAGTAGAGAAAGAAGGCATTGGCACAAAGAAAATGATTTCATGGAACAACAAACAAAAATCCTTCTCAATCCTTCTCAATATGAAAAAAAATAGAGGACTTCTTCCCCATAGCATGCTGGGATAGAGGCCCTCCGAGGGTGTCAGCGAGTAGGAGAAGGATAGGATGCAGGTTAGCAGCCATATTATACCTTTCCTTCCTTTGTCTCTGTCCAGACGATGGAAATGGATTCAGATTCCCTGCAGATTCAGGAGGGGCTTACAAAGGCCATCAGATTTTCTGGGACCTGTGAATATAGAGATTTGGCAATTGACATGATAAACCCCCAGATGGGGTCTGCCTTTTTAGAGTTTGGCCTTCAGGCAGAGTTTAGAAGAGTTCGAGGATAGGGAAGGACAGTTCTTCAGAACATTGCCAAGGACAATTCTCCAAGCCGATAACCCTGGTGAACTGTCAGCCTGTCTCCATCCTCTGACTCTTTTCCTGTATGGGGGACCAGCCAAACTTCATAGTCACTCAGAATCAGAGACAGGAAATTTAATCAGTGTGCCAGGAAGAGAATCAACAAAGGGATCCAGTGACCTCAAGCTCATTTTTGGGATGCCAACATGGCTTTAGGCTTAAGCAGGGGCAGAATTAGGGAACCAGATGGTTCTCTCAAGCAAGAGGACTTCTTCAAACCACCTGGAAGAAGAGGAAATGAGCTATTTACCAATGGTCAGACTGAGCACTTAGTTACGAAGCCCTCTGGGCCCTGCACTAATTCTTCCACTGCTAAAATCCAAGCTGGTGCTAGTTTTCTAAAAGATGGGATTAATATCTGTGTTCTCTCAAATGGGCATTTTGCATTTTGACTAAACTCCACATTTCCATCATGACTCTTGTTTGGAGCATGTTAGAACCTCAGAGTTCAGTTACAGTATGTGCTCCAGGCCTCCTGTTACAAGATGCCCGCATGAGTTCCAATGCTGGAGTTCCAGACTATACTACATGGGCTTGCCCACGGCTAAAGGTAATAGTGGTTTCCATGAGAGTTGACTAAGCAAATGGGGGGTTCCAGAAACTGGGCACAGTCAGGGCAGACTCTTAAGAGATTACCCTGCAGAGAAGAACAAAGCAAACACCATCACACCCACTGCTTAAAACACCTCCGTATGGTTGGTTTAGGTTCTCAATTTAATACGATCTGGATTCACTTGTAAAGTGAGTTTCCATGAGGGATTATCTAGATTAGCATGGTGTGTGGGTGCTTCTGAGGAGGACTAATGTGGAAAAAAAATCCTCCCACTGGAGGTGAAATCATTCTTTGGTCACGGAATTTTGAACTGTGTGAGAGTGAAGAAATTGTGCTAAGCATTCGTGTATGTGCATTATTACTTCATTGATCTTTCTTTCCATGGTGGATGTATTGTGGCCAGCTTCTTCAAAGGTCTGCTGCCTTCATTCCCCTCCAGTGATGCCCTTCCGTGGTTTGAAGGAGAAATGCCTCTCGTAGGATCCTGCATATGAACACTTGGTCTCTAGCTGGTGGTGATGTTTAGGGGAGGCTGGGAAACCTTTAGGAGATGTGACCTCGCTACACTTAATACACACCTGGTGGTGAGTAGGCTTTAAGAGTTTTTAGCCAATTAAGGGGGAGACTAAACAAATCAGGCAAGGAGACACACTAAGGCACAAGTTTCCCCAAAATAGCATGGGGCATGAAAATCCATAAGACTGTCAAATCATTGGGCCTGTAAAAATGATACCATATACTCTTCAAGGAAAATATGGGTGCCCTCCTTAATATTAGCTTGAAAACTGTGCCATTGTAAGAAAGGGAGAAAAAAAAAAGGCAAGACGCACAGTAAAAACTTTACTGATTCTTATACTAAGAATTATCTTCTCTATAGACAATTACAGACCTAAGCAGAAGTCCTGAAACGAAAGCATCTGAGATGACTCGGGCCCTGCTGCCAGGGCTTCTGATCTGTGTTTCATTCCTGGGCCTCACATTTGACCAACTCCAAAAAGTTGATCTCTAACCTATAGATGTGCACACACATACACACGCCCACACCACACACACACACACACACACACAGTGAAATTACAAGTATGTGTTTGTTGAGAACTGGAGGGACTACTCACTCTTGAGAATGGAGCATCAGATGCACGGTGCTGGGAACAGAGCTGTGACTAGCCTGAAAGCCATTCATTCCCACACTCCAGGGAGATGTTGCTGCTGCTTCAATTGAGCCACACATGAAGACATAATTTACGTGCAGCTTTAAAGCTCAGAAGGAGGGTTTCAAATCCTCCAGTTCTCCCTGCTTCCCATCCCCTTCCTTTCCAGCAAAGAACACCCAGAGGGCCAACGGGTTGGAGAGATGGCTCAGCAGTTTAAGAACTTACCTGACAAATTTGTTTTGAAGTACTCTGTTCAGGCAGCTCACAACCATCTGTTACCCTAGTTCACCAGTATTCAGTGCCCTCTGCTGAACATTGGTGCACTTGCAGGCATGCACACAGGACGCTCCTCCCATCCTCTTCCCTCCTCTCCCCTCCCCTCACACAGGAATGTAAATAAAAATATAACTTTAAAAGAACCCGAAGGGTCATCGACACCTGTCAAAAATAACGCCGTGCAGAGCCCCATTTAAAATAAACAACCCTGAGGATTGGAGTGCTGCTCCTGGCTCCCTCAGAGAAAATTCTTTTTCTTTTATATGAAACAACCAAGTCTCATCCAACGGCATCGCTAATAATTAAAACAAAACACAAAACAAGTAACGATGGCATTGGTTGGAGCCCGTGGGCATCCCTGCTCCTCAAATAACTCTGAAACTCTTTCCTCGGGTATTCTCAGATCATCTGGCCCTCCCTAGTCAGATGGAGCCCCCTTCATCTCTAGTTTCTATGGGGCGGGGCGGGGCGGGGCGGGGCGGGCTAAGCACTCTGTTTTAGTAAAGCACAGGGATGCCTGTCACATGTCTTATACCGTGAAATGTGTATATTAAGCCTCCAATTAAAACAGGAAGAGAAGAAATAATCTACCAAAAATCTAGCAGACTTCCCACCCCTCAGGAAACTGCTCCATTTTCCAAGGGACATAAATTCTAATTAACATATCTAACTGCCAGTCTCAAGTCAGCTTCTTAAGTTTGACCATTTGCTGCCTATAATCCATCATCTGCAGAGGACACACTTTCAAAGCAGATAAAGTTACTGCTGTTTCAGAAGGAAAAGTTCATTTACATAGAACATCTAAAAATACAGTAGAGACTGATGAGACAACACCTACTAACATTGCTCATCTGCTTCCCTAAAAAGCTTGGTGGTGCTAGAATATATTTGCATATGTATTTGTTTATGTATTTATTTATGTTTTTATTTAGGTCTTAAAATGATCAAAGGATGATCAGTATTTAATTTTTAATTTATTTTCATAAAACTTGACTACCTAGCTGGACTGTGGTGTCATGCACCTTTAATTCTGTCACTCAGCTGTCAGAGGAAGGGGGAACTCTGAGAGTTTAACTCCAGCTAGCACTACAGAGTAAGTGCCACCTCAGCCAGGGCTATACAGTGTGACCTGTCTCAAACACAAACAAACCAGCAAGCATCCTAACTTAAATGTCCTGCTTGGCATTTAACACTCTAACTTAAGTGTCCTGTTTCAGAACATTAAGACAAGATGTGACATCCTTTTCCACCTTCTGTTTATCTCTTCTGCTTGTTGGTTGACTTGTGTCTTCCATGGTCATGACTCAAGCCAAAGATAAACTAAGTTTATAATTATACGGTGCATTTACAGCTCGGTGAGCATATGCATCTCTCCTAGTTGTTACCTCTCAGATACTCTATCTTTTGCAAACATTTGTAAGTTATTTTATATGGAAAACTGGGTCAGGAAAAGTAGTGATGTAAAATGATGAATTTCATTTAACACTTAATTTCAATGAATTGGTATATAAGGGGTATCTCATAATTAATGTAATTGTAAATCCGTGCCTAAATAATTTCTCTCATGCATATACAACATTTAGTCTATATGATATTTTTCACAGATAGACATTTTGTGTCCCCAAAGCTTTAAAGAGCTTTGTGAGAAAATGCTACTATGTTGTGAGAATTACTTCACAGTTGATATGTAGAAAGAGAAAACAAAACCAAAAAAAAGAAAAGAAAAGAAAAAAGAAAGAAAGAAAGAAAGGAAGGAAGAAAGGAAGAAAAAAATCCAGACTAATAAGCATTTCAGACTTTAATTCTAGCAAAGCGATGAGATAAATCATTATGTAAGATACATCAGCACAAGCACACACAGACTCAGTAATAACATTAGAGGTATAAAGAATTCAGTGGCTAAACAATTCAAACCAACTTTTCAAATCATGTATCTAGCAGCAGTCCGTCTATCTGGTTTATATTCCACCTGGGAGGTGAGTAGAACTATTTGCAGATGGGCGACACTCCCAGAGTCTATTGGCACCCACCTCTCCGCCCATCTTGCATTAACATCTGTGTCTGCATGACTTAGAGGTCATTGTGAACTTGCTATCTCTGAGTGCTGATGCTCATGCTTAAGGATAAATATAGTTCAAATATGATGCGTGGTGGTGCAGGTTCAGGTGACAGATAAGGACTCAAGGTTTAGAGAGTGTTAGAAATACCATTTCAAATTCGTTTACATGGTAGACAAAGTCACTAGCAAACAAGAAAATGTCAGAGATGGGCAAATGTGTGATTCAAAACCAGAAAATCAACAGAGATGCTAAAGAAGGGGATTACAGGGAGCTGATGATGTGGCTCAGTGGATAAGAGTGCTTATCCTTTCTTCTGAAAGTTGTGAGTTCAAGTCCTAGCAACCACATGGTGGCTCACAACCACCTAGTGTACTTATTTATAATAATAAATAAATCTTTTTTTTTTTTAAAGAAGGGGACTGTATTTCTGTATTCTTATAGAGTTAAGTGAAAAATCATGGCCCACAGAACCTTAACAGTGGATTCCACTCTTGCTTCATGAACTACTGCATCCCTGCGGGTGTAGTTAGAGTATGATGTAAAGTTATGTATGTAAAAGAAAAAAAGTATGTTTTTTTTTCAGATAAAGTTCAGTTGATTACTTTCTTCACATTTGTTATGAAATACTAGTCCTCCATTATGTTGATATACTTGGAGCATCTCATCTTACATATTTTTCCCCAGTATGGATACTATTTATAACATAAACATTAAAAATGAAAACTTTTTGTACAGATAGATTATCACTTATAAATCAAAAAATGAAGACAGGTTCTGGATCTGCTAAAAATGGTTTGATATTAGTCACACAAGCTTGTTTCCCACTGTTTCCATCCCATACTTTCTACTCTTCTGATTTTGTTATCTTCTTCCTCCTCCTCCTTCCTCCACTTCTGCTGCCACCTCCTCCTCCTCCTCCTCCTCCTCCTCTACCACCACCACCACCACCATTCCATGACTGTGAAAATTAGGATGAAGTTGATGAGAGGCAAGAGATAAGACTTGGAAGAGTGTCTCGCATTTCACATGTGCAAGCACCTTCCTGCTCTTGAGGACTTGCAGTTTTGACTCTCTCATCCCTTGGAGATGTCTGAAGCTGTCCTGAGGGTATGAGGGAGAAAATCAGCTCCCACTGACAGGGGGTGGTGTACTTTGCTCAGTCATTTCAGGATGGTTTTAGCCAGTGTGATTGCTCTTACTGTGGTCAATGTCCTTTTTTTTTTCATTCACTACTTCTATTTAATGTGTCTTTTGTGTGTGTGTGTGCATGCTCCTTTAGACTGCATATATGTGTATGTATCAGTGGTCAAAAGAGGGCATCAATTCTCTTAGGACTGGAATTACAGATAGTTGTGAAGTGCCATGTGGGTGCTGATAGTTGAACCAGGTCTGGAAGAGGAGACAGGGCATTTAACCACACAATCATCTCTTCATCCCTACTTCCCTTTCTTATTTTAACTCTCGTAATGGATTTTTCTATCCAACCTTCAACCAGTTGTCTGCTGTGGTACAAAGGATTTTAGGGAGTAGAGTTCTACACTGCCTGAAGATAAGCGATATTGGGCAACAAGAACTGGTGGAATCTGCCTGAATAGTTTAACAACAAATAAATAACATTACAAGCAGGGTTCTAGTGCTAACTGGCTGAAGTAACAACATATTTATAAGAACTATAAATTCTGTCCATAATCATTGCACAAAACACTGACTTTGAATGCTGACGGAATGGTAACTTACAATATTGTTAGAGAACACAGAAGGCAAAAGCCGCCCCTAGATCTAACAGTTCTTGGTCTATATCTTGCTTCCTCTTGCTCCCCCTCACTGTAAAAATATGGCCTGTTCCTTCTGCATCCCTTTTTTCTCTCTTGGACCCAGAAGGCCCACCTCCTTCTTTTTGCCCAGTGATTAGCTTGTCATCTTTATTATTTAATCAATCAATCAATTAATTTATTAGTGTCTGAGAGACCTCAGAGGTGCAGTTTAGTTGAGACTGTTGGTCTTTCTATGGGGTCACCCTCCTCCTCAGCTTCTTTGTCATCTTTATTTTTCTTAGAGTCAATCAGAATTATTAACAGAGAATGGAAACATGGCTGCAGTCATTTATATTTGTTGTTTTGTTTGAATATTTGATTGCAGATCCCCCCCCCCACCCCGGGTTTGATTCCCAGTACCAATCTGAGGGGTCACAATCATCTGTAACTCTAATTTCCAGGGGGATCTAATGCCCTCTTTGACCTGTGTATCTGTGTACCATATCTGTATAAATAGCTTGCACTAGGCATTAAGTGAACTTCCTCATGTGTGCACATCCAAACGTTCATCACTGTCTTTAAGCTCATTGTTATTTTTATTCTTCAGGTTGCTTGTTCTGCATTCTAATTCTTTATCCCCTCCAACTGCCTCTCCAAGTGGAGATCCTGTTAAAGAATCCCCTTAGATCCCAATCTCCCTTTCCATGTGATTCTTCTGTCACTGTTCCTGCCTCTCAAGCAGGCAGACTGCTATATGTACTTATTTCCGTGCTAGTCTGAACAATTAAGGCTTGTGGAAAATGGTACAGAAAACAGATGATAAACCACAGTGTGTCTAAGAAACCGATGCTGCTGCCCAGGAGCTGGCTGTGCTGGCACCACCACCCTGCCTGTCTTTGATGTAAAAAAACAGTTTAGAAATCTGAGCAGGGCTCTTGGTTAATGGCTAAGTGTATCTAGAATTTGGGTCACAGAGTGATTGTTCTATGCATTCTCCTCTTAAAGTTTTTGTTTGTCTTTTTGAGACAAGGTGTTGTTGCTCGTAGCCCATTCTGCTTTGAGCCATGCACTCTCTTGTCTCAGACTCCCACCCTGGGACTGCAGACTGGGACTGCAGATGCACATCACCAGGTCTGCCTTCTGGCTCATGAGTTTGCATCTCCCTATTGCCTCCTCTGTTGGAGCAGAAATAATATTCCTGACTGTATTGTGTAGGTGATATTCTCTGTCTCTCCTCTCTCCTCTCTCTCCTCTCCTCTCTCTCTCTTCCTCCCCCTTTCCTTTATCCATTGCCTTACTTTGTGGCCCAGGTTGACCTGGAACTTGTCATGAGAAACAAGCTAGCCTAGAATGCCAGGAGTTCTCCCTGCCTAAGATTTCAGCTAACATCGGATTTCAAGGTGAGAGACAGAATATGTTTTACTCTCGGATCTGAAATGAAGACATCCACGCTCACCTGTTTTCACACTAGACTGGAAGTCTCAGCTCCTTGTGAAGAAGAGAAGTCCTGGTTTCCTATGAGAACAAAACAAAAAGTTATAACGGACTGGAAAAGAATGGACTGAAAAATTTCTTTCTTAATTATGAGATTGTTGGAAGGAAGAGAATGTTAACTTATTCTTTTATTAAGTAGTTTCTTGTAGCAGATGATATGACTGTCGAGGTAGGTACTTTAAAACATCAATATAAGGATTTTCCAAAACTAGGAAGGGAGAATTCTAAATGTGCAGAGATCAAGGCTAACATTAAAAAGCGAATTGTTTTTTGCATATTAATGATAAATAATTAGAATTTAATATTTATAAGTGCAATTTACAATAGCACCAAACATTAAAAATATTTAGACATAAATATATATGATCTATATGTGTGAAACTACAAACTCCTGAAGAGATGTCAAATGATTTAATTTTGTCTGTGGTCTAGAATCTTAAATAAACATCTTAAATCATTTTAAGGACTTTGAAAAACTGATTTTAAATATGTAGAAATAGATTAATCACCATAATTTTTAGAAAGAAGAAAAAAGTTTGAGGGGTTCATAAGGAAATCTTTAACATCCAATCAAAGGTATTTTAAACAGTAGGACAATACAGAACATACTGACACATGAATCATAGGCATACTGTCACCCCAGTACTAGTGAGGTACAGACATGAGGATAAGCTCTTGTTCATGGTAAACACCTACATATATACTTCAAGACTAATTTGGGTTACATAAGTTCCTGTTTCAAAGAAAATATAAAACAAAACCAAAAAGGGAGAAACATATGCATAAATAAACAGAATAGAAAATGCTTTCCCCAATAGAGCCTCATCAATATCACTGATACATTTTTTAAGTAAAACACAACAGCAAAATGTGTGTGTGTATGTGTGTGTACACGCGTGTATGTGTGTGTACACACACACACAGACATGTGTGAATTATAAATAGTGCTAAAAGTTTAAAGTTCAATGTATAAAAAATTTTAAAGAGCTCTTAAAAATTCCATACTTTAAACAAAAATTATTTTTTAACAAAAAACTATAAAAATGTAGAATTATAAAACTCTCAGAAGCAAATAGCAGTGATGATTTATATAAACTTGATCTGGTAAACAGGTTTCATATCCAATGCCTAAAGCTCTATCCATGGAAGAGCAAAAGGAATAGAAAAGCTGGGTTAATTTGAATCACTCAATTATTTTGGCATTACTTGTCTATTTTTTCCTGGGACTCAATTCTTCTGAATATTGTCTGAGTAAGTTAATATGCACATGAAAGCTTAACAACCACTCTATTCTGTGAAGTGTGATGCTAGAATAGAATTGTAAGAAGACTATTTGATGATAAATAAAATGATGATGATAAAAACATGATGATGGCAAATAAACCACGTCGATCTCATAGACTCCATACATCCATTTTTCAAGACAATTAAGTCTATGTTCATCTCAGATAATCTTGACTGGGGACTTTGTTGTTTGCTTGAGACAGAGGCTCATGCTACTATCCCAGGCTGGCCACAAACACGTGTCAAAGCTCCTGCAGGAAACTCCTGAACTTCCTGAATGCTGGATTTATAGATGTGATCCATCACGCCCATTTACCTCACCACGTAACCGATTATAGGTTCCTTTCCTGTCTTAGGGTGGTGTGTACTATCAGGATTTTCTACAGTTATGACACATTTACAAGTCTGTTTAAAATGTTAAATCTTACAGGAGAACATTTTATCATTACAGATTACCCAGAGTGTGCAAGGTAGCATTGGACAGCTCTGAGACTGGCCAGCACTGGAGTGGTTTTCTTGGTGGCCACAGTAATAGGACAAGCCACCCACAGTGAGTACTGTGAAAGTGAATTGCCGGGATGCAGAGACCAAAGTATTTCCTGAGGTGCTGCATGCACTTGTCTACCCCAGTAGATCTACAGTATCAGGGTTAAAACCTGATCATGGACAAGAGGCGTTTTGACTCCAAAGGGAGTTTGTCTCCTGGGGATTTCAGTCAGTTGTGGGCATCTCCTAACTCAGACGTGTTCCAGATTGATCTCTACTAAGTCTGTGGAGAGATCTGTGTTTTCTTTATTCAGGCATAAAGGTGCCCTAAGAAATATTTTGTTATAGCTAACACTGAGATTGAACACTATTTCCTGGCCTTCACAGTGCTTCAATAATCCTAATAGATTTCCTAGCTGTAATTAGCTGGGAATTTTTACTAAGAAGTTGTCTTCCCAGCCAGGGTGTCTCAAGGGTTAGAAATAGCAGTTAGGCTCTTATTATAAGAGCAGTCTCACACAGAAAGAAAAACTGTTTTACTGCCAGTGAGAAGTTAAAAGTTGTAGGGCTTCCCCCACTAATTGTTTACCTTACAGCCAAGGAGTGCTGAAGTAAGACCTTCAGCTATTTGCTTCAGACAGATCCTAAGAGTTTACCTTGGGGCTGCCAGAACGACCCAGACCAAGAAAAAGGACACCGCTGCTCCTCCACCTTGCACTTGGCAGCTTGTTCTCACTGACCTTGATGTAGCCATCTCCTGCCTAGGTAACTTCTGTAGTATGCCCTGTTTTCTGTATACCATAGAAGCCTGATTTCTACTTTGTACAAGTTGCATTCAGTTACAACACATCCTTGTGTCTGTTTTCTGTTTGTCATTTCTTTGCCTTGTCTACGTGACTAAGATCCTGTCTCCCACGGGTGGAGGGAGGCCTGGACTGGTCATCCCATGGCACTGAGGAGCCCCCTTGGCTCTCTTCCAAAGTTAGAGTCACTTTACAGGTTATCCTATACTGGTTCCCATCATGATTTTACTTCTGTTGACATGAAATGGCCCCATTGTGACCACTAATGGTACCCTATGTATATGTCATTTTGAAAGTCTACCCTGCCTTAATTTTTAACTAATCAGTAAATATGTGAATTTGGTCATAACTCTTCTAAAAGATCAAGTTATAGATTTTAGTGAGAGAACTCAAGTTTTATGGAAGCTGGCCTCATCCTTAAAGTATATGATAAAGTTTGATGGTTTGAGATTTGAGACAACACTTACAGCTGGCTGAAAAGTTAGATCCAAATTAAATTTAAGATCTATTGCTGAAGTTGAAAGCACACAAATGAAAACATACAATTATGCTTGTTGTTGCTTCCATTTGCAGATATCCCTTGTTAGGAATTGTGATAAATGACTGGTTTACAGTATGTTTAAGTCTCAAGTGAACTCTAAGAGTTTGTGAAGTACTTTCCTTTTGGCGCAAATGAGGACATTGAGCAGTTTAACGATCCTATGACTAGCTTAAGCTCACATACAATTCTGATCTACCACATTAGAAGATTTTAATAGATATAAAGAAAACATAACAGTCTTAATCTTTTTTCTCTCTCTAGTTTTTTTAAGTTTTATTGCATTATAAGAAAAGTTACATGATCTCAATTTATCTGAATTTGTTAACATTTAAAAAACATATTTTAAGTAAATAGAATTAAATCATATTCTTGTTTTCCTTTTGTACCCCAACTTCTCCCAGAGGCCCCCTTCAATACCTACAATATCTTTTTTTGTCATATTCTTTGAAATTTATAAAATACTATAATAATAAAAATGAGTATTATAAAAGTTGTTTGATATAAAACAACAATCAATTTAATAGTCTTATGTAGATACTTATCTACGGCAATACTGAAAATACACACGTTTTTCTCAATATAAATTTTAAATAACTCCAAATGTATTTTCTATATATTTCAAAAATAACACATCACTATTAATATTTTCTTAAATAAATATAAATATATAAAGTGTTTTTGTTTATTTGTTTGTTTTATATTTAGTAGAGCTTAAAATCTTAGCTCTTACTGTGCTAACTTGATACAAGAGTTACAAACGTCAAGCAAAGCATTCAGTCTTACTCTTTGTTGTTCTCTTACAAAATCCCTCCCAATTTAATTGTTTACATTTCTTTTGAGTATATAAATACTTTTAAAATATGTAAGCTGTTCTGAAAACCATAGTATAGTATAAAAACATGAAATAAACAATACGCTAATAAAGAAGCTGAGATAGGAGAAGCAAGATCTCAAGACCATTATGTTGTACACAGCAAGACATTTTCCCGAACAAACAGGCTGAAAGTGTATATGGATTGTATAATATTGGACCTATTTCTCCAATTACCAAATTAGAGAGACCATTGGATGACATTCAACAAGTTTCTAATTCCTCATTTTTTTGGGTTTCAATTGATTAGGATATGTTGGTAATATTAATTTTTACATTTAGATATTAAGAAAAAGTAATTGTTACTTCCTATTATTTTTGTTGTAAGAGGTAGAATTAGGTTTGTGTGGATTTGTTGAAAGATTACTTTCTTGCTTCTTCTAGGGTGTAGCTTTGTTCCTTATTTTGATGTTTTCCATATATTATCCTTTGTAGGGCTGGATTTGTGGAAAGATATTGTGTAAATTTTGTTTTGTCATGGAATATCTTGTTTTCTCCATCTAAGGTAATTGAGAGTTTTGCTGGATATAGTAGCCTGAGCTGGCATTTGTGTTCTTGTAGGGTCTGTATGACATCTGCCCAGGATCTTCTAGCTTTCACAGTGACAGACCCCCATAGCTGGGGAGACCATCACTCAAGTCTTGGGATAACACAACCACCCAATAACTCATGAGCGACCGACCTTGCTGCAGTCACATGAGGTTTATTTGGGATACCGGTACCAGGGTCGATCTCATGACCTTGCCGGCCAGAGAACCGAAGAAGTGAGGGGTATTTAAAGGGAAAAACCACAAACTAGGGGGGTGAAGGGGTTACCAAGGAAACATAACAAGAGAACAGTGGAAAATTCTAAAGAGACCCAGGCACAATTTGCGTCAGGGTCATAAGTAAAACGTCCTACACACTCATTATGCCCAAGAATGTGGTCTGGTCAATGTTATTCACTTTATGGCTGACCATTTCCTAGAACTACCCAGATGGCTCATATCCTGCCTCTTGTTCTTGGACCTAACTAGGGGGAGCCTTTGTGGCCAACAGGTTTCTGAAACTGGCTAGTCTACATTCTTGTCTCGTTACAGAGACCTTCTATGTCCTTTAAGTAAAGGTTATAAAGTATACATACATTTCTACTAATACATTTCCCTTTTCATTAGCATGCTTTTTTCCCAAATTTCTAAATCTTCCAGTCTTTCAATAGTCTCTGGTGAGAAGTCTGGTATAATTCTGATAGACCTGCCTTTATATGTTACTTGACCTTTTTCCCTTACTGCTTTTAAAATTCTATCTTTGTTTAGAGCATTTGGTGTTTTTAGTATTATGTGATGGGAGGAATTTCTTTTCTGGTCCAGTATATTTGGAGTTCTGTAGGCTTCTTGTATGTTCATGGGCATCTCTTTCTTTAGGTTAGGGAAGTTTTCTTCTATAATTTTATTGAAGATATTAACTGGCCCATTCCATTGGGAGTCTTGACTCTCTTCTATACCTATTATCCTTAGGTTTGGTCTTCTCAGTGCATCCTGGATTTCCTGGATGTTCTTGGTTAGAAGCTTTTTGCTTTTTGCATTTTCTTTGACTGTTATGTCAATATTTTCTAAGGTGTCTTCTACCCCTGAGATTCTCTCTTCTATCTCTTGTATTCTGTTGGTGATGCTTGCATCTATGACTCCTGATTTATTTCCTAGGTTTTGTATCTCCAGGGTTGTCTCTCTTTCTGATTTCTTTATTGTTTCTATTTCCATTTTTAGATTCTGGATGGTTTTGCTCATTTCCTTCACCTGTTTGATTGTGTTTTCCTATAGTTCTTTAAGGGATTGTTGTGTTTCCTCTTGAAGGGCCTCTAGCTGTTTACCTGTGTTCTCCTGTATTTCTTTGAGGGTGCTATTTATGTCTTTCTTAAAGTCCTGTATCATCATCATGAGAAGTGATTTTATATCTGAATCTTGCTTTTCCAGTGTGATGGTGTATCCAGGATTTGCAATGATGGAAGAATTGGGTTCTGTTGATGCCAAGTAACCTTGGTTTGTGTTGCTTATATTCTTACATTTGCCCTGCAACATCTGGTTATCTCTAGTGCTACCTGCCCTTGCTAAATCTGACTGGAGCCTGTCCTTCCTGTGATCCTGATTGTGTCAGGACTCCTAAGAGTCAAGCTGTCTCTGTGATCCTGTGATTCTGGGATCTTGTGACCCTGGGCTTGTTAGAGCACCTGGGAGTGGGGCTTCCTCTGGGTATTTTGAGAATGACTGCAGACTTTGTGCCCAAGTTCTACTCAGTGCACCAGCAGGCCCAGACAGACTGGAAGCAACCTGAGCCAGTGGGCTGGTAGAGTTCCCTTGTGCCTGGGTCCTGCTGGTCCCAGGTACTTCCAGTGTTGGGACAGATGTTGTTTCCTCCTCACTTCTGATCCTGGGCATGTTAGAGTGCCTGGGAGTGGAGCTTCTTCTGGGTGTTGTGGGACAGGAAGGAACCTGAGCCACTGGGCTGGCTGAATTCCTGTGTGCGTAGTCCCACTGGTCCTGGTTACTCCTGGTATTTGGACAGATGTTGTGTCCTCCTTATCTCTGATCCTGGGTGTGGAGCTTCCTCTGGGTGTTGTGGGACTGTCTGCGGTGAGCTTGCGCCCAATGTTTGCTGAGGGCACCAGCTCAGTCATACTGGAAGAAACCTGAGCCACTGAGCTGGTGGAGTTCCTGTGTGTCTGGTCCTCCTGGTCCCAGTTACTTCTGGTGTTGGGATAGATGCTGTGTCCAACTGTCTTAATCTTTAATACAGGTAAAGAAAAGTTTTATTTATCATAATTTTAATTTAGATAATGTTGTTTTGTGTCTTGATAAGAGTCTTAGTAAGGAGAAATCTCATCTCTAAATTCACATGTCCTTTGTAAAATTAAAAGGTCGACATATTATTGACCAGACCACTTCCTGACAAGCAGTCTGTGTATCCAGTAGCAATTTTATTAAAACAAAGGGGCACAGGCTTATATGTATAGAAATATAATTAGCATTATGATTTTTGCTTCTCAGTAAGCCATCTGAGCATATATTCCTTAAGTCATAAGCATAGTGAGGGGATACTTAGTAATAACATATCCAGTTGTGGCTGTATGGATATTTCTCCAAGCAAACAACAGGATAGAATGAACTCCACATTTAAGGGAAACCTCCTTCATCTTTTCAGCTTTTGCTATTAGGATCAAGCAAAGTAAGTCAGCAAAAGACAAATTCATGAAAGTCCGAATAGTGCATATGGGAGCTATCAAATGAAGTGACTAGTGAAACTGTCCCACAGTTTGACAAACTTGGGTTCTCTCAAGGGAAGGAGCAAAGGACTTGAAATATAGGGTTTGAGATGCAAGAGAAAACACAAAGTCAAGTTGCATCCCAATCAAGGCTTCAACTTTTCTTAGAATATCCAGAATATATATAGGTACACGAGAAACCAAAACCAAATCTCTAGGTTACATGATATTTACATAACATAAACACTGCAGAAGAGGTCAGGTGGTGGGTGTGGTCATATCTCACTTTGAATTCCCAGGCAGCTGCTTCAAGGAAAACCTGACATTCTGCAGAGAGCTTTTGTCTTAGCTCCGCAGGTGGTAGCTTCAAGCAGAGACTGCCAGAGTCCAGTGGCTGAGCTGAAGGGGGAGGTAACAGACTAGCTCACTAACTGCTTGCCCTATCTTCCTGGGACTGGGGAAGGAAGAAACCCCAATATTTTATCTTAATTTAAAAATGAGTTTGTGTACACGCATCTATAGGTGTGTGGACACACATGCCCAGGTCTGAAGCTGTGGAAATATTTTTCTTTTAGATTGGCAGGTTTAGCAACAGAGACAGGCTCTGTCACCCACTGAGCATGTCTCTGCACCCCCCACCCCCCAACCCTTTATGACAGTTACAGATTTCTTCCTCATTCAAAAGGTTGAGGCAGGTCGATCACCAAATTTTTATGCCAGCCTGAGCTACACAGGGAGATCTTGTCTCACAAACAAAACCAAGAGAAAGAAATGTATTTCTGTGTTTCTTTAAGGACAGACTCCCAGTCTCAATAGCTATCATTTATGTAAAACTTATGTAAGTTTTTGTAGATTCTATTTTCATATTAATCCTCTTTGATATATGTACCAAGCTTTTGAAAATGTTTATGAATATTTAAAATATTCAGTAGATAATAAAAATAACTAAAATTGTGTATCTGCAGTTTAAGGCATAAATGCTTATTTCAATTACAACATTTATACTTATTTCTTTTATCTGAGTGCTCTATCTGCATGTATACATGCAGGCCAGTAAAGGGCATCAGGTCACATTACAGATGGTTTTGAGCCACAATGTAATTGCTGGGAATTGAACTTCCGATCCCTGGAAGAGCAGCCAATGCTCTTAACATCTGAGCCATCTCTCCAGTCCCTATACTCATTTCTTAATATTGGTTTATTTTAGTGTGGTTGTTTTCTTCTCATGAAGATAAATCTCGTGGTTTCTGAGGCTTGACGACTTTATGATGCCCCTGCAGTTTTTGGGAGGAGATATATGTTGAAAGGGAAATTTGAGAATAACTGCTTTCTGACATCTTTTCATCCCATGGGTCTCCTTTTAAAACCTGTGGGTCCTGACTCCAAAACCTCAAGGACTGGGTCTATTGTAAAGAGATTAAAATATTTTTTAAGAATTCTACTTTTAAAAATTGTTCCTCCTGGGCTGGTCCCATGGCTCAGCAAGGAAGACAATTGTCACCTAGCCTGACGAAATAAGTGTCCTCCCTGAGACCCACAGGGTGAAAGTGAGAACTGACTCCTCCATATCTGTGCACACAAGCACACACACACACACACAGACACACACACACACACACACACACACACATGCTCATTCATGCATGCACTAAATAAGTAAATAAAGA
>NW_022196903.1:122407554-122410351 GCF_008632895.1 Mastomys coucha
AATTCTTTTATCTCTATGATTACTGTGTGCTCTGTTCTCAAGAAAAGACTTTTAAGACTATGCTGTAAACTCTACCTCAGGGTTTGTAAATTCATTGGGTATTATTTCAAATCTATAGAAATCTATCATAATTTGAATTTAACCAGAGCAAAAGATTTAAGAGTAAAAGTCTATAGATGTACGTGTGTGTGTGCATGTGTGTGTGTGTGTGTGTCTGTGTCTGTGTGTCTGTGTGTCTGTGTGTGTGTATATACTCACTTCTCTAGTACATAACACTTGGATGGCTGTTGAGACCTTGCTAATGGCTGACTACTGCTCTCCATAGCGTCCACCTAATTCAACTTTCCTGTGAGTGTGAGCATATGTCTGAAGATGAGACAATTCTGTGGAGTTGATTCCCTTCTTCCACCATTGTGTGGGTTCTGGGGATGAAACTCAGGCTTCCAGGCTTGTTCTAGCACCCCTACCCACTGAGCTAGGTCTCTAGTCCATCATTTTCTACAGGAATATTTCCAGGTGAAGGAGACAATGTAGTTATATACGTTTCACTCACCCCCTCCCCACCCAGCTTGTTACCTTGTAAGACCTATAATACTGATTCAGAAGGAAACCTCATGTTTGACACTTAGTATTTGGTAAAGCCCCTATTATCATTTCAGAGGAGGAATCTATGAATCTATACTTATTCCATGCATATGTGGCTCCCAATTTATGATAGTTCGACTTACGATCCTTCAGTTTTACAGTGCTATGAAAGCAATACTCACTCAACAGGAAACATATTACAGGATTCAAACCTTGATCTTTTCCTGGGCTCACAACATACAACTACGATATTCTCTTGTTGTGCTTTGGTGGCAGCAGTGACCAGAGCCTGCTGCATAGTCATGGGGGTGAGTAACTCACACTCTACACTATACTGTGTTGCTAAGTTACCATGCTGGCAACATATTGAATGCAATTTTTACATATGCTCTCTTCAATTTATGACTATTGGGATGATAGTAGGCATATCAGGATGAAGGCAATAACCATCTGTTCCCATAGGTCAGTATGAAGTGTGGTCTGAAGCCACTCCCAATACATGACTTAAAAGCATGGTGGACACAGAGATAAAAGACTTCTCAAGAAGAATCCACAACCCACCTGCTAAAGTTGCTGCCAGTGCTGGGACCCTCCAAAGGAAAATGAGGCTGCTGACTTCAGAGGCGAAGTCTCCTTTTGTTCCTGGGTTGAAATTCTTGAGTCTCTGTGGGATGGGTGGGCAAGATACTATTTCCTATAAGAAATTAAGCAAGTCTTCATGACGAGTAAGCATGATAGCCTACTATGTGCAAACTTATATATACAAACTGACAATTTTTCTCTATACTAGGAGTTATCAATGTAAACTAAAATATGAGATCATAAAACATAGCATAAAATATTATTTATGGAAAAATCTAGCAAAAGGCATGCAGTTTCTGTCTGCAAAAGACAACACAACGTTGTTGAGAGAAACATAGGCACAAACAAATGGAGAGGTTGCTTTCATACATTAAAAGAACCTCTATTGTTAAAATGTTAATGCTACTAAAATTAACCTACAGATTTATGTTAATTCCCAGCAAAGAATTCTCAGCAAGTTTTGATTGTTTGGGGAGATATTGGCAAACTTTTTGTGAAGTAGGTATGAAAGTGGAAAGAAACTAAAGTAAATGAAACAACAAATATGGTATCACTGTTTTGCTGCTGGATGTTGCTCTATATTGCCTGTATCCCTTTATTGTTTCCTGCTGGACCACAAAACTGGTGTCACCCTCCAGTTGCTGTCACCCTCTGAAGTTGCTCTGCTAGAAGCTCTTTGCAGCCTTAGTTTCATTTCTTACAGTCCAATGAAATGCCTTCTTTGTTCAATTGAATTTCAAAACAAGTTCCTGCTAGGAAGAGGAGGAGCTCAAGCTACTGGTTAGGCAGTTGGTTAAATATCAAAACCTCCCATGTTATTTATGCCTCTCAGCTTTCAAGTTTCAATCCTCCTGTAGTGGAAACTCAGCTTCTCAACTCTGAGATGAATGCCACAAAAGCTTCACTACCTATGCTCAATAGCACAGGCAGCCAGCACAAGGGAGAAATGGGTATGTATTTAATAGTATTTGAACCAAACTATAAGAGCAGAGAGGAGCCTCACCAGGTACAGGAAGGAAAAAGAGCTGAACCTTAGAACAGAAGGGCATCTGTAAGCCTGTCACAGTGGGTCTGCAGAGCAGGATTATGCAGACTGGATTAGCTACGAGGTTGTTATATTAGTTATTCTATTAGAGCATACAATACTTGAGTAGTTCTCGGGCAAGAGAAATGAACAGGGAGTCACCTTCTAGAACCAGAGTTGCAGCCACAGCTTTCTTTCTTTGTACTTAGCTTGCTAGTCCGCACTTCCAGGGAGCTGGTAAGTTACACTCTGGTGGATTACACCAAATTGTTCTAGAAAATGCTAGCTCTACATGTCCAGGAGTGAAGTAAATTCAAACAACAACTTTGTAATGTGAATAGTGACAGAAGTTGCCTGGGAAGCTTGGGGCTTTTGCTTTGCAGATCCATTGTAATTAAAAAAGAATTGTAAGGAGGTGGCATGGGGTGGGGTGGGAGTTGGGGGCTGAATGCACCCAGGACCCAAGTCCTTTCCATTTGGAGCTCTTGATAAATTACAGAAAAAGAATATAATGAGGTTTTCTACTTCATTCTTCAGTAATTGTGTTTCTTGTGTTTCAAACTGCTTCATTATATTGTGTTCCTTTGTCGTCCTTTTCCCCTCATT
>NW_022196903.1:122410361-122417471 GCF_008632895.1 Mastomys coucha
TGACATTTATCAAAATTCAAAATTCACAACAAATGTTAATGCTTATCACTTAAACCAAGTATTCTGAAATTATTACTATTATCATTATTATTATTACTAAGATGATGATGATTGATTGATTGATTGATTCTTTGACAAAGTCTCATACTTTACCCCAAGCTGGCCTGGAACTCCTGCTCCCTCTGGCTCTTTTACCTTTTAAAATCAAATACTCAAATATTTAGCCAACTGAAACATTCCTGTTGTCAGCCTGGAGCTCCTGTCTCAAGTGCAGCTGTGGTATAACTAGCTGCAGGCACTTCACAACTTCACTCCTTTGAAACCATAACTTGTTTTGTCATTGAAATAGTTTTTAGTTAAGCTAAAAACTAGGCCACCAATATTTCATTCCTTTGGGATTTTTTCGAGAGATCATTTCCAATGATGCTTTTAAATAAAGACACAAAAGTTATGTTCAAACTGTGCTATGGGACACATTCAAATTGAGGAGATTCATGTGTATTCAGCAAAGTTCCCATTAATATATCAGAATGAAACAGACAGCATTAGAATTATACTGGTGTAAACACAGAGGATTATCTGTAACTCTTACTCATAATATCATATAAAAATGCTGGTGTAGAGTTCTAAATGAATAAAATTATCTTTGGTTTTTTGAAACGCTCAAGATCTGTAAATGTGTTCCTTCAATTCCTAACTTGCTGAGAGTTATATGTTATGTTAGCCTACTATTAAATTTTTCACATGATTTTTGGTAAGCTTGTTAAAATGCTCCCACAGTTCACCGATTAGTTATGTCAGTGTGTTCTATTACATTTATATGTCTTTATTAATTAATATGTTTACTGACTAGGTTCTTTAAGGTTGATCCTTACATAGTCCAATTTGAGTTCAAACTTCCAATGTAGCCCAGACTAGCCTTGTACTCCAGACTCCAGCTTCTGCCTCCCTGGCACTGGAAATATAAACGTGCACCAACCTGTTTGTCTCATTGAGTGGAGCAGGAGTCACACAGGTGGTTATGAGCTGCTCCTTTAGGAGCTGGAGTTGGGAACCTAACCTAACTCATGTCCTCTAGAAGGGCAACAACTGATCTTAAGCCCCCAGTCATCTCTGCAGCCTCCTGCTGATCCCTGTCTGTCCCCACCTTTGGAGCTCAGTGTTTTACTCAGTCTTAACAAGTCTATTGTTTTGTTTTGTTTTTAATTTTTTATTAGATATTTTCTTTATTTACATTTCAAACGATATCTCCTTTCCTAGTTTTCCCTCAGGAAAAAAAATCCCTGTTCCCTTGCCCCTACCCCTGCTCACCAACCTACCCTCTCCCACTTCCTGGCCCTGGCATTCCCCTACACTAGCACGTAGAACCTTCACAGGACCAAGAGCCTGTCCTCCCATTGATGACCAACTAGGCCATCCTCTGCTACATATGCAGCTGGAGCCATGAGTTCCACCATGTGTACTCTTTGGTTTGTGGTTTAGTCCCTGGGAACTCTGAGGGTACTTGTTAGTTCATAGTGTTGTTCATCCTAAGGAGCTGCAAAATCCCTTCAGCTCCTTGAGTCCTTTCTTTAGCTCCTTCCTTGGGGATCCTGTGCTCAGTCCAATGGATGACTGTGAGCCTCTATTTCTGTATTAGTTGGGAACTGGTAGAACATCTCAGGAGACAGCTATATCAGGCTCCTGTCAGCCAGCACTTGCTTGCAACTACAATAGTGTCTGGGTTTAGTGATTGAATATGGGAAGGATTCCCAGGTGGAATAGTCTCTGGATTGTCCTTCCTTCAGTCTCTGCTCCGTAGTTTGTCTCTGGAACTCCTTCGATGGGTATTTTGTTCCCCGTTTTAAGAAGGAATGAAGTGTCCACATTTTGGTCTTCCTAATTCTTGAGTTTCTTGTGGTTTGTGGATTGTATTTTCTAACCAATCTATTCTTACAGAACAAAATCTATGAATAGCTTTAATTGTTATTTGCTTTCAACTTGATTTCTTTTTCTTGCTGATTTCTATTTCTTGCTTCTTCATTGGCCCTTAGTTCAATAAGTGGAAGACTCCATGTTTCCCTTTACTCTAGTCTTCTGTGAGCCATAGACATCATTTATAGACCAGGACCTTCTGTGAAGGGATTTGCAATGGGTGAATACAAGCCAAACCTACAGATAATTCTTTTTCCTTAAATGTTTCTGAAGATTGATGTTCTCATATTTATATTTTCAGGTAAAACACTTCAGGGAAAAAGTCTCAGAATTGTCTCCCCTGAGTCTCCTGTTAAGCTTTACTGCTGCTATGGAGTGATCACGGTCCTCAGTGTAGCTGTAATTGCTCTTTCTGCTGCTTTGTCAGGTAAGTGACTTACTCTCCAAATTCTATGGCATTCTGTCCACATTCAAATTGTCAGTTATACTTACTGAGTAGTATGAACCAGGCATTGTGGGAAGGGCTCTAGAGAAAATGCACTGGAAGTTCCTGTTCTCTGGGAACTTAGGTTCCAGCAGGAAGATGCAGTGAAGGAACACACAGTCTGTGGTGTGCAGAGGAGGCCAGGCTCAACATCTCTGGGAAGATGCCATCCAGCAAGCTCTAGATGAGATGCAGGGGACATAGGTCCCCATTGGGGAACTGTCCAAGGTAGAGACCAAGGAGAGAAAAACTCCAAGGAGGAACCTCAAGGAAGGTGAGGACAGAGAATAATATGGCCAGGAAGGTACAGTGCCTACCCCATGACGCATGGGTTTAGTTACCAGGCTCAACTGCATTTGAAAAATATTAAATGGAAGTTTCTGAAGTAATAAATTTATAAGGTTTTAGTACCACAATTTTCAGAATGGTGCAATAAAATCTTGCACTGTCCTTTTAAGTATGTAAATCATCCTTTAGTGCAATCATCTCCACACTTTACATACTACCTACACAATAGTTCTCACTGCTATCTCAATTATCAGCCTGACTATAGTAGGTGTCCTACAGAGTGCTTGCTGCTTCAGCAATCCCTATTGTAGTAAGCAGTCATCCAAAGCTCAGAAAGTCATGCTATTATGGATGTGCCCTTCCTGGGAGCCCTACTGTCAGTGAGCACCTAGAGAGAATGGGACACAGGCCCACCATGGGAGGCCTTTATTTAAAGGCCTATGGTGCTCAGGAGGGGATTCCACAGATTAGTTGGGAAAGGACAATCAAATTCACACCTCACAGCTGAACTCAGGAGGGTATTCCAAAAAGAGAGAAAATAAGCTTGTTGTAATTCATTATATTGTCTACATTTTAGTAAGAAAGACAGAACAGATATCAGTCAAAAATACCTATGCTGCTTGCCCAAGAAACTGGATTGGATTTGGAAATAAATGTTTTTATTTTTCTGAACACCTAAGAAACTGGACATTGGCCCAGGACTTCTGCATGGCACACGAGGCCCAACTAGCTCGGTTTGACAACCAGGAGGATCTGGTAGGACATGGGCAGGGATTGGTTTGTCTGTTTGTTCTGTTGAATATTACATTGCCTTGAGATAGGGAGGCTGCAGATGAAGCATGAGGAAGGAGCCCATTCCAAGCACATGGAGACATGGGGGACTCCATGTGTGTGAGTGAGTGTGAGTCATTTGCTAATGCTTGACTTCTGACTGGAGACAGGAGACAGTCAAGAAGCATTCTCTCATGAAGTGTTCATAGTGAGCTGGAAGGTCAGATATGCCATTTTACTGGGATACCTGGTGGTCACGAGCACATTCCTGTAAAATGGCATGTGTTGTGTACAGAAAGTAACAACCATTACTAACTGCAATGGGAGGTTAACCCAGAACTATCCAGGCCACAGAGGAATGCGACCCTCAGTTACACCCCCCTGTTCTCTCTAGAGGAAGCTGTGGAGTGGAGAGACTCCAGGATCATCTCAAACAAAGAGTCACATGCATTCTTGGCTTTTTGTGTTTTATTACAGAATTTCCTAAACAGATACAAGGAGACTTTTGATTACTGGATCGGCCTGCACAGAGAGTCGTCAAATCACCCCTGGAAGTGGACAGACAACACTGAGTATAACAACTCGTATGTTTTCATGATGTTTTTCCTTCTATTGTATTCATGTGTTGTGATATGTGTGTGTTGTTGAGAGATGAAAGTCAGTGTCATGTGAAGCCAAGTGTACAGGGGAGGAAGAAAAAAAATGAACCCTTGGGCTGCAGGAATGGCTCAGAGATAAAGAGTGTGTTTACATGCAATAGCCAGCCCCCAGGAAACTCCACATCCTCACAAACTCAAATCCTTTGGAGGTTTTCCTATTAGCCATCATTTTCAAAACCTTTGCTTAGTGTGGTTTTACTCAAAATCTTTACCACAATGTTGGTGTCTGGGGGTAGCTATTGTTGGCTATGGCTCCAACTTAAACCTTTTTGTTGTTGATAAATGTCCTGTGCGGGATATACACAAAGGCTCAGATGGGCCGTGGGCTCTCTGAAACCCCAGAAAACCACTGCAGAAACTGCAAACCTGTGATTCAGCAGTCCACTATCTACATGGCTGCACCTGTTCAGGAATGCAGACTCTAAGGACATTCAGAACCTCCTCTGAAGTCACCACAGGAGAGCAAACCAGTTCTTGGCTTTGAGCTATTTTTCTGGGATGGTATGTCACAGACTCAGTCACATGTACCATTAAAGTCCTTTGAGCAATTTACTAAGAAGTGGGAGTTCCCATATGCAAAATGCCTCAAAGCAATTGAAAATCACCCACAGTGAGGTCACTCATGGCTGCAGTTCATTTGAACATGGCAGCAAGCACCAGTCCAATGCCTTGTACACACATTACAGAATTCATGGACAAGTGAAAAAAGGAGTGATGTTCAATTCCTCAGAATGTGAGACAGTAAGTTGAAAAGTAGTGCAGGCGATTCCTTCGGGACTATTTGATTCATATTACCAAAGAGCAGAGGAGAGTGGTGAAATTTCATTGCAGGAGCGAATGCAGGTCTGGGCTCTGCAGGCTTACTGTTTTAGTTTCTTTTCAGGATTACCATCCGGGGAGGAGGAATATTTGCCTACATGAATGAAAACGGGATCAGCAGTACCAGGATCTATGCATCTCGGAGATGGATCTGTAGCAAGCTCAACAGATATAGCCTCCACTGTTAAACTCCTTTGTCTCCTTTCTAGCACTTACCAAGAGATGCTTCTTAGCCTGTTATCTATGGGTGCTGCTCTTTCCACTATGGTCCCACCTTGCTACCAAAATGAATTAAGAATATTTCTTAACATCACAAAAGAAAACCATCTTGGAGAGCTGCACATACCGGGGATTGCAAGAATATAGATGAGTCTAAAATAGATTATAGACTCATACATTAAGCCTAAAGTACAACTAATGTTAGTGAACCCCTCTCTCATGATATTAACTTTTTGGGAAGGGAATTCCATCTTTTGAATTTATGAGACCACAAAAATGAGTCCCCCAACATGAACATAACCTTTAGTAATGAAAGCAGAACGGCTAGGATAGTGCCATGCATCTGTAGTCCCAGGTACGTAAGGGTTGAAACAGGAGGGTCACAGGTTCACAAGTGGGGACTGAAAGCATGGAAATGCCTTAATAATGATGGGGAAGATGAGAATCCATCTGTAGCATCCCATAATTTGGAGAAACATATTATACATGATTTTCAAAATTCAAACGAACATACAGAAGAATTTTTTTAAAAGTGTGTAAAATTAAGATTTACTTTATAATCTGCTACTTAAAACATGAGAGACATTGGTGAAATGTTTCTCTACATTAGTGTTTAATATTCCGGTTTCTAATTATACTGTTCTAAGTATAATTATAAATATTTACTTAACCTGTTCTAAGTGTAATACATTTTATAAACAAATGCCATTTCAATTTCACCATTTTATTGGATTTTTTTCACATCAAATGTGAGTTAAACTCCTTAAGCACTTAATATTTAAGTTTACACTAGCATGTATAGTATTGGTGTAAGCATCCAGAGCCTGTGGTGATACATGGGCGGGTCCACAGACATGTTGCCAGGGCAACAGCCACCATATTCCCAGATTCTGTTGGGTTCACCTTCTTCCTTTACCTGCAGCTGCTATGTCACAACCCATATATACATGGAAGCATTCCTCCATCTTGCTCTCTCTCCCTCCTCTCTTTCTGCTGCTCCAACACATCATTTGGTGCCAAAACCCGGGATGTGGCGGTTTGCTTCAGCACTGGCTGCACTGCCCTGCAGTGGGGCCAACAGAGGTCAGGACCATGTGGAGCGGTCCCAACAGCAGCAACCGCCGGCTGCTATCGGTACCTGAGCTCGCGGCCCCCTCAGTTGGCAGCTGCTTGCTGCTGCTCACTAAAGACACCAGGCACCGCAGGACATACCAGAGCTGCAGCCAAGTGCCGCAGGACTACAAACTCCTACCATGTGAGCGGCATCCCACTCAGGTCCCATTCAGTTCCATGTTTTCCATTTACCAGTCTGCTATAACTCTCGCACAGACACCGGCATATTAGTTAATAGGATCAGTCAAGGGGAGTACCTCAAGCTTTCCAGATAAGGCCTGGCCAACCTTCTGTGGAAACCACGGGGTTACAGTCAAGCCTCCCCAGTTGACATATACGTTAGGACTTCTACCATTGGTGCCCCTCCCTCAGAAGCAACTCTCGCTCCCAATCTTTTACTGGGCTCCAGCAGCGATCAAAACCTTGGATCCAGGGTGGGTTGCCTTCCCACATTTGAGTAATGTATTATGTTTATTTTAAAGCCATACTTTATTATTTATTAGATGAATTAAACCATATTTCATTCTGAAAATGACTTTCTCAGCCCCTCATTTAGTCCTAATAATATTCTTTGTAATCCATTTTACTTTCTTCACCCTAAAAGAAAGGTAGAATGTGTTCCCAAGGATGGTTCTGTGCCCTTCTCCCAGCCTGGTGCAGGCTGATTCAGACCTTGCTCTGCCACAGTCAGCTAGCTCACCTAGCGTGGAGCCTTCCAACCTAGGTGATGTCTATTGTCCTGAGAGGTTTGCAGTTTCCAGAAAGAAGCCACCAGCTGCTGAGTTACTGAGCCTGTCTGCCTAACAACCAAGGAAACAGCTGATGAGGCAAGGAGATCCTGGC
>NW_022196903.1:122418536-122419116 GCF_008632895.1 Mastomys coucha
CTTTCTTTCTTTCTCTATGTCTGTCTGTTTTCTTTTTCTTTTTGAGACAAGTCTTACTAGGTGGAGTAGGCTAGCCTCAAACTCAGAGATTTCTCTGCCTCTTGAGTGCTGGGTTTAAAGGAGTGTGCCCCATGCCTGCATTAGGTTTTATTGGCCAGAGAGATGGGTCAGCGGGTAAGAGTTTTGTATAGACACAAACCTAAATTCAGGTTTTCATCACCCACAGGAAAAAGCCAAGAATGGCTCTCCTTACTTCCTTTTTATTTCAGGTCCACAGGGGACACTGACAAGAGGCTTCCTAGGGCTTTTAGGTCACTCATCTTTTCAGGCAGAGACACTGTCTCACATAATAATAATAATAAAAAAAGATGTTATAAAAGCAAATGGTTCACACATATTACAGGAAGCTTCCAAATCATTTCGGATTTAGTTTCTCCTGATCCAAATCCACCAAATTTATTCTTAAGTTTTTTTATTCTTTGAGAATTTTGTTTGTGTTTTTATTTACTCTCTTCCCCAATACCCAGGTCCACCTGATCAATCCTTATCCACCCAGCTTTGTGTCTTTAAAAAAGTCAAG
>NW_022196903.1:122420842-122423819 GCF_008632895.1 Mastomys coucha
ATAGTTAATATTTGAACTAGCCAATCATGTATGGCCACACTGATTTCTTTGTTCAGCCAGACCTTTTCTCTATATAAACCCCTAATTTTTAAGCCTCGTGGTCGGCTCCACTATCTCCTGCGTGAGATAGGTGTGGTGCCGAACTGGAGAGCCCCGAAATTAAAAAATACCTCTTGTAATTACATCAAGACGGTCTCTCGTGATTGCTTGGGTGCACGTCCTCCCGAGATTTGAGTGGGGGTCTCCCCCAGGGATCTTTCAGTAAGAGGTGGAATTAGGTTTGTGTGGATTTGTTGAAAGATTATTTTCTTGCTTCGTCTAGGGTGTAGCTTTGTTCTTATGTTGATGTTTTCCATCTATTATCCTTTGTAGGGCTGGATTTGTGAAGAGATATTGTGTAAATTTTGTTTTGTCATGGAATATCTTGTTTTCTCCATCTAAGGTAATTGAGAGTTTTACTGGGTATAGTAGTCTGGGCTGGCATTTGTGTTCTTGTAGGGTCTATACGACATCTGCCCAGGATCTTCTAGCTTTCATAGTCTCTTGTGAGAAGTCTGGTATAATTCTGATAGTCCTGCCTTTATATTTTACTTGACCTTTTTCCCTTACTGCTTTTAAATTCTTTCTTTTTTTAGTGCATTTGGTGTTTTTATTATTATGTAAAGGGAGGAATTTCTTTTCAGGTCCAGTCTATTTGGATTTCTGTAGGCTTCTTGTATGTTCATGGGCATCTCTTTCTTTAGGTTAGGGAAGTTTTCTTCTATAATTTTGTTGAAGATATTAACTGGCCCATTACCTCAGGAGTCTTCACTCTCTTCTATACCTATTATCCTTAGGCTTAGTCTTCTCATTGCATTCTGGATCTCCTTGATGTTCTGGGGAGCTTTTTGCTTTTTGCATTTTCTTTGACTGTTGTGTCAATGTTTTCTATGGTGTCTTCTACCCCTGAGATTCTCTCTTCTGTCTCTTGTATTAGTTAGCACCCAGAACCTGCGGCAGATATGGGCGGGTCCACAGACCTCTTGCCAGGACAACGACCACCATATTCCCAGAATCCATTGGGTTCAACTCCCACCTTTACCTGGACTGCTACGTCACGACATATATATATGTATATATGTATATATGGGTACTCTCCTCCATCTTTCTCCCTTTTTCTCTTTTCTTCTCTCCCCCCTCTTCCTGTGCTGCTATCCTCCACCCCCTCTTAATTAAACCTCTTCCACATGGAACTGTTTGTGCCTGGTGTCTGCAGACACGTCCGCTGCGACTCGAACCCCAACAGTATTCTATTGGTGATGCTTGCATTTATGACTCCTCTCAGTCGAAGGACCAAAGGATTTGAAATATAGGGTTTGAGATGCAAGAGAAAGCACAAAGCCAAATTGAGTCCCAATCAAGGCTTCAACTTTACTTAGAATATCCAGAGTACATATAGGTACACTAGAAAGGGAAACTGAATCTCTAGGTTACATGATATTTGCATAACATAAACATTGCAGAAGAGGTCAGGTGGTGGGTGTGGTCATATCTCACTTTGAATTTCCAGGCAGCTGCCTCAAGGAAAACCTGACAGTCTGCAGAGAGCTTTTGTCTTAGCTCCCCAGGTGGTAGCCTCCAGCAGAGACTGCCAGAGCCCTGTGGCTGAGCTGAAGGGGGAGGTAACAGACTAGCTCACTAACTGCTTGCCCTATCTTCCTGGGACTGCAGAGGAAAATGTGGGAGGAAGAAACCCCCATATTTTATCTTAATTTAAAAGCAAGTTTGTGTACACGCATCTATAGGTGTGTGGACACACATGCCCAGGTCTGAAGCTGTGGGAATTTTTTTCTTTTAGATTGGCAGGTTTAGCAACAGAGACAGGCTCTGTCACTCACTGAGCATGCCTCTGCACCTCCCCACCCCCCAACCCTTTATGACAGTTACAGATTTCTTCCTCATTCAAAAGGTTGAGGCAGGTCATCACCAAATTTTTATGCCAGCCTGGGCTACAAAGGGAGATCTTGTCTCACAAACAAAACCAAGAGAAAGAAATGCATTTCTGTGTTTCTTTAAGAACAGACTCCCAGTCTCAATAGCTATCTTTTATGTAAAACTTATGTAAATTTTTGTCGATTCTATTTTCATATTAATCCTCTTTGATATGTGTACCAAGCTTTTGAAAATGTTTATGAATATTTAAAATATTCAGTAGATAATAAAAATAACTAAAATTTTGTATATCTGCAGTTTAAGGCATAAATGCTTATTTCAATTACAACATTTATACTTATTTCTTTTGTCTGAGTGCTCTATCTGCATGTACACCTGCAAGCCAGTAAAGGGCATCAGATCACATTACAGATGGTTTTGAGCCACAATGTGGTTGCTGGGAATTGAACTTAGGATCCCTGGAAAAGCAGCCAATGCTCTTAACATCTGAGGCATCTCTCCAGTCCCTATACTCATTTCTTAATATTGGTTTATTTTAGTGTGGTTGTTTTCTTCTCATGAAGATAAATCTCGTGGTTTCTGAGGCTTGACTACTTTATGATGCCCCAGCAGGCTTTGGGAGGAGTTATGTGTTTATGTGTTGAAAGGGAAATTTGAGAATAACTGCTTTCTCACCTCTTTTCATCCCATGGGTCTCCTTTTAAAACCCGTGGGTCCTGACTCCAAAACCTCAAGGACAGGGTCTATTGTAAAGAGATTAAAACATTTTTTAAAAATTCTACTTTTAAAAATCGTTCCTCCTAGGCTGGCCCCATGGCTCAGCAGGGAAGACAATCTTCATCTTTCCTGACAAACTAAGTGTCCTCCCTGAGATGCACAGGGTGCAAGTGAGAACTGACTCCTCCATATCTGTGCACACAAGCACACACACACACACACACACACACACACACACACACACACACACACGCACGCACGCTCATTCATGCATGCACTAAATAAGTAAATAAAGATTGAAATATCCTGTGCAGTAAAGAAATCTCAT
>NW_022196903.1:122426763-122437526 GCF_008632895.1 Mastomys coucha
AATTCTTTTATCTCTATGATTACTGTGTGCTCTGTTCTCAAGAAAAGACTTTTAAGACTATGCTGTAACTCTACCTCAGGGTTTGTAAATTCATTGGGTATTATTTCAAATCTATAGAAATCTATCATAATTTGTATTTAACCAGAGCAAAAGATTTAAGAGTAAAAGTCTATACATGTATGTGTGTGTGTGTGTGTCTGTGTCTGTGTGTCTGTGTGTCTGTGTGTGTGTATATACACACTTCTCCGGTACATAACACTTGGATGGCTGTTGAGACCTTGCTAATGACTGACTACTGCTCTCCATAGCGTCCACCTAATTCAACTTTCCTGTGAGTGTGAGCTGTGCACCCGTTCAGATATGTCTCTGAAAGCAACCACTACACTCTGTGGCTTTTTAAAGCAAGAGTATTTATTTCCTTATTATGTGCATGCACGTCAATTTTTGTGCATCATATGCAGAGATCAGAGGGCATCAGGTCCCCTTGGACTGGAGTTATAGGCCCTTGTGAGCTACCTGAGGTGGGTGCTAGGAACCATACCTGAGCCATTGGTAAAACAGTCCAGGCTCTGACCTGCTGAGCTGTCTCTCTAGTCCTTACTTAGTTGCTTTAAAAAGTCAGCCTGCTGGTTAATTAACTAATTAATCAAAAGTTTAAATAAAGAAGTAAGTAAAAATGACTATTCTTTTTTGTCTTTTTTTCTTTAACCTTATTTTAATTGTTGGGTTGACTTTTATTTGTTTTTTTTCTTAGTTGGTTTGTGCAGGATAATATGCATATTTTAGTCTATCCATACTTGTTCTATAATCTATATTGTCACAAGCCATTACTTAGTTAATTCTTTACATAATTATCAATATTGACAAAAGTTAGAATATTTTGTTTTGAAATTGTTGGTAATATTTTATGCTTTTGAATTTCCATTGCTCATAATTCTTTTTGTTATGGAAGTATATCTTTTCTCCCTTTCTGCTTTCAGTTCTGTTTAATTAAAAAACAATTTTTAAAAATCTTTGTGTATATGTATATGATGTATGTGTATACACATGAGTTTGTGTGTGTGTGTATGTGTATTTATGTGTGTATGTGTGTGTGCGTGTGTTTATGTATGTGTAGGTGTGTGTATGTGTGTGTATGAGTACGTGTGCGCGTGTGTGTATGTGTGTATGTGTGCATGTGTGTGCATGTGCGTGTATGAGTGTATATGAGTATGTGTGTGCGTGGGTGTGTATGTGTGTATATGTGTATGTGTGTGTGAGTGTACGAGTATGTGTGTATGTGTGTGTGCATGTTCGTGTATATATGTGTATGTGTATGTATGTGTATGTGTGTGTATGTGTGTGTGTGTATGTGTGTCCATGTTTGTACGTGTGTGTGCATGGGTGTGTGTGTATGTGTGCGTGCATGTGCATATATGTGTGTATGTGTGTGCGTAGGTGTGTGTGAGTGTGCGAGTATGTATGTATGTTTATGTGCGTGTGCGTGTGTGTGTATATGTGTATGTATGTGCGTGTACGTGTGTGTATGTGCGTGTAGGTATGTGTATTTCCCAGTTAATGGTACTATCTGACTGTCTGAGGAGGCTTAGGAAACATGGTTTCATTGGAGGAGAGATATACCTGGAGAAGGCCTCATGCCATTTCAAGTCTGCTCTCTCTGGTTCCTAAGCACGGTTCAAGCTGTGAGCCAGCTGTCATGATTTCCTGCAACAACACACTCTTATCCCTCTGTAACCATAAACCTGAATAAACTCTCTCTTCTGAGAGTTCCCTTGGTTGTGACGTTTTATCACGTCAATAAAAAAATAACTAATACCCATAGGTTCTGGGACCTGAGCTCATGTTCCCATGTGTGCATGGCAAGCTGTTTTGCATACTGAGTCGTTTCCCTAGGTCCTGATTTTGCTATTTTCATTTATTATGTGGCTTTATTTTCTCTTGAGTTCTTATTTTTCCTGCCTCTTATTACCTCTGACACCTCACATCTCTATTATTTCTGTCCATGCATTTGAATCATGTGATCATATTTTCCATTACCTATTCCCAAGCCATCAACCTTCCCAGGTATTGGTGAAACTGAGGCATTGTTTCCTGTATTTCTGTCAAACACTTTTTTTCTGCTACTCTGGTTATTATTTTTCACATAAGCTCATGAGAGGCAGCTCTCATTTGGGTTAAAATGGGGCAAAGAACCATTCATTAGTAGGGTTTTATTATGATTTCTGAAGTCTGAACTATATAAAGGAGTTCTGGACTTTTCTTGAATTCTGTTGTTCTGTTCAAAGCTAAGTAATTATTCTTCTTTGAAGAGTAGCTAAATCTTTCTGATGTACAGTCAGATACATGATGCTTTATGTAGGATGGAGTAAGATGCTTCAGGTACCTTATTTCTAAGTATCACACTCCCAGCTGAAGTCAGTGAGGGAGGTCATTTTAGTATTTATGAATAATTTATATCACGAGTGTTGGTATGGCCTGACCCTCGGTGTGGATCGGTGGGAATTTTCTGTTTTTCAACTAAAAATGATTTAACAGAATGTTAAGTATTAAGTATGTCATGGGCACACATTGCCAGAGCATATGTGTGAAGATGAGACAATTCTGTGGAGTTGATTCCCTTCTTTCACCATTGTATGGGTTCTGGGGATGAAATGCAGGCTTCCAGGCTTGTTCTAGTACTCCTACCCTCTGAGCTAGGTCTCTAGTCCATCATTTTCTACAGGAATATTTCAAGGTGAAGGAGACAATGTAGTTATATACATTTCACTCACCCCCTACCCACCCAGCTTGTTACCTGGTAAGACCTATAATACTGATTCAGAAGGAAAGCTTATATGTTTGACACTAAGTATTTACCACAGCCCCTATTATCAATTCAGAGGAGGAATCTATGAATCTATGCTTACTCCAGGCATGTGTGGCTCCCAAGTTATGATAGTTCGACTTACGATCCTTCAGTTTTACAGTGCTATGAAAGCAATACTCACTCAACAGGAAACATATTACAGGATTCAAACCTTGATCTTTTCCTGGGCTCACAACATATAACTATGATATTCTCTTGTTGTGCTTTCGTGGCAGCAGTGACAGAGCCTGCTGCATAGTCTGCTGCATAGTCATGAGGGTGAGTAACTCATACTCTACACAATACTGTGTTGCTAAGTTACAATGCTGGTAACATATTGAATGCATTTTGTACAGATGTTCTCTTCAATTTATGACTATTGGGATGATAGAAAGCTTATCAGGATGAAGGCAAGAAATATCTGTTCCCATAGGCCAGTATGAAGTGTGGTCTGAAGTCACTCCCAATACATGACTTAAAAGCATGGTGGACACAGAGATAAAAGACTTCTCAAGAAGAACCCGGAACCCACCTGCTAAAGTTACTGCCAGTGCTGGAACCCTCAAAAGGAAAATGATGCTGCTGACTTCAGAGGCAAAATCTCCTTTTGTTCCTGGGTTGAAATTCTTGAGTCTCTATGGGATGTGTGGACAAGATACTATTTCCTATAAGAAATTAAACAAGTCTTTATGACGAGTAAGCATGATAGTGTACTAAGTGCATAGTTATATATACAAACTGACAATGTTTCTCTATACTAGGAGTTATCAATGTAAACTAAAATATGAGATCATAAAACATAGCATAAAATATTATTTATGGAAAAATCTAGCAAAAGGCGTGCAGTCTCTGTCTACAGAGGACAACACAACATTGTTGAGAGAAACTCAGGCACAAACAAATGGAAAGGTTGCTTTCATACATTAAAAGAACCTCTACTGTTAAAATGTTAATTCTACTAAAATTAATCTACAGATTTATGCTAATTCCCAGCAAAGAATTTTCAGCAAGTTTTGATTGCTTTGTTAGATATTGGCAAACTTTTTGTGAAGTAGGTATGAGAGTGGAAAGAAACTAAAGTAAATGAAACAACTTTGAAAAAGAATTTGCTCAGAGGACAAGCATTGCTAAGCACATTAGAGCTGGAGCTATCAGTACAGCATGGTTTTGGTGTAAAGACAAATAGAAGGCATAGAAATGAATGCACGTCCCTGTGGACATTAGACTTTGATAAAGACCCCCCCAAAAGATCATAAATGGTACTGAAACAGAGAAATATCTGTATGTAAGAGATTATTTTCATCTAAACTTCAACCCATTTGCACAACGTACCAAAATGAATCAGAACGTAGCAAGTCTCAAAGGATAGGGTGGGGCATGGGGAAGATTCTTTGTGACCCTGGGATAAATAAAGATTTGTTTGGTTTAACTAAGCAACATGATTTATCAGAAAATACCACATTGAATTTTCTAAAAATTAACAACTCTGGGTCTTCAAAAGACTGTATTAGGAAAAAAGAGACAATCCAGAGGCTGTGAGAAAGGAGCTTCATTTTCAACATTCGACAAAGGACTTGTATTCAGTGTATGTGAGCTTTAAATATTTACTAAACAATACTTGTCAAGAAAAATTTAAGGAAGAGATACATCCTAACAAAGATACATGGATAAACAATTATGTATAATTTAAAATATCCATCATCACTAGTCATTAAAAAAGTACAAAGTTGGGGCTGGTGAGGTGGCTCAGTGGAGCAGAGGACCTGAGTTCAGTTCCAAGCATCTACACCAAGTAGCTCACAATCACTTGAAATCACACCTCCACAGGATCCAGTGCCCTCTCTGGCCTCTCCTTGCATACACACACACACACAGACACACACACTGCAGATAATCACATATAGCAAGAGGTAAAAATTTTAAAAGTACAAATTAAAACCAAATTTTAAAAAATTATCAAAACCCCATATGGAAGTAGATACTCCTGTTTATAACTCCTCTCCTAGTCATTTTCCTGGTGTTATTATTTGCTCCCTGCCTCATTAACCTTGTTTCTACATTTCTTCAACGACAAATATAAAAAATTTGTAACCAAACTATCAATCAGCTCCTGTTACAGGATTACCAGCCTCTGCCCTCAGATGAGCTACTGTCCATAGAGGAACCTGATGCAAACGTTTACCAAGTGGATCCTGATGGTGAAAGCCAGCTACCCCTATTGACAACACCCCTAGACAGCAAGAAGTAGCTTAAGAGACATGACACCCTCGTTCCCTTTTCATCATTGACTTTCCCTTCCCTTTTTCTTTCCTTCTCTTTATAATATCAAAAAGGGAGGTATGTTAGCATCAGGACCTCCAAAGCCTGTGGTGATACATGGGCAGGTCTCACAGACCTGTTACCAGGGTAACAGCCACCATATTCCCAGAATCCATTGGGCTCATCTCCCACCTTTACCTGTGGCCATATGTCACAACCCATACATACATATGGGGAACATTCCTCCATCTTGCTCTCTCTTACCCTCCTCTCTTTCCACACCACTAACCCACCTCTCTCAATTAAACCTTTTACACATGGAACTGTTTGGGCCTAGTGTGGTATGTTCTGACGTGATCTGCCATTCCAACACATCACTATGTAAGGCTATTTTGTCAGGAGGAGATTTCTTACTCTGGAGTTCTGAATGACGTGAAGCCAGGAAGAGAACTTCCACACTGAATGCTCCGACAGGGAACCCAGGTTGGGATACTGACATGCTTTTAGGAGAAGGTCAATATGAAGGCAATGCTAATCAGATTGAGTTTCCTGTTGGAGTGTATGCTCAGGTTGCAATGGTGCCCCACCATGCTTGGAATCAGTTACCAACTAAAGGTGATCTCAGTGGAAGTTTAGCCAGCATCAGACATGCCCTGATGAAGTTTTCCAGGACTTTCGGATAGGCTAATAAAAGCAGCTAGCAGAATTCTTGGAGATTCTCAAGCATGGAATCTTTTTGTTACACAGTTGGTGTATGAGAATGCTAACACAGTGTGTTGAACTGCTATTCTGCAGTATAAAGGACAGACAGACTTAGCTGGATATATTCGTCTTTGTGCAGAGATTAGGCCTTCTTATTATCAGGGCATCTAAAAGAATTTCGGTCTCCTTGAAATACTCCAGTATTTGTTATCAAGAAAAAATCTGACAAATGGAGATTGTTACAAGATTTAAGAAAGGTTAATGAAACCATGGTACCTATGGGAGCTTTACAACCTGGGCTTCCATCTCCCGTAGCTATTCCTAAAGGATATTATAAAATAGTGGTAGATTTGAAAGATTGTTTCTTTACTATTTCTTTGCACTCTGAGGACAGTGAGAGATTTGCTTTTAGTGTTCCTTCTATTAGTTTACGGAACCTATAAAAATATCAGTGGACAGTTCTTCCTCAGGGCATGGCTAATAGTCCTACTTTATGTCAAAAGTTTGTGGCACAAGCCGTTGAGCCTGTAAGACAGCAATGGCCAATGATATACACGGTTCGTTACACAGATGATGTCTTATTAGCAGGAAAAGATCCTCAGGACTTGCTTTTATACTATAGAGATTTACAACAGGCCTTAGTGATAAAAGACTGCAAATAGCTCCAGAAAAGGTACAAACTCAGGATCCTTAAAATTATTTGGGCTTTAGACTTACAGATCAAGCCATTTTTCCCCAGAAGATAGTTATTCTCAGGGACAGTTTAAAAACCTTAAATGATTTTCAAAAGTTGTTAGGTATTATCAATTGGCTTTGTCCCTATTTAAAGCTTACTACAGGGGAATTGAAAACAGTGTTGTCTCCTGGAAACATTGCATTCCTTGGGGATGGGTGTTTGCTCTGTAAACCCTCCTAAAACCCCTTTGTCTTAAGGATAAGGGGACCTCCTTGCTTTCTGGTAACTTTATGAGGTACCCCCGTTTAGCTCAATTTCTACATTCCCCCTTTTCCTTGGAAAATCTCAATCTTGAGATTATGTGCTATATTGCTGCATCTCATCTTGGTTTACTTCCTGATATTGCTGTTTCAATATCATAACTTGTATCGTACTGGCACGTACTCTGATGAAAGTAACCAAACGATTTAGAATGCAAGGGCCAATGGTAAATAATAAAAGTATGATCAGCGGTTCTGCAAGTACAGAGACCAAAGTTGTTAGCCAGGGGGAGGAGTTAAACCAAATTTAAAACCAGTTCTTGCCTTGAGCTCAATTTCTTAGTTCAACACACAGACCTCTTTCTTTTAAGAAATAGCAAGTCTAATCATCTCCTATACTGAACAACCACCTCTGAGAGGGAGGTCAGTCAAAGTCTTTTTTTATTTTTTCTATATCTGAGTCAATGGCAGCTCTCAGCTCCTCATATGCCTTCTACTGCAGGGCAATTAGCAGATGCTCCTGTAGCTGCCCCTGCAGTCCCTAAGCACAGTTCCAACATAACTGCCAGGGCAATCTCTAACTCTCTTTTGTGTTTTACTAAGTCTTTAGCTTCAGGATTCCAGTAATCCAATACATTTTCATAAGGGTAATACAGCAATCTAGGTACTATCTGGACCAAAACACAAAAGTCATGTTTGTGATTTAGAATAATCCCTGAAGTGCAGACACACTAACTGTCTAAGGGTAAGAGGAAGTATCCAGTCAGATTCTTTATCAGAGGGTATGAAACATATAAATTAATGCTAAAAGCAAATAATCTTAATTTTAAATTCACAATTTAATCCCTCTGCCCTAAGAAGTAGGCAAATTCCATTCTTTTCCTAATTCAGAGCAGCCTGTAATTTTCAACAGCAAAGGGGCTTGTCTCAGAGCTGTTTTTTGGTTTTGGCACACTTAGGTCAAATGACCCAACTTTGGATCGTTTGTGCCCCCCTCTCCCAGGCTTTTTCAAAATTTCTAAGGACTGACTCTTACCAGCAAACTCCATTTTACATCAGTCATTCCCAACCATTCAGGAGCTGGTTGCAGCACACCTACAACACTCCAGACACCGTGGAAGTGTGTCTGTTCAGTACTGGTTGCTCAGCGGGTATTGGGGGGGCAGTCCTCTGCTTTCTCTCAGCCCTGGGATTTTGTGAAGGGCTGGGTGGTGCTAGATAGACCTTGCCAGGGTCCACTCATGAGTCGAGTCCTTCTGTAAGCTGATGCCCGCCGTAGCCAGTAAGCCTGGGCAAGTGGCAACAGTCGCCCCATGTCACGGGAAGGGGGAGGAGTGGTGCAAAGCATGTTCGGTGCGGATTCTGCCACTGCTGCTGCCACTCCGCCTCTAGGCGTAGCACAGGGTTGGCAAATAGCACTTGCTCTCTCTTCTAGGTGCTCTGTGAGTGCAGACAGGTCCTGGACCTTGTTGGGGTGGTCTGGCCGCTTGCTCCCAGCCTGCTCAGCTCCACCAACCCCTGTGCCACTCACTCCCCTTCCCCCTGACCCCAGCCCTGCTGCATTCCCCAGCGGTACCACCAAGTTGCGCACGTGGTTTTTATTTGAAACTGGTATACCAGGGTCAACTCTGTAATCGAGACCAGAGTGACCCAGAGGAAACAAAACTCTACATTTTTATACAGAAGCTCACAACGTGGGCTAGTTATGTTTTACAACATGGGCTGGTTACACTTTATCTTGTCCATTGTTCTTTAGTTTCTATTGACTTTTTTCCTCCTGGTTAGGATAACTCACCTGTGACTCGCAGGAGGGGGTGGGGAAGATCAGCTCCCCCAGAGATGTCCCCAGGAAACTGCATTCTTGGGGATGGGTGTCTGTTTTGTGAACTCTTGTAAAACCACTTTATGTTAAGGATAAGTGGACCTCCTTGTTTTCTGACATCTTTATGAAGCGTCCTGGTTTGACTAAATTTCTAGACTATTAGTCTCTGACTCAGGGACCTCCATTTTGGGAAAGGCTAAAAATCCCTGTGAACTCAGTAAGGTCAGCATGGGTTATGTTGCTAAATCAGAGTGTTCTGAAAGAGAAACCTAACACAAAGTAAACCAGAAACAAACAGGAGAGCCAGTCTCCAGGTGGCACCAGCTTGGCTCTGACCCTGTTCCAGCAGTTTCAGAATGGCTTTTTCAGTAAAGGGCTACTAACAGGTTAAAAGGGAGAGGGGAGTTGGTGGCAAGAGGAAGGAGAAGGTAGAGAGAGAGGGGAGAATGGAAGTGGAGAGAGAAAAGAGACTAGAAGCAGGTAGACATTGGGGCTGGGAGAGGGATCAGGCCTTGAAGCTGTCAGGTAGATTCACAGAAGAGCAGGAATGTATGCTATTAGTCAAATTAAAAGCCTCTAGTCCTTTGTTTTAAACTGACAGGCTTTTGTCTTAGGTCAAGAGGGTACAGGAGCTCTGCCTGCATGTATGTCTGAGAACCACATCAGTACAGCAGAGGCCAGAAGAAGGTGTCTAAGCCTTTGGAATCAGATGATGTACGCATTGTATGCACTGAGAATTTCACCCTGGTCTTCTGCAAGATCAGCAAGTGCTCGTAATCAATGAGCCATTGCTCCAGCCCTGCCTTTACAAGTACAAATGTGGTATCAGTGTTTTGCTGCTGGATGTTGCTCTATATTGCCTTTATCCATTCTGCTGCAGGAACATAACACAACATTCCACAGTAATGAATATAGTACCTTTTCCAAAATGTACTGTTAACTCGTTTCTCATCTTTTGCATATAGTTCTCGATTACGCTCTATCACGTACTGAAGTGTGTTGTATCATTTTGATTTCCTTATCATGAAACATAATGCAGTAAGAATCTATTTACACACTCTCTTTGTGGGCATGCACTAAGAAATGGTATTGTTTGTCCTGGGATTGGTCAAAGGATTTGTTTAGAGTTGTGGATGCTTTCTTTTCTACCCGTATCTTCACAGTCTCTCTTTAATGCTCTCTATAGCAAATACCAGCATCATTGTACATTACTAGAATTGCCAAATTTGAAGGCTCTATGATAAAAATTCATTAAAATTAAAATAAGTCCCCAAATTAATTTGGGGATTTTTAAGCTCCCAACCCCACTTCCTTCAACCAGGGCACACTTTGTCTAACAAGGCCATATCTCCTGATTCTTCCTAAACAGCTCTATTAACTGGGGACCAAGCATTTGAATATATGAGCCTATGGGGCCATTCTCATTCACCACAGTGTTATATAGGAATATGGGTAAAGGACCGTATGAGCCATCTCTGCTAAAGGGAAACATTGTTTATGGTAAAGTTCTTTGTCACAAAAAAAAGTGCTGGATAAAAGTGCTGGCTCAGCTGTGCAAGGCTAGGTTCACAACGGAAAAGACAAGAACGATGGCTAAAACTTCCAATTTTTCAGATTCTTCACATCATGAATTCTGGGAGGTGAAAAACTAAATGAGGAGGTCCAAAAGCAGGCAACTTCATTAACTCAAAAAGACCTGATCAAAGACTACCTTCATGCTGGATGGAAAATGTGGTATTGGGTTGCTTCTGACATATCTCCTAGACTTAAACACTCATATCCTTGTTTTGTACCTCAAATTTATGCTGATGTCTGAGAAAATTACCACTTAAACATCAGAAAATCTGGGTGACCCATCTCCAACTACATTGACAGTTGAGTATCCCAAGTAACTGAATTGAAAACCCCTCTGACTACATTTCTAACTAACTCACATATTATAATATACATAGTATATCAATATATGACTATAGTAATCACATTATTAAATTTTATGTAATTAATATATTAAATATTTTATTTTTTAATTTTAGCCTTGGTTGGCCTGGAGCTCCTTATGTAGACCAAACTAGCTTCCAACTCACAAAGCTCTACCTGTGACAGCCTCCCCAGGGCTGGGATCAGAGCCCAAGTGCCACCATACTATTACCTAAATATTTTATTGTAAATACTTTTTAAATCATTTGAGATATTTACAAA
>NW_022196903.1:122438046-122445585 GCF_008632895.1 Mastomys coucha
TGTGGCCACACTACTAGCAAAATGTTTCCATATATGCACATGTAATATGAGACAGCCTGAGTCCGTAGGCCTGATGTGTAGTCTGGCTCCAGAACAAAGGATCTCTTATTTCCTGAGAGGCAGGGAGTATTTAGCACTGTGAACCTCAGCTCTCTCTTTTCTGACTCTGTCTCCTAGAGATTCTGTCTCTGAACTTCTCAACAGGCAGACTCCTCTGACCTTGCTCTGGGTGTCCCGGTAAGTAATGCCCTCAAAACTCAGAGCTGCGAAAGCACTGGGCTAATCTACCCTGAAGATCACTGTCTAATGTGTGGTATTCAGGACAGGAAAGGCTTGGTAATCATAATTTCTTTTTGTTGCCGTCTTTTATTTCTAAGTTGTTTCCTGCAGGACAGTAAAACTGGAGTCACTCTCCAGCTCTTTGTTTACAGCATTAGTTTCACTTCATTGCAGTCCAATGAAATGCTTTCCCTACAATGAGATTGTGTTTCAACTTGAATCAAACAAGTTGTGCTCATAGGGGAGGAGGAGCTCAAACTGGTTCAATACCGGAAACCTCGCCTCTGTTGCTCTCTCTCAGCCTTCAAGTTTCAACCCTCCGGTAGTGAAAACTCAGCTTCTCATCTCTGAGATGAGTGCCACAAAAGCTTCATTACCTAAGCTGAATACCACAGGCAGCTGGCAGGAGAGAGAAATGGGTATGTATTTAATAGTATTTGAACCGAACTCTAAGAGCAGAGAGGAGGAGCCTCACCAGGAACAGGAAGGAAAATGAGATGAACAGAAGGGCATCTGTTTGCCTGTCACAGTGGGTCAGCAGAGCAGGAGAATACAGACCCGATTAGCTATGAGCTTGTTATATTAGTTGTTCTATTAGAGCATACAGTACTTGAGTAGTTCTTGGGCAAGAGAAATGAACAAAGCCGGGCAGAGGTGCCGCACGCCTTTAATCTCAGCACTTGGGAGGCAGAGGCAGGCAGATTGCTGAGTTCGAAGCCAGCCTGGTCTGCAGAGAGAAACGCTGTCTAGAAAAAAAAAAAAAAAAGGAATGAACAGGGAGTCACCTTCTAAGAGCCAGAGCTGAAGCTACAGCTTTCTTTCTTTGTACTTAATTTGCTAATCTACTCTTCCCAGGGAGCTGGTAAATTACCCTCTGGTGGATGACACCCAGTTGCTCTAGAAAAAGCTTGCTGTACTTGTCCCTAAGGGAAGAAAATTCAAACAACTTTGTAATGTGAATAGTGACAGAAGTTGCCCAGGGAGCTTGGAGCTTGTGTTTTGCAGATCCATTGTAATTAAAAAAGAATTGTTAGGAGGTGGTGTGGGGTGGGGTGGGAGTTGGGGGCTGAATGCACCCAAGACCAAATCCTTTTCATTTTGAGCTCTTTATAAATTCCAGAAAAAGAATATAATGGGATTTTCTACTTCATTTTTCAGAAAGGAAGCAAAATTGTGTTTCTTGTGTTTCAAACTGTCTGTGCGTCATTATACTGTGCTCCTTTATCTTCCTTTACGCCTCATTCCTGTTTCTTGGCCTTAATTTTTTTTTTCATTTCGGGAAAGAATACTGGATTTTGAGAAAACAAGATTGTTTTTTATCAAAATGCAAAATTCACAACAAATGTTAATGCTTATCACTTAAACCAAGTATTCTGAAATTATTATTATCATTATTATTATTACTAAGGATGAAGATGGATGATTGAAGGATTGATTGGTTGATTCTTTGGCAAAGTCTCATACTTTACCCCAAGCTGGCCTGGAACTCCTGCTCCCTCTGGCTCTTTGACCTTTTAAAATCAAATACTCAAATATTTAGCCAACTGAAACATTCCTGTCCTGAGTGTGGAGCTCCTGTCTCAAGTGCAGCTGTTGTATAACTAGCTGCAGGCATTTCACAACTTCACTCCTTTGAAACCATAACTTGTTTTGTCATTGAAACAGTGTCTCCCCCCCACCCCCTGTCGCCCCAGACAGGGTTTCTCTGTGTAGCCCTGGCTGTACTGGAACTCACTCTGTAGACCAGGCTGGCCTGGAACTCAGAAATCCACCTGCCTCTGCCTTCCAAGTGCTGGGATTAAAGGCATGCACCACCACTGCCCGGCGAAACAGTTTTTAATTAAGCTAAAAATCAGGTCAGCAATATTTTATTTGTTTGGGTTTTTTGAAAGATCATTTCCAATATTGCTTTTAAATAAAGACACGAAAGTTATGTTCAAACTGTGCTATGGGACACATTCAAATTTAGAAGGAGAACTGTGTGTATTCAGCAAAATTCCCATTAATATATCAGAATGAAACAGACAATATCAGAAGTATACTGGTGTAAACACAGAGGATTATCCATAAATCTTACTTGTAATACCTTATAAGAAATGCTGGTGTAGGATTCTAAATAAATAAAATTACCTTTCTGATTTTTTGAAGTGCTCAATATCCATAAATGTATTGCTTCAATTCCTAACTTTCTAAGAGTTTCTGTTTTTTGGACTAATATTAATTTTTTTCACTTGATTTTGGTTACCTTGTTAAAACCCTTCCTATTTCACAGATTAATTATGTCAGTGTGATCTATTACATTTATATGCCTTTATTAATTAGTTTGTTTACTGACTAGGTTCTTTTTTTTCTTGGATATTTTCTTTTGTTTTCCTTTTTTTTTTAACTGATTTAAGTTTTATTGCATTATGATGAGAAAAGATACATAATTTCAGCTTATCTGAATTTGTTAACATTTAAAAACATTTTAAATTTATTTCACATTCTTGTTTCCCTTTTGTACCCCAACTACTCTCAGAGACCCCCCTTCAATACCTGCAACTCTTTTTTTTAATTTTGTCATATTCTTTAAAATTTATAAAATATTATAACAATAAAAATGAGTAGTATAAAAGTTGTTTGATATAAAACAATCAATTAACAGTCCTATGTAGATACTTGTCTGCAGCAATACTGAAAATACATGTTTTTCTCAATATAAATTTTAAATAATACAAACATATTAGCTGTATATTTTTAAATAATACACCACTACTTGTTTTTATTTAAATGATCAGAAATAGATAAAGCCTTTTTGTTTGTTTCTTTGTTTTGTTTTTAGTAGAGCTTAAAATCTGGGCTCTTATTGTGGTACAAGCCCAAAATAAGAACAACTTTTAGACATTGGAGTTCATTGTAATAAGGCTGCACTACAGTGACCCTCACATCACCAAAGGATTTTACCTTTCTAGTAGCTAAGCTGAGAATTGACAGTTCTGCTGAGTCAAGGAGTGAATTGTAAGCACGATTTTTGGATATGTGTTTCCCTGATATGGTCAAAGCTATTTGATTGGAGTGATTGTCTTCATTCTCACTCCATAGAGAACAGGTTATATTCATTTAAGAAATGATGTGTGTATTAAGATGGTCTATTCATAAAATCATTCACCAACTGTTTCAATGAACAATGGTTCTGCTTTGGAGGGTGGCACAGACATTAGGTGAGGGTAAGAATCTGGTTCATTGTCTGTGATGATTTTGAAAAACATTCACCTCAGAGAATGAGAAACTTATAACGTTCTCTTCTTCAAACTTGATACAAGAGTTACAAACATCAAACTAAGCATTCAGTCTCACTCTTTGTTGTTCTTTACAAGTCCCACCCCAAGTTAGTTGTCTCAGTTTGTTTTGGCTGTATAGATACTTTTGAAATATTTAAGCTGTTCTGAAAACAATAGTATAGTGTAAAAACATCAAATAAGCAATCCTACTAATAGAGAGGCAGAGATAGGAAAAGCATAGTTTCCAGATCAATATGTGGTACCCAGCAAGACACTGTCAGGTACAAACTCATAGAAAGTAGATATGGATTGTACAATTTTGGACCTTACTTCTTCTAGGGTGTCGTTTTGCTTCTTATGTTGGTGTTTTCCCTCTATTATCTTTATAGGGCTGGATTTGTAGAAAGATATTGTCTAAATTTGGTTTTGTCATGGAATATCTTATTTTCTCCATCTATGGTAATTCAGAGTTTTGCTTGGTATAGTACTCTGGGCTGGCATTTGTGTTCTTGTAGGATCTGTATGACATCTGCCCAAGATCTTCTAGCTTTCATAATCTTTGGTGGGAAGTCTGGTTTAATTCTGATAGGCCTGCCTTTATAGGTTACTTAACCTTTTCCCTTACTGCTTTTAAAATTCTTTCTTTGTTTAGTGCATCTGGTGTTTTGATTATTATGTGATGGGAGGAATTTCTTTTCTGGTCCAGTCTATTTGGAGTTCTGTAGGCTTCTTGTATGTTCATGGGCATCTCTTTCTTTAGGTTAGGGAAATTTTCTTCTATAATTTTGTTGAAGATATTTTCTGGCCCTTTAAGTTGGGAGTCTTCACTCTCTTCTATACCTAATATCCTTAGGTTTGGTCTTCTCATTGATTCCTGGATTTCCTGGATGTTTTTGGTTAGGAGCTTTTTGCATTTTCTTTGACTCTTGTGTCAATGTTTTCTATGGCATCTTCTGCCCCTGAGATTCTCTCTTCTATCTTTTGTATTCTGTTGGTGATGCTTGCATCCATGATTCCTGATCTCTTTCATAAATTTTGTATCTTCAGGGTTGTCTCCCTTTGTGACTTCTTTATTGTTTCTATTTCCATTTTTAGATTCTGGATGGTTTTGTTCATTTTCTTCACCTGTTTGATTGTGTTTTCCTGTAGTTTTTTAAGGAATTCTTGTGTTTCCTCTTGAAGGGCTTCTAGCTATTTACTGGTGTACTCATGTATTTCTTTGAGGGAGTTATTTATGTCTTTCTTAAAGTCCTATATCATCATTATGAGAAGTGATTTTGGATCTGAATCTTGCTTTTCCACTGTAATAATGTGTCCAGGACTTGCTATGGTGGAAAGATTGGGTTCTGATGATGCCAAGTAACCTTGGTTTGTGTTGCTTATTTTCTTATGCTTTCCTCCTGCCATCTGGTTATCTCTAGTGCTACTTTCCCTAGCTAAATCTGACTGGGGCCTGTCCTTCCTATGATCCTGGTTGTGCCAGACCTCCTCAGAATCAAGCTGTTTCTCTGGGATCCTGTCATTCTGGGATCCTATCATCCTGGACCCATTAGAGCACCTGGAAGTACAGCTTCCTCTGGGAATTATGGGACTCACTGCCGTGTTAGCACCCAAGGTCCGCTCATGGCATAGGCCTAGACAGAGCAGAAGGAACCCATGCTACTGATCTGGTAAAGTCCCTGTGTTCCAGGATCCTGCTGGTCCCAGTTACTCCTGGTGATGGGACAGATGTGTCCTCCTCACCTCTGATCCTTTGATCCTGGGTATATTAGAATGCCTGGAGTAGAGCTTCCTCTGTGTGTTGTGGGACTGGCTGCAGAATTTGTGCCCAACGTCTGCTTTGGGCACCAGCCCAGACAGACCAGAAACAACCTGTGCTACTGGTGTGGTGAAGTTCCTGTGTGCCTGGATTCCACTGGTTCCAATTACTCCTGGTGTTGGAACAGATGTTGTGTCCTCCTCACCTTTGATCCTATGATCCTGGGCCCTGACTAGGTTCTTTGAGACTGATCCTTATATAGTCCAGTTTGATTTCAAACTTCCAATGTAGCCAAGACTAGCCTTGTACTTCTGACTCTCCATCTTCTGCCTCACTGGCACTGGAAATGTAAAAGTGTACCAACCTGTTTGTCTCATTGACTGGAAGAGGAGTTACACAGGTGGTTATGAGCTGCCCTTTTAAGAGCTAGGACTGGGAACCCAACTCATATCCTCTAGAAGAGCAAAAACTGATCTTAAGCCCTCAGCTATCTCTGCAGCTTCCTGCTGATCCCTGTCCATCCCCACCTTTGGCACTCAGCATTGTCCTTAGTCCTAACCAGTCTATTCCTATGGAACAAAAATCTATGGATATTTTTGATTGTTGCTTGCTTTCAACATGATCTCCACTCTTTCTGTTTCTTGCGTCTTCATTGGCCCTTAGTTCAATGACTGGAAGACTCTGTGTTTCCCTTTCCTCCAATCCCCTGTGAGCCATGGACATCATTTATAGACCAGGATCTTTTGTGAAGGGGTTTGCAGTTGGTAAATAGAAGCTAAATCTACAGATAATTCTTTTTCCTTAAATGTTTTCTGAGATTGATGTTCTCATATTTATATTTTCAGGTAAAATGCTCCAAGGAAAATGTCTCAGAATCGTCTCCCGTGAGTCTCTTGTTAAGCTTTACTGCTGCTATGGAGTGATCACGGTCCTCACTGTAGCTGTAGTTGCTCTTTCTGCTGCTTTGTTAGGTAAGTGACTTACTCTCCAAATTCTGTGGCATTCTGTCCACATTCAAATTGTCAGTTATCCTTACTGAGTACTATGAACCAGGCATTGTGGGAAGGGCTCTAGAGAAAACGCACTGGAAGTTCCTGTTCTCTGGGAACTTAGGTTCCAGCAGGAAGATCAAGTGAAGGAACACACAGGCTGTGGTGTGCAGAGGAGGCCAGGCTCAGCATCCCTGGGAAGATGCCATCCAGCAAGCTCTAGATGAGATGCAAGGGACATAGGTCCCCTTTGGGGAACTGTCCAAGGTAGAGACCAAGAAGAGAAAAACTCCAAGGAGGAACCTTAAGTAAGGGTGAGGACAGAGAATAATATGGCCAGGAAGGTACAGTGCCTCCCCCATGACCCATAGGTTTAGTTACCAGGCTCAACTGCATTTGAAAAGTATTAAATAGAAGTTTATGAAGTAATAAATTTATAGGGTTTTAGTACCACAATGTTCAGAATAGTGCAATAAAATCTTTCACTGTCCTTTTAAGAATGTAAATCATCCTTTAGTGTAACATGTCCACACTGTATAACTACCTACCCAATAGTTCTCACTGCTATCTCAATTATCAGCCTGACTGTAATAGGTGTCCTGCAGAGTGCTTGCTGCTGCAGCAATCCCTATGGTAGTAAACAGTGATCCAAAGCTCAGAAAGTCATGCTATTATGGATGTGCCCTTCCTGGGAGCCCTACTGTCAGTGAGCACCTAGAGAGAATGGGACACAGGCCCATCGTAGGAGGCCTTTATTTAAAGGCCTATCTTGCTCAGGAGGGGATTCCACAGATTAGTTGGGAAAGGACAATCAAATTCACACCTCACAGCTGAACTCAGGAGGGTATTCCAAAAGGAGAGAAGATAAGCTTGTTGTAATTCATTGTGTTGTCTACATTTTAGCAAGAAAGACAGAACAGATCTCAATCAAAAATACCTATGCTGCTTGCCCAAGAAACTGGATTGGATTTGGAAATAAATGTTTTTATTTTTCTGAACACCTAAGAAACTGGACATTGGCCCAGGACTTCTGCATGGCACACGAGGCCCAACTAGCTCGGTTTGACAACCAGGAGGATCTGGTAGGAAATGGGCAGGGATGGGTTTGTCTGTTTGTTCTGTTGAATATTACATTGCCTTGAGATAGGGAGGCTGCAGATGAGGCATGAGGAAGGAGCCCATTACAAGCACATGGAGACATGGGGGACTCCATGTGTGTGAGTGAGTGTGAGTCATTTGCTAATGCTTGACT
>NW_022196903.1:122445806-122449747 GCF_008632895.1 Mastomys coucha
CAGAGAGTCGTCAAATCACCCCTGGAAGTGGACAGACAACACTGAGTATAACAACTCGTATGTTTTCACGATGTTTTTCCTTCTATTGTGTTCATGTGTTGTGATATGTGTTTGTTGTTGAGAGATGAAAGTCAGTGTCATGTGAAGCCAAGTATACAGAGGAGGAAGAAAAAAAAATGAACCCTTGGGCTGCAGGAATGGCTCAGAGATAAAGAGTGTGTTTACATGCAACAGCCAGTCCCCAGGAAACTCCACATCCTCACAAACTCAAATCCTTTGGAGGTTATCCTATTAGCCATCATTTTCAAAACCTTTACTTAGTGTGGTTTTACTCAAAATCTTTACCATAATATTGGTGTCTGGGGGTAGCTATTGTTTACTCTGGCTCCACCTTAAACCTTTTTGTTGTTGATAAATGTCCTGTGTGGGATATAGACAAAGGCTCAGATAGGCAGTGGGCTCTCTGAAACCCCAGAAAGCCACTACAGAAACTGCAAACCTGAGATTCATTAGTCCACTATCTGCATGGCTGCACCTGTTCAGGAACGCAGACTCTAAGGACATTCAGAACCTCTTCTAAAGTCACCACAGGAGAGCCAACCAGTTCTTGGATTTGAGCTGTTTTTCTGGGACGGTAAATCACAGACTCAGTCACGTCTACCATTAAAGTCCTTTGAGCAATTTACTAAGAAGTGGGAGTTCCCATATGCAAAATGCCTCAAAACAATTGAAAATCACCCTCAATGAGGTCACTCATGGCTGCAGTTCATTTGAACATGGCAACAAGCACCAGTCTAATGCCTTGTACACACATTACAGAATTCATGGACAAGTGAAAAAAGGAGTGATGTTCAAATCCTGAGAATGTGAGACAGTAGGTTGAAAACTAGTGCAGGCAATTCCTTAGGGACCCTTTGATTCATATTACCAAAGAGCAGAGGAGAGTGGTGAAGTTTCATTGCAGGAGAGAATGCAGATCTGTGCTCTGCAGGCTTACTGTTTTGTTTCTTTTCAGGATTCCCATCTGGGGAGGAGGAATATTTGCCTACATGAACAAAAACAGGATCAGCAGTACCAGGATCTATGCATCTCGGAGATGGATCTGTAGCAAGCTCAACAGCTATAGCCTCCACTGTCAATCTCCTTTTTCTCCTTTCTAGCACTTACCAAGAGATGCTTCTTAGCCTGTTATCTATGGGTGCTGCTCTTTCCCCTATAGTCCCATATTGCTACCAAAATGAATTAAGAATATTTCTTAATATCACAAAAGAAAGCCATCTTGGAGAGCTGCATATACAGGGGATTACAAGAACATAGATGAGTCTAAAATAGTTTATAGACTCATACATTAAGCCTAAAGTACAACTAATGTTAGTGAACCCCTCTCTCATGATATTAAGTTTTTGGGAAGGGAATTCCATCTTTTGAATTATGAGACCACAAAAATGAGTCCCCCAACATGAACATAACCTTTGGTAATGAAAGCAGAATGGCTGGGATAGTGCCATGCATCTGTAGTCCCAGGTACGTAAGGGTTGAAACAGGAGGGTCACAGGTTCATAAGTGGGGATTGAAAGCATGGAAATGCCTTAATAATGATGGGGAAGATGAGAATCCATCTGTAGCATCCCATAATTTGGAGAAACATATTATACATGATTTTCAAAATTCAAACCAACATACAGAAGAATTTTTTAAAAAGTGTGTAAAATTAAGATTTACTTTATACTCTGCTACTTAAAACATGAGAGACATTGGTGAAATGTTTCTCTACATTAGTGTTTAATATTCCGGTTTCTAATTATACTGTTCTAAGTATAATTATAATTACTTACTTAATCTGTTCTAAGTGTAATACATTTTATAAACAAATGTCATTTTAATTTCACCATTTTATTGGATTTTTTTCACATCAAATGTGAGTTAAACTTCTTAAGCACTTAATACTTAAGTTTACACTAGCATGTATATTATTGGTGTTAGCATCCAGAGCCTGTGGTGATACATGGGCGGGTCCACAGACCTGTTGCCAGGGCAACAGCCATCATATTCCCAGAATCCGTTGGGTTTACCTCCTACCTTTACCTGCAGCTGCTATGTCACAACCCATATATATGGGAGCATTCTTCCATCTTGCTCTCTCTCTCTCCTCTCTTTCTGCCGCTCCAACACATCATTTGGTGCCAAAACCCGGGATGTGGCGGTTTGCGTCAGCACTGGCTGCACTGCCCTGCGGTGGGGCCTACAGAGGTCATGACCATGTGAAGCTGTCCCAACACCAGCAACCGCCAGCTGCTATTGGTACCTGAGTTCGTGGCCCCCTCAGCTGGCAGCTGCTCGCTGCTGCTCACTGAGGACACCAGGCACCACAGATCATACCAGAGCTGCAGCCAAGTGCCGCAGGACTACAAATTCCTACTATGTGAGCGGCATCCCACTCAGGTCCCATTCAGTTCCATGTTTTCCATTTACCAGTCTGCTATAACTCTCGCACAGACACCGGCATATTAGTTAATAGGATCAGTCAAGGGGAGTACCTCAAGCTTTCCAGATAAGGCCTGGCCAACCTTCTGTGGAAACAACAGTGTTACAGTCAAGCCTCCCCAGTTGACATATACGTTAGGACTTTTACCATTGGTGCCCCTCCCTCGGAAGCAACTCTCGCTCCCAATCTTTTACCGGGCTCCAGCAGCCATCGAAACCTTGGATCCAGGGTGGGTTGCCTTCCCACATTTGAGTATTGTATTATCTTTATTTTAAAGCCATACTTTACTATTTATTAGATGAATTAAAGCATATTTCATTCTGAAAATGACTTTCTCAGCCCCTCATTTAGTCCTAATAATATTCTTTGCAATCCATTTTACTTTCTTCACCCTAAAAGAAAGGTAGAATGTGTTCCCAAGGATGGTTCTGTGCCCTTCTCCCAGCCTGGTGCAGGCTGATTCAGACCTTGCTCTGCCACAGCCAGCTAGCTCACCTAGGGTGGAGCCTTCCAATCTAGGTGATGTCTATTGTCCTGAGAGGTTTGCAGTTTCCAAAAAGAAGCCACCATCTGCTGAGTTACTGAGCCTGTCTGCCTGACAACCAAGGAGACAGCTGATGAGGCAAGGAGATCCTGGCATTGAGGGGGATGGGTCCCCTCCCTTTATATACTCAGACTCCTAAGTAAACATTGGGCCTTGATCAGAAATTTGTCTTGATCTCATCCTCCCATGTAGCCCCATCTTTCCATTCAGGAAACCCAGTTCATGTAGCTGTCACCAGCTACATGGTTCAGAGAAATATATGTTTTATACCATTAAATTGTGTGAACTTAATGCACAAAAGAAATGTGATAGGCTTATGAACTTAGCTGACCCAATAATGTACACAATAGAGTCAAAGAAATAGGTCTACTAATATTAATTCCTAAGATTCATTACGCAGGGAAATGTCTTGCCTGTGTCCCTGTCTGACTCATAGCAAATACATGGTAAATTTCCTTCCATTGTTCTCTGGTAATAATGCTGAAAGGAACAACTTTTCATGAGCATTGGCCCTTCTAAGGGATCTATCACCAAGACCTGTTAAAAAGAGTATTTCTCTCTTCCTTCCTTCCTTCCTTCCTTCCTTCCTTCCTTCCTTCCTTCCCTTCCTTTCTTTCTTCCTTCCTTTCTTTCTTTCTTTCTTTCTTTCTTTCTTTCTTTCTTTCTTTCTTTCTTTCTTTCCTTTCTCTCCTTTCTTCCTACAGACAAGGGAATTTACCACTAGTTGAATGGACCAAACAGTATATAGAAAATTAATCCCTTTCTTTCTTTCTTTCTTTCTTTCTTTCTTTCTTTCTTTCTTTCTTTCTTTCTTTCTAACACCCCCTCTCTCTCTTTCTTTTGTTCTTTCTTTCTTTCTCTATGTCTGTCTGTTTTCTTTTTCTTTTTGAGACAAGTCTTACTAGGTGGAGT
>NW_022196903.1:122453305-122454077 GCF_008632895.1 Mastomys coucha
TATGTTAGGGAAGTTTTCTTCTATAATTTTGTTGAAGATATTAACTGGCCCATTACCTCGGGAGTCTTCACTGTCTTCTATACCTATTATCCTTAGGCTTAGTCTTCTCATTGCATCCTGGATCTCCTTGATGTTCTGGGGAGCTTTTTGCATTTTGCATTTTCTTTGACTGTTGTGTCAATGTTTTCTATGGTGTCTTCTACCCCTGAGATTCTCTCTTCTGTCTCTTGTATTTGTTAGCACCCAGAACCTGCGGCAGATATGGGCGGGTCCACAGACCTGTTGCCAGGACAACAGCCACCATATTCCTAGAATCCATTGGGTTCAACTCCCACCTTTACCTGGACTGCTACATCACGACATACGGGTACTCTCCTCCATCTTTCTCCCTTTTTCTCTTTTTTTCTCTCCCCCCTCTTCCTGCGCTGCTATCCTCCACACCCTCTTAATTAAACCTCTTCCATGAGGAACTGTTTGTGCCTGGTGTCTGCAGACATGTTCGCTGCGACTCGAACCCCAACAGTATTCTATTGGTGATGCTTGCATTTATGACTCCTGATTTCTTTCCTAGGTTTTGTATCTCCAGGATTGTCTCTCTTTCTGATTTCTTCATTGTTTCTATTTCCATTTTTAGATTCTGGATGATTTTGCTCATTTCCTTTTCCTGTCGCCTTTGTCCTGGCTGTCCTCATCAGCATGATGTCTGCAGCATAGACACTCCTGTGTCCTATTACACAGCAAGGTCTTGATCTCAGACAGTCCTAGTTGCAGT
>NW_022196903.1:122455297-122459300 GCF_008632895.1 Mastomys coucha
ACAGGAGGCTATTTCCAGTTGCTACTCTGTACAGCCCAGACACCAGGCTTCCTAATTCCCTAGTTCAAATCCACAGGACCTTACCTAGTCCCATCTCTTTTCAGTATGCCTAACATTCTGCTCTGGGTCTCTCCAAACCCTGGGCTTGGCCTAGTGCTGTGGGATGCCCTTATGGCTTCTCTGGTCTGTTGTACAGCCTAGGCATCGAAGCTCTGCCAGATACTGGGTGCTCAGGTGGTAGACTTCTCTCATTTCTTTTCTCAGTACTTTCAGGGCATCCTCAGGGTCCCAAGGCAGGTCAGAAAAAGAACTGGTGGCTCTGGCTGAACTCCTATCCTAATTAACCAGAAATAGACAATGGGTCATGGGCTCTCTCCATTTGCCCTGAACAGAGGAATGCCTGGCCTTGGCTGACTCTTAAATGCCCAGCTCAGGATCCCACAGAACCAAAAGATGCTTGCTGCTTTCTTCTTTCATGATGTGGTGCCACGGGTCCAGCCAGTCTGGGCCTCTCTCTTAACCCATGGGGGAACAGGGTCCTAGTCAATTAGACAAGGCGTTGGCAAAAAAATGACAAACAGAAACAGACAGAAGGGTGTGCTGTAACTGAATGCAATTTGTACAAAGTAGAAATCAGGCTTATATGGTATACAGAAAACAGGGCATGCTACTGTAGTGTCTGACCTGCGTATCTACACGGGTCGTGGGAAACTTCGAACTGGAGATTGGAGTAGACCTGTGGAAATAAACGGGTCGAGAACAAAGGACAGTAGCCTAAGTAAATGTATCAAAGCCCGCTTTACTTGGGGTGAAACGGGTTTTTATATTCAGGCAGCAAAGAGAAACTACAATATCCAAACATAGTACATGCATAAGATAAACAGGCAACAGCAGACACAGAGGCACCTGGTTCTGTGGCAACACATCAAAGTCTGTATATGCTGAGCAGCCTTCAGAAGGGAATCTTAACAGAAGTTAGCTGGGTTTCTGTCTTTGATCTCAGGAGGAGCAGCAGTGTTTGTGGGCTATTGTCTTGCACCACAGGTGGCAGGCTTCATCCCAGGTTTTCAGGGTACTTTTAGTTTCACCAATGCAACATTCCGGCAGCAATGGAGGGAAGACAACACTACATACTACAAAAGTCACATAGGCAGGAGATGGCTACATCAAGGTCAGTGAGAAAACAAGCAGCCTAGTGCAAGGCAGAGGAGCAGTGGTGTCCTTCTTCTTGGGCTGGGTTGTTCTGGCAGCCCCAAGGTAAACTCTCATGGTCTGTCTGAAGCAAATAGCTGAAGGTCGTACCTCAGTACTCCTTGGCTATAACATAAACAGTTAGTGGGGGAAGCCCTACATCTTCTAACTTCTCACTGGCATTAAAACAGTTTTTCTTTTGTGTGAGACTTCTCTGATAACAAGTACCTAACTGCTATCTCTAACTTTTGAGACACCCTGTCTGGTAAGACAGCTTCTTAGTAAAAATTCCCAGCTAATTACAGGTAGAAAATCTATTAGGATTATTGAAGCACTGTGAAGGCCAGGAAATAATGTTCAATCTCAGTGTTAGCTATAACAAAGTATTTCTTAGGGCACCTTTATGCCTGAATAAAGAAAGCACACAGATCTCTCCACAGACTTAGCAGAGATCAATCTGGAACATGTCTAAGATAGAAGATGCCAGCAACTGACTAAAATCCCCAGGAGACAAACTCCCTTTGGAGTCATAATGCCTCTTGTCCATGATCAGGTTTTAACCCTGATACTTTTGACCTACTGAGGTAAAGAAGTGTTTGCAGCAATGTGGCCCTTCACTGAGGAAGTCCTATGAACTGAAGATTTGTCTTGAGGCCTTGGAATATCTCCAAGGTGCATATCCCCTAAAGGGCCACTACTCAGAGGAGGAGTGTGTTGTGCTTGTCCATCTGTAGAGGGAGTGGCTGCTGCAGGTATTATGGTTTGATCACCAGACAGCTCTGGATGCTAATGACAGAAACTCCATTTACTCATTTTTCTGTGAACTCATTAGCATGCCTGCTTGATTCTTACATTTATATTGTGCTACAGGATATGCAAACCACACTGTTTCTCAGCCTGTTTATTGTACCACATGCCTATAATCACTTGGCAGGTATGCTGAGGCTAAAGGAGGGCATTTATTCCCCTCACCTCAATTAGCATCTGTAAGACCTCTCATGTCTACTCCATTCAGCATCTTGTATTATTGTTATTTAAGAAAATATGGTTGCCTCAGGTCTTTTCTCAAGTTCATATATATATATACACATATATATGTATATATGTATATATGTATATGTATATACATATATATGATTTATATATATAAATTATTATATATAATTTTATGCATGAAAAGACTGATAGAAAATTTTCTTATTGTTTGATCTTGTCTCTGATTTTGGACACAGGAACTTCTACCGTGTTACTGAGTCTGCCTGCCGGACAAGTTCTCAACTAGCAACCAGATGCTGATGAGGCAATGTACTCAGAGGCCTTGATCAGAACGTTTGTCTTGTTCTCTCTCTCTCTCCTCTCTCTCTCTCTCTCTCTCTCTCTCTCTCTCTCTCTCTCTCTCTCTCTCCTCTCTCTCTTGCTGTCCTCCCCTCCAAAGACACAGCTTTCCTCTCAGGCAGCCAGTTTGTGTAGCTGCGTGCAGCTACAGATGGTGCCAAGAATGTGGGAACTGAACACGAAACACCAGGCAGAGTGAGGGTTCACTGTTTTGGTGGAGCTCCACAGAAAATGGAAGAAGATGCTATCTAGCACAGTAAACAACATATAGTATTGATGCTAGCACTGACCTTAAGCTTCATCTTTTGAGAGTGTTGCTGTAGGTGTGAAAGGATACGGCTAGGTTGGAACAGTGCTGACCGAGCACTGATCTCACTTAGGGGTTGACAGTGAAAAATGGGATCGGAAACTTCTAAACAGGCATTTGTCTGCAACCTTCAAGAGCTGCTTCAGGTGAGAGGAATAGTTTTTGCTAACCCATACACACCTTAAGCTTGTACATTCCCCATACGCTGCCATCCTTAAACCGGGTTTTAGGTACCAGCTCCAGGTTACATTTTAATCAGTTTAAATAGAGACAAGGACTGGCCAGTTGGGACGATGGGAGATATACCCAGCAGAGAAATTGCCAGGATTATTTCTTAGTGTTCCAGGGCTGTTCTTTCCAAATAGTTGTTACCAAGAGTTTTTTTTTCTTTCTCACCCAGCTGAATTATGCTTTTTAGAAAGAAGATAATGGGTAGGGTATGAGTTTGTGTCATGAAGGACTTAGTGACTGAAGCCAGTCTGGGATGTCCCTTGAGCTTCCCATTACAAGTATGTTTCCTGGAGAAGATATGGGTGTAATGGTTGGTGCCAAGTCAGGGTTGTCTCATGGGAATGGAGCTTAATGTCTGGTCAGCCAATCCTAGTAAACATCTATATGCCAGCATCCTAAATTTTACCTATCTCTAACAAGTTAACTTTTTACTCTTTATAGTATTTTAAACACCCCATTTGAGAGTCTAATTTGTTTGACTTAATGTCACCTATAGACGGTCTATTAGTAGATCTTTTATAACATTAATTCTATTACCTCAAATTTCTTCTACATAAACACATGGGTAGAATTTAGCCTGAGACATTGCCCAAACCATGTTTTGAAAACATTTTCTGATATATAATAATATTTGAAAAGCAGAAATACCAAAATGACTGAATATAGCTGTTTTTGGGGGGGGCAAGGGTAAAGTATATAATTCATGCTAGGAATTTCTCATAGGCCCTGGGCTAGAGTGGAAAAATGATATGTATACAAAATATTGTGTGAATATGAGAACCCGGTACCCTATCTAACTCCTGAGTTAAAGACTGCCCACTGCAGGAAAGCAGCTCGCCTTTGTCCTGGCTGTCCCCATCAGCATGATGTTTGCAGCATAGACACTCCTGTGTCCTATTACACAGCAAGGTCTTGATCTCAGACAGTCCTAGTTGCAGT
>NW_022196903.1:122460737-122462762 GCF_008632895.1 Mastomys coucha
ACAGGAGGCTATTTCCAGTTGCTACTCTGTACAGCCCAGACACCAGGCTTCCTAATTCCCTAGTTCAATTACGCAGGACCTTACCTAGTCCCATCTCTTTTCAGTATGCCTAACATTCTGCTCTGGGTTTCTCCAAACCCTGGGCTTGGCCTACTGATGTGGGATGCCCTTATGGATTCTCTGCTCTGTTGTGCAGCCTAGGCATCAAAGCTCTGCCAGATACTGGGTGCTCAGGTGCTAGACTTCTCCGATTTCTTTTCTCAGTACTTTCAGGGCATCCTCAGGGTCCCAAGGCAGGTCAGAAAAAGAACTGGTGGCTCTGGCTGAACTCCTATCCTAATTAACCAGAAATAGACAATGGATCATGGGCTCTCTCTATTTGCCCTGAACAGAGGAATGCCTGGCCTTGGCTGACTCCTAAATGCTCAGCTCAGAATCCCACAGAATCAAAAGATGCTTGCTGCTTTCTTCTTTCATGACGTGGCCCTTCACTGAGGAAGTCCAGTGAACTGAAGATTTGTCTTGCGGCCTTGGAATATCTCCAAGGTGCATAACCCCTAAAGGGCAGCTACTCAGTTCCAGAGGAGGAGTGGTTTGTCCTTGTCCATCTGTAGAGGGAGGGGCTGTGCAGGTATTATGGCTTGATCACCAGACAGCTCTGGATGCTAGTGACAGAAACTCCATTTACTCATTTTTCTGTTAACTCCTTAGCATGTCTACGTGATTCTTACATTTGCATTGTGCTACAGGAGATGCAAACCACACTGTTTCTCAGCCTGGGCATTGTACCACATACCTGTAATCACTTGGTAAGGAGGCTGAGGCTGTATCCTGCGCAGTCGTCTCGCCAGCAAGAAGACACACAGACACTAGGATCCTTGTGCAGCAAGCCTTTATTGCATCATGAAGAGGAAAAAGGACTGAGCCAATAATCGGCACTGCTTATATATACACCACAGCGCGGCGTGTCCGCCCATGATTGGCTGTTTGCTCATCACCCCATGTGACGCCCCTGGATGGGCCATGACTTGGCGCCTTTTCAGTCTACGCACATGGGCAAACAGTTGTTTACCAGGAGTCGACAGCGGATTTAGGCGCCATCTTGTCAAGGCAAATGCCTCTCCCGCTCTACTGCTCTCCACATCTCCCCCTTTTGTTTTAGTTAAAAGGGAAGGCCAAATATAGCAAGTCAGAGAGTGCTTTTGCTCTGCCAGGCCCCCTGTCTTAGGTCATTCCGCATTAAACCTGCAGCCTTACCCGTCATAGGATTACCCCCCCCCCACCTCACCTGAGGGCTCCGTGTCTTAGGTTGGTTTGCATTTGGGGAAGGTTGCCCGTCTCTGGGTACCCTGGAGCTGGTGTAGCTCGTCTACTCTGACCCTGCTGGGTGGTCGCTAGCAAAGGCACTATCGGCCAGGGGAGGAACAAGATGGCAGGAGGTTTTATGATTTGTGTAGCATGGACAACCACACCACTGGAGAAGTTCCCTGTTCAATGGCCACAACTGCCTGAGTAATGACTACCTTGTCACATTTTTGGTGGGTTTTGAGCTTACAGATCAACCAGAGAAAAAACACCAGGCCGCAGCATAGGGCTGCACCAAACAGGCCGACTCCCACCCATTCCTTAAAATAAGAAAGGGCTGAAGAAATCCAGGAACCGAATCCTTCTGTAAACGACAGATCCAGACGTGTAGAGCTCACTTGTGCGATGGCAAGCCTCAGTCTCCTCAGAGTATCTTCAAACTCGGCAGTCTAATTCTGGAGTAGAAACTTCAACGGGCACAGCCACAGCATCAGTAGACAGGTCAGAATCTGAGTACCGAAGGGCCGGTTGTGATCTGTCCTCCTTCGCCTCAATTCTTCTTGTTAGCCTCTCTGGTACCCAAATCAGGTTATCTTCTTCCTGTGGAAAAACACAAATGGCTCCCTGGATCTTATTAAAATAGGATCCGGGGCTTTCCGTTGACCGGTCAAAACATCCTTCCATTTTGCCATCTCCTTTGGCCTGTCAGGTTCCGAGCAA
>NW_022196903.1:122463999-122466884 GCF_008632895.1 Mastomys coucha
CCTGTTTTAGACCCATCTGTATAAATTACCTCCCCTTCTGGTAGGGGCTCTGGAGAAACTATTCTGGGAAAAACCACAGCTTGAGTCAGGGCAAACTGAAGGATAGGGTGTCTGGGGTAATGATTGTCTATCTTACTATTATATGAGGTTATTAGCACCGCCCAAGTGTCAGAGGTAGCAGTTAAAATTTGAACTTGATGGGCAGTATAGGGCACTATCAAGGCTGTGGGTTCTCTACCAAAGTGGGTGACTGCGGCCTTAACCCCCCTGAGGGCTAGTTGTGCTACCGCGTCTGGGTACCATTCAATGATTTTTGCAGGGGAAGCATTAGGATGAATCCACAGCAAGGGCCCTTCCTACCATAAGACAGCAGTCGGCAATCTCCTAGTTTTAAAGATACATAGATCAAAGGCATTAGTTTCATCTATTCGCAGCAGCTGGGCCTCTTGCAGAGCTCTCTCAACCTTCTGCAAAGCACGATTTGCGTCCGGCGTTAAAGCCCTAGGGGAGGCAATATGAGTATCCCCTTCCAGGACATCAAACAAAGATTTTAATTCTGCAGAGGGTATTTTCAGAAATGGCCTTAACCAATTTATATCCTCTAATAATTTCTGAAAATCATTCAAAGTATGTAGATGATCTCTGCGGATCTCCAGCTTCTGAGGAACTATCCTTTCCGGGTAAAAGATTGTCCCTAAAAAGGTGCCTATCTCTGAAATCTGGACCTTCTCAGTAGCAATATGTAGGCTCCACTGCTTTAAGGTCTTTAACAACAAGGGGTATGAGGTTTGCAAAATAGCCAGATCCCTGTGGCACATAAGAATATCATCCATATAATGGATCAATAGTAAGGAGGGATACTGTTTTCTAACAGGCTCAAGGGCCATTTGTACATGGGCCAGTTGATACATGGTGGGACTATTGGCCATGCCTTGAGGCAAGAACTTCCATTGATATCTTTTATCAGGCTCAAGATGATTAACAGCGGGCAGGGTGAATGCAAACCTTTGTCTATCCTGGAGGCACAGAGGGATGGAAAAAAAGCAATCCTTAATATCCAATATCAAGATTCTCCATTGTTTAGGCAAAGCAGAGAGCAGTGGCAGGCCTCGTTGAACAGGGCCAAACAGCCGCATTTGTGCATTAATGGCTCTTAGATCATGGAGAAGTCTCCACTTCCCCGATTTCTTTTTTATAACAAAAATGGGTGTGTTCCAGGGCGAGGCGGATGGTTCTAAATGACCTAGCTGCAGCTGCTCTGCAATCAGCCTTGTGGCAGCTTCCAGCTTTTCAGAGGATAGGGGCCATTGAGGAACCCACACGGCCTCCTCCGTAAGCCATGGTATGGGCATCGAACCCTCAATGGCAGCTAGGGAAAACCCAGGCCCTGTCTTCCCGGATTGCCCTCTTGTGAAATTGGGCTCGATCTTCCTTGCTCTCTCCTGCCAAGACCCTTTCCTTCTCTATATCCCATCCTTCTCATAATATCCTTAGCTTGTTGAGAATACTCATTGGTCAGTGTAAGTCCCAAGTCTTGTAAGACATCTCTCCCCCATAGGTTAACAGGAAGAGGAAGCACATAAGGTGCAAAGTTTCCTGTCTGGCCCTCTGGCGCACACCACGCCAGGGTGCGTGAGCTGACTGCAGGGCTGGTCTCATATCCCAACCCCTGCAAAGAGTGGGAAGATTGGGTTACAGGCCATGCCTTAGGCCACCAGTTGGAAGAAATAATGCTTTTGTCAGCTCCTGTGTCCAGTATACCGGTAAAATTCTTTCCCTCTATAGACAACTGTAATGTGGGCCTGGTCTTAAGGTCAACCACCAGATGAGCAAAGTCTGTCCCAGATGAGCCAAGCCCGTGGGTGCCCCGTGGCAGTCCCGTAGAGGGGAAACAATCATGTAACCTGGGGAGGACTATTAACTGAGCAATCCTATCTCCCGGGGAGATGGAGAAGACGCCCTGCGGGCAAGAACAGAAAACCTGTAGTTCCCCAGTGTAATCTTGGTCAAGCATGCCAGGGTGCACCACAAGGCCTTTCAAGGTGAGGGATGAGCGTCCCAGCACAAAGCCAATGCTTCCTTCTGGCAGAGGACCCTGAAAGGTGGCTGGCACAGGCTACATGCCCATGTGCGACATCAGTAAGAATTGGGAGGTGGAGCAGAGGTCCACTCCTGCGGAGCCTCTTGTTGCTCAGCAGGGGCTCTCTGAATGTTGGCTCGTGTCCCATATCTTTTTGGGCCCTGGGATCTGGGGGCCCCGAAACCCGTTTTTTGGGGGGTCAGGTTCATTTTCTTGTGGCTCATGATCATGTTGGATAATTTTCCCCTGAATGTCTCTAACCAAACAACATTCATTTGCCCAATGATAGCCCTTCCTACACTTGGTACAAAGACCTGGTGCCCTCCGTTGCATGGGGACACGGCAGTCTTTCTTCAAATGACCGGGTTTCCCACAATTGTAGCACACTTTGCAACCTGAAGGCCCTGACTGTTTCTGAATTTGTAAGATAGCGGTGGTGAGGCCAGAGTTGGTAAGTGGACCCCTAGTCCTCGACAATCTTTTATCCAGTCTGTCAACCCTTTATCTTTCCTCGGGGTAATAACAGTCTTACACTCTGGTGAAGCATTTTCAAAAACCAACTGTTCAATTAATGATTTGACCTGCTCTGGGTCTCCAAAAATTCTACCCTCTGCCTCAGTCATCCGGGCCACAAAATCAGAAAATGGCTCTTGAGGGCCCTCCACAACCTTTGTCAAGTGTCTTCCTGCCTTACCATTCGTCGAGAGAGCTTTCCACGCCTTGATAGCAGCTGCCACGACCTGGCCATAAGCTCCCCAATCATAGTTCGTTTGGTTATAGACGAACTGTCCTTGCCCTGTCAACA
>NW_022196903.1:122467583-122472584 GCF_008632895.1 Mastomys coucha
TACGCTCTGTTTCTGACATGCTATCTTGTAACTCCTCAAGTGCCCTCTGTCCCGAAGCTACAGAGGCGCGGCATTTCTCATCCTCCAGGCAAGAATTATCAAATGCCAAATGGACATCGTAACAAGCGCCACTAGCACAATTACCGCGGCTTCGGCTGCACTCTCTAACCTTGAGGAAGGGTCGGAGGAATTAAAACCAAACAGCATGCCTCTCAGAGCTTACCTTGTCCTGCAGTTCTGAATCCTCTCAGTGAACAGAGGGTCTCCTCGGCACCAGCAGTTGTAAGGCTCCCCAGGCATCCCGGGTTTTCGGTACCAGTTGTTGCCCACGCAGTCGTCTCGCCAGCAAGAAGACACGCAGACACTAGGATCCTTCTGCAGAAAGCATTTATTGCATCATGAAGAGGAAAAAGGACCGAGCCAATAATCGGCACTGCTTATATACACCATAGGGAGGCATGTCCGCCCATGTGGCTGTTTGCTCATCACCCCATGTGACACCCTGGGATGGGCTGTGACTTGGCGCCTTTTCACTCTATGCACATGCGCAAACAGTTGTTTACCAGGAGTCGACAGCAGATGTAGGCGCCATCTTGTCAAGGCGAATGCCTCTCCTGCTCTACCACTCTCCACATGAGGCAGAAGAAGGGCACTGATTTCCCCCCACCTCAATTAGCATCTGTCAGACCTCTCAGGTCTACTCCATTCAGCATCTTGTATTATTGTTTTTTAAGAAAATATGATTGCCTTTGACTCAGGTCTTTTGTCAAGTTCATATATATATATATATATATATATATATATGTGTGTGTGTGTGTGTGTGTGTGTGTGTGTGTGTACACACACATATGTTTTATATATATTTTTTTCCTGCACGAAAAGACTGGTAGAACATTTTTTTTCTTTTTTCTTTTGTTTTTTGTTTTTTGTTTTTTTTTTTGAGACAGGGTTTCTCTGTGTAGCCTTGGCTGTCCTAGAACTCACTCTGTAGACCAGAAATCTGCCTGCCTCTGCCTGCCTCTGCCTGCCTCTGCCTGCCTCCCAAGTGCTGGGATTAAAGGTATGTGCCACCACTGTCCAGCTAATTTGGTGGGTCCCTAATAGCTTCATGGTAAAGGCTAGTTGCCAGAAGGCTACTATGTGGTTAGAGCAGTGGCCTTTTAAATTTTACCCTTCTCCAGGGAGGGAAGAGGGGTGGAAACTGACTTAACTACTGATAAGTATCTAATAAACTTTGTTCCCACAATGAATTCTTCATAATCTTTCTTAACATTGTGGTTCAAGGAGGTTCAAGATTTATAGAAAGTTCTGTGTGTGTGTGTGTGTGTGTGTGTGTGTGTGTGTGTGTGTGTGCAGAGCAGTGTACCCAACTCCAAAGAGACTGACCAGAGCTTGTTTTATGTACATTTTCACTTCATTTATATTACTTTCAAATACTCTTCATAATAAATTGATAATAGTGTGTAAACTGTTTCCCTTAAGTTTCAGGAGTTAATTTTCTAGCAAACTACCACACTTTATAAGGGGAATATAGAAAGCCCTTTTTTTTGTAGTCAGTTGGTTAGGACTCTGTATCTTAGTTAGGATTTCTATTGCTGTGATAGAACACCATGACCAAAAGTAACTTTTTGGAGGAAAGGGTTTATTTCCAGATAACAGTTACTGAGGGAAATCAGGAAAGGAGCTCAAACAGGGCAGAAACAGGTCCAAGTCCATGAGTGGGCGCGGCTTACTGGCCTGCTCCTCATGGCTTTCTCAGTCTGCCTTCTCATAACACCCAGAACCATGAGTCCTACGGTGGGACTGTCTTCAGTAAACTGAGCACTCCCACATCAAGTATCAATTAAGACAAGGCACCATATGTTTTCCCAAGGGCCGGTCTAATAAAAGCATTCTCTCAAAGGAGATTCCCTCTTCTAAAAGGACTCTAGCTTGTGCCAAGCTGAGATAAAACTAACTTGTGGCTAGCATCTGAAGTATCTGAAGTGGGCACAGCTTTTTTTTTTTTTTTTTGGCAATAAACCTTATGATTCTTGAGTGTAAAGTTTAACACCAGCATTAGGTGATTAATAACTTAATTGGGCCATTAGATAACCAGTCAGTGTCCACAGTTGGTGAATTGGTTTCTGGTGTTGGAAAGAAATCCACTCATCACTAATTGTTGGGCTGATAGGATGGATCCAGCTCATGGAAATGTAGCTTGGGAAGAGAATGGGTGAGAGGATGGAGGGGAAGGAAGTGCTGGCTCCTGGGAAGAACTACTGGTTGACCTGATCCTGAGAAATGTGGCTCACGAGGCACCTGGGAAATGAAAATTAATGAAAAGCTGAACAACAGCCTTTGACTATTGTTATCTACAACAGTTAAGATGAGTGTTCTGAAAATGCTGGGCCAGTTCTTGATGTCAGAGCAAACTGAGATTTCAGTTGAATTCGATCACTAGTCCCAAAGCTGTCCACAGTGGAAAATTTGTGTTGTGACAGAAGGAAATGGTTCTGAGGCCTCTTGTAACCAAGAAAGTAGCAGGTGTGGGAGGATTAGCTGCTGCTGAAACCCACAGTGCACCACAAAATGGACAGAGCACCACAAAGAGTTGTATCATTGTGAATTTATATATTTATTTCTTAACTCTTTGAAACACGATCTATCTTCAGAGACTTGAATTGCTTGTCATACAGATCTTTTACTTGCTTGGCTAGAATCACACCATGATAGTTTATATTGTTTGTGAGTACTGTGAAGGGTGTCGTCTCCCTAATTTCATTCTCAGTCCATTTATCCTGTGAGTAGAGGAAGGCTACTGATTTGTTTGTGTTAATTTTATATCCGGACGCTTTGCTGAAGTTGTTTATCAGCTGTAAGAGTTCTTTGGTGGAGTTTTTGGGGTCATCGAAGCAAGAAGTTCCTAGGACCCAATGGGGTGGCATTAGCCAAAATACCCAACAAAAGGGAAATAGAACCTGTAGAGGCCATATCCAGTGGATAGGCATGGCCCCTGTTTGAGGGATGGGGCTGGCCACCCATCTCAAAATTTTTAACTTAGAATTGTTCCTGTCTAAAGGAAATGCAGGGACAAAGAGTAGAGCAGAGACTGAAGGAAAGGTCATCCAGATACAGCCCCACCTAGGGATCTATCCCATCTGCAGACACCAAAGCCAGACCCTGTTGCTGATGCCAAGAAGTACAAGCTGACAGGAGCCTGGAATAGCTGTCCTCTGAGAGGCTCTGCCAACACCTGACCAATATAGACACAGATACTCACAGCCAACCATCAGATTGAGCCTGAGAACCCCAATGGAATACTTAGGGGAAGGAATGAAGGAGCTGAAAGAGATTGCAACCCCATAAGAGGAATAAAACTATCAACTAACCAGTCCCTCCAGACTTGTAGGGACTAAACCACCAACCTAAGAGTACACATGGAGAGACTCATGGCTCCAGCTGCGTATATAGCAGATGATGGCCTTATTTGGCATCAGTGGGACAGGAGGCCCTTTGTCCTGTGGCAGCTTGATACCCCAGCATAGGGGGATGCTAGAGCAGGAGTGGGTGGGGAACACCCTCATATAGGCAGGGGGGAAGAAGGATGGGATGGGATGGAAGATTTGTGGAGGGGAAACTGGGAAGAGGGACAACATTTGAAATGCAAATAAATGAAATAACCAATACAAAAAAAAGAAAAAAGAAACAGGAACTAACTCTAGCACAGACTGATCTGGCACTCATCAGGTAGCCCAGGCTGGCCTCCATCATGCAACAATCCTCTTGTTTCAGCTTCTCAAACACCAGAATTACAGCTATGAGTGGTCAGGAGTGGCTTGTATTTTTACAGCAAAATATTTCTGAGGAGATTTTAATAAAACAGATTGTGTAAGTAAATAATTCAAGAACAGTGTGTGTGTGTGTGTCTGTGTGTGCAAGTCAGAAATTGAAACTGGTATCTTCCTCAATCACTCAGTTGAACACATTGTTTTCCAAGGCTCTGCCACTGAAGCTGGGGATCATATATTTGTTTGTATTGCCTTACTAGCAAACCCTAGGGATCTTCTGTCTTACCACCATAATACTAAAATTAAACAAAAACATCTAGGAAAAAGAAAATTATGAGCAACTATTTCTGATAAACATAGTTATACAAACTCTCTGTAGAATAGCAGTAAGGCAAATTCAATAATATATTAAAATGATTTTTTAGTATTTGGATCATTTTTTCTTCTAAGGCAGAGACTGGCTGCGGCCTCCGTGGCCTGACACTTGGTCAGGGCTCTTTGTTTTTTCTGTCTGGACCTAGGTTTGAGTTCCTTCTCTGTCCTTGTAGTACCCCATTTGAACAAGAATCTCTGTAAATTGGCACAGTAAAAATTCTCTGCCTGAAGTTATTCTTCACCTTTAGAAATAACCCTTGAAAATCAGATTAACCAGACATCCTTTCTCTTTTTGATTTTCTGTTCACAGATTTTCACCCACTCCTTGGTCATAAATCTCCACCTGTTCTTACATACTCTCTGTCTTGTAAGATCTTGTATCTATCACAGTGGATCCTCTTTATAAAGTCTGGTTTATTGTTCCCCACAGTATTTAGAAACAGTTGCTGCAGTTTTCGGTTTGTCTAGCTGAAGGGACTCTAACACTTCCTTATTCCCACTTCCTGCTTCCAGTTTTTGCGGCATGTAGTGTCTGACCAGCGGATCTACATGGGTCGTGCTTAACTTCGAACTGGAGGTTGGACCAGACCTGTGGAAATAAACGGGTTGAGGACGCTAAGTAAATGTATCAAAGCATGCTTCACTTGGGGTGAAATGGGTTTTTATATTCAGGCAGCTAAGTGAAACCACAATATCCAAACATAGCACATGCATAACATAAACATGACAGCAGACACAGAGACGCCAGTTTTCAGTGGCATCACATCCCAGGCAGTCTGTTTAAGCTAAGCAAGGACTTCAAACAGGAGTCTTAGCAGAAGTTAGCTGTGAATCTTTGATTTCAGGAGGAGCTGCA
>NW_022196903.1:122473020-122480048 GCF_008632895.1 Mastomys coucha
CTGTAAAGATAACATGGGAAATGCCTAAATGACTATATTTTGCATTTATTGTCTTTCCTCCCAACTTTAACAGATATGCAATCATTCACTGGGGCGACACCTATTTAACAGGAGTCTTATCAGAAGTTAGCTATAAGTCCATCTTTTGATTTCAGGAGGAGCTGGAGTATTTGTGAGCTATTGACTTGCACCACAGGTGGCCGGCTTCAGCCAGGGCTATCAGTGCACTTTCAGTTTCAGAATTCCGCAGCAACATGAGGGCAGCATTGAAGGGGTGACCACACTTCACCCTTGTGTGAAGTACAAAGCAGGACAAAGGTCATATAACTCGGCACAGATTCTATATGGGAAACATCACAGTGCTTCAGCTGGAAGGATCTGTTTTTCTCTCTGATTCCATCATCCCAGACTCATTTGACACAGCAAACCGGGCTTAAATTGTGTCTTTAGTAATGACACAACTACTTGGCACATTCCTCTGTCTGGGTCAACTTCACCACTAGAGAGACAGACTCCTGTCTGCACCATCCATCCATACAAAATGCCAAGATATGCCTTTAATACCTGCAGAGTCCGGGAATGACCACTGTATCTCTGAAAGCAGTTTTAAAAGTCCTGGCAAGGTTGCTCCCCCTGATGCTGAAGCCTGGAGCAGGCCTCTGTTGAATTGTAAATTTTCAGCTTGGGCTCTGAAGTCAGTTGCCTAGGGAACAGGTCTCAATACAATGCAAATTAGTCTTTTGCTTACTCTGGGACTTGCGTTAACCTTTGAAATGCTGGAATCTCAGTGGTGCACCAACGACTTCGGGATGTCGCTGGCTCTTAGAACATAAATATTGCAGTGATAGCCAAAACTTCCGTGCTCTGGGTGAGTCACTGTTTATTTTGCTTCAGGAGTAAGCAAATTTCCGGATAAAACAGGAAGAAACACCTTCAAAGCTGGCAGGAAAAAAGGCCTGTCAGCTTAGAACAAAGGAAAACGAAAGAAAAAGGAAAAAGGTTTTCTGCAGAAGTTTGAGCACACCTGCTAAGTCAACTTGGTGGATTAATCTCTCTGGGAGACATTGTGCCCTGTCCTGTTTTTGGGAATAAATACACACTGACCCTCTACCCCAAACCAAAACAGGGTCTGGTCCATACCAGGCATTGGAGAGAATCTTTCCAGTGTACCATGGCATACGAACTTATAGAGTCAGGATGCCAATGTCGGTCCTTTCATGTCAGTCTGCAGAAAATTCAAAATGAAAAGTACAAAGGCAAGATGTGCCTTTGGAGACATCTGGGGGAAAAGGTTCCCTCCCCTGGTTTTGAAAAGCCAGCTTTTAATCGTGCGATGAGCTCGCTCAACAATACCCTGTCCCATAGGGTTATATGGGATGCCGGTCTTATGAAAATGCCAAAATCTTTGTAAAAAGAAATAAAATTTTTACCAGTGTAAGATGGTCTGTCCATTGTCCATTTTGATTGTTTTGGGCATACCCATAACACTGAATGCTTGTAAACAATGATCAATAACATTTCTAGAGGTTTCTCCTGTTTGCAGGGAAGCAAACATAAATCCTGAACAAGTATCAATGCAGACATGTATATATTTAAGCTTTCCAAATTCTGCATAATGTGTTATATCCATTTGCCAGATACTATTTGGCATAAGTCCCCTTGGGTTCATGCCCAAATGTGGTACTGGAGTTAAAATAACGCACTTAGGGCACTGTTTAACAATCATTCTTGTTTGTTCTCTGGAAATTTTATGTTTGAGTCTCAGAGTTTGGCTAGATAGGTGGAAATTATCATGATCCCGTTTAGCTAAGGCCACAGGATCTGAAACTAAAATCTCTCCTACCAGAGCCCTGTCAATGAGGTCATTACCTCTGGCTAATGGCCCAGGCAGGCCAGAATGAGCCCGAATATGACCAATATAGAATTGATTTTTTCGTGCAAGAATGATATTTTGTAATTGAGAAAATAGGACTCCTGCTGTGGTATCCAACTTAAACATGCCACAAGTTTCTAGCAGCGGTATAGAATTATAAATGTAAAAGTTGTCCATGTATAGGTTAAATGCATCAGACACAGCTTCAAAGACTTTTAAAACTGTGGTTAGTTCAGCCAATTGAGCTGAGAGACCAGGAGTTTTTATAACCACCTGTCCATTATTAATAAGATATCCAGCTTTTTCTTTAGACGTGCCATCAGTAAATACCACAAGGGCATTGTCTAGTGACTTCCAAGCCAATACCTCTGGAAAAATCACTTCATGCACATTTAAAAACTTTATTAATTTGTCCTGGGGATAATGATTATCTATAATTCCCTGAAATCCAATTTGAGCAAGCAACCATTCTGTACTATGCTGCTTTATCCAAGAATCTTGCTCCAAAGTAAAAGACTGAATAACATCTGGCTCCTTGCCAAAATAAGTCAATGCTTGTTTCCTACCAAGCACAATTATTTGGGCAACAGCTTCATAATATGGCAAGATATTACGTTTAGGAGACACCCTAGAATGGATCCACATAATAGGTGCCTTTTACCCCGTAGGGGCATGAGTTGTATTGAAAATTAATAAATGCAAAGGTAAAGAATAATCTATGTAAGTAATAAATTGATTCTCAATAGCCTTTTCTACCTGCTGTAAAGCAGATATTCCTTCTTTAGTTAAAGATCTAGGAGAATTTGGGTCAGAATTACCTCTGAGAATATCAAATAAGGGCTTCAAGTCTCCTGTAGTAAGTTTTAGGTAGGGACGAAGCCAATTGATATCACCTAACAATTTTTGAAAATCATTTAAGGTTTTAATTTGTCTCTACGTATAACAATTTTTTGAGGAACAACAGCTCGATCCGTAAGTGTAAGACCTAAATAATTATATGGATCTTGAGTCTGCACCTTTTCTGGGGCTACCTGTGGCCCTTCTCATTAAAGGCAACTTGTAAATCTTTGTATCATAAAAATACATCTTGGGGAAATTTCCCTATCAGAACATCATCTGTGTAATGGGCAATGTATATCATTGGCCATTTCTTTCTTATAGGTTAGATTACTTGTGCCACAAATTTCTGACATAACATAGGACTGTTTGCCATCCCCTGAGGAAGAACAGTCCATTCATAACTTTTCATAGGTTCCTTAAAATTTACAGATGGAACACTGAAAGCAAACCTCTCACAATCCTCAGGGTGTAAAGGAATTGTAAAGAAACAGTCCTTTAAATCCATAACTATTTTATAAAATCCTTTTGGAATTGCCACCTGAGATGGCAATCCAGTCTGTAAAGCTCCCATTATCACCATAGTTTCATTAACCTTTCTTAAATCTTGCAACAGTGTCCATTTACCTGATTTTTTTCTTGATCACGAATATAGACGTGTTCCATGGAGAATTTGATTCCCTCAGGTGTCCTTCTTCTAATTGCTCCTGCACTAACAATGAAGCTACTTCTATTTTCTCTTGAGATAAAGATCACTGATCAACCCACACAGGAGTATTATCTATCCACTTGATTTTATCTGCATGGGGTACAGGTAAGACAGTGGCCATTATAGAAAATGTTTCAAACCTTTATTATTAGCATGAGGCTTATGGCCTCTGTATGTTCTAATGTCCCGTTTGGAGCTCTGCCTATTAGCTAGTTCATTAGGGCTACATAATACCAGCCTCATCTGTGATAACAGATCTTTCCCCCACAGAGTGACAGGGAGGTTGGGTATAACATATGGTTGAATCTGCCTTGAGTTGCCTTCCTCATCTCTCCAGGTTAGAAGCTTCGAGCTTTGTTTTGGGTTGTTGGCATACCCAATCCCTTGGAAGTGAGTAATGGACTCAGCCAAAGGCCATGTCAGGGGCCAGCTCTGAGCTCTGATGATGGTCACATCCGCCTCTGTGTCAATTTGTTGGGAGCCAAATGGCCCTTGGCTGACTTGCCTCCACCTGACTAGATTCCAGAGATAAATATTCTGCCTGGCAACCACAAGTTTCCTGCTTCGCCCTGAGATAAGAATGATCAGTGTACCTTGACTTTTGAGAAACCGTTACCTACCCAACCATTTCCTCCCTACCTGTTGTCCTCGGGGTTCCCATGACCCCCAGATGATCTTGTAATTCTTCACTGTACTCCCTCCTGCCCACCGCCCTTCCAAAACCTTGTTTTAAATTTGAGCTTCTGTTTTCAGTAAACGGCTCTTGACAAGCAATGCTTCCTTGCATCCTGTCTTCTCTCTTGCCCATTCTTTATTTTCAGGTTGTGACCCTCCTCGTGTCCCCCGAATTACTGAGACCAGCGGGTTGGGTCATCAGTTAATCCTTCAAAACATTTTCCTTCAATATTAGTTTAAGATTAGGCCTTTTATTTGTAATAGACTGTATCCAATAAAGTTCAGGAGCACCAGAACAACTCTGTCCTGCCTCATTGATAATAGCCTTGGGAGACATAGCATACATAGGAACTAAGATAAGCTGAGCAATTTTTTCATAAGCAGGTACTATAATAATACCACATGGTGAAGAAGTCATATCTTTATTTCTCCTTGATAATTGCGATCAATAACACCTGGGTAAATGTGTAAACCATCTACAGTAACACTACCTTTGCCAATCACAAATCCCCAAGTCTCTGGAGGCAGTGGCCCATAAACTCCAGTAAACAGAATCTTAATTCCCATTTCTGGGGTTAATACTGTGTGCCAGGTGGAGAATAACTCCACTCCTGTACGTCCTGGCGTGGCTCTGAGGAGCTCAGGTATAGATCTTTCTGACTTGGCAGCCTCTGGGCTCCACCCACTGCCTTTTGGCTCAAGAATGGGGCCTGGGGCTGGCCCCTGTACTCGTTTTTTGAACAAGTATAGCCTTGAGAACCTTTCTTAAATCTTCTCTCTCTGGCCCAATGTTTTCCTTTCTTACACCGATCACACAGTCTCTGTCCAGTGCCTGCTTGCTGCCTCTCTGCATTTCCTGACGTTTTTGGACATTCACTTTTAAAATGGTTAATGCCGCCGCAATTATAGCATTTCTTGCTATCCTGCCATTGTGCCAAAATTTTTGGGACAGTTGTGTCTTGTAACGCGGCCACAATGGCTAAGCTTTGATTAAAGGTAGGCCCTATGTCTGCACAGAGGCAAATATAACCAGAAATATCCATCTGACCCTTGTTCGGTAGAAGAACTGTTCTGCACGTTGTGTTATCTTTCTCAAAAGCTAACTGCATGATAAGTGGACCCTCTGCATAGGAACTTCCAAGCATCCTGCTGGCTGCCTGCTGTAGCCTAGCCACGACATTCTGAAAGGGTTCCTCTGGACCCTGCCATATGCCCGTCAGGCTCATGCTGCCTTCACCTTTAGTGGGCAGCCGCATTCAAGCCCTGCAGGCTGCAATAGCAACTTGGGCAAATGCCCCAGCAGGGTAGTCTATTTGCCTTTTAGTTCCTTCAAACTGACCTACCTACCATTTCTAGAGTCCAGTCAGGATTATCCGCCTGAGCATTTTGCATGGCAATTTTCTTACTGTGTTCACGCCATTCAGAATTCCAGATTAAATAATCCCCAGACGAAAGACCTGCTCTGCACAATGTTTTCTAGTCCTGAGGTGTTAAATTATAATCTATGATGTTGTCAATTAATGCTTGAGTAAACGGCGTGCTAGGCCCATATTTATCAACAGCTTCCTTTAAATCTTTAATAATTTTAACATCAAAAGCTTGGTAATATCTATGTGCATCATCATTCTGACCTCTGTGTTCCACGACCGGACAAGCCAGCAACCCTGAACTGTCTTGCCCATACTCCCAAGCCCTGCAGAACACCCCCTCTAAGGGCAAATGTTCCACCCTCATATAGCTGTCTTTCTTTCTGTCTGCCTGCAATTTAAATCCCCTGAGTTCATCAATCAATTCTCGTATCTTGATCTCGAGTTTTGCTCTACTTGGACAAGACCTGATTCGAGATCTCTCCCTTGTCTGGGAGGGCATAGACTTTGGGTAAGAACGCTGTCTCCTCAGCTGAGATGCAGCAAGTTTGCCTTTTGCAGAAGTTTGGGTCTCTTCAGCTACCATACTGCTCAGGTCAGAGGAACTTTGGACCTCTTCGTTGTCCATAGAGGACTCGATCTGTGAGTCAGAATCTGTCATTTCTGAACTCGTAAGGCTTATTTTGCTGTCTGAATGATCCTTCTTCTGCTTATTTTTCTCATTTTCATTCATAATGTCCATAACCATCCCCCAAAGATGGAGGGGAAATCCGTCTACCTTATTATTTACAAGCGCTTTTCCTAACTTTTCCCAAGATTTTTTTATTTATCTTGGTTAAACCCTCTAACCAAGGGCAGTGAACTTCGATCAGCTCTGATAACTCTGCTAATGCATTCTTTTTCACCCTAATTCCCTTTGTTCTGAGTAGCTTATCCACATTCTGGGTAGCCACCTTTGAGACATTTGCCCCCATAATTCCTCACCATCAATAAATCCCTAGGTGGACTTGAGTACCAGGTCACTACTTCCTCCTACTTAGTGCCTGTAGCCTCCTCACACAGATTCCTGGCCAGCGCTAGTGGAATCTCTTACCATGTGGAAATGGCCACGTCCATTCCCTTTGGATCCTTTTTTTCTTTTTATACAGAGCTCTGTGTCCGAGTGTGTGGTCATTTAATCCATTTCTCTTGTGTCCGAGCCTTACGTCCGGGGCACCATTATGTAGTGTCTGACCAGCGGATCTACACAGGTCATGGCTAACTTTGAACTGGAGGTTGGACCAGATCTGTGGGAATAAACCAGCCGAGAACAAAAGACAGAGGACGCTAACTAAATGTATCAAAGCGTGCTTTATTTGGGGTGAAATAGGTTTTTATATTCAGGCAGCTAAGTGAAACCACAATATCCAAACATAGCATATGCATAACATAAATACGACAGCAGATGCAGAGATGCCAGTTCTCAGTGACATCACATTCCAGGCAGTCTGTTTAAGCTGAGCAAGGACTTCAAACAGGAGTCTTAGCAGAAGTTAGCTGTGAATCTTTGATTTCAGGAGGAGCTGCA
>NW_022196903.1:122480635-122481651 GCF_008632895.1 Mastomys coucha
CTGTAAAGATAACATGGGAAATGCCTAAATGACTATATTTTGCATTTATTGTCTTTCCTCCCAACTTTTAGAGATATGCAATCATTCACTGGGGCGACACCTATTTAAAGAAAGGAAATAACTGAAATCCTTGTTTCATGGTGCCATCTGCTGGAAAAAGTGTGCACTACTTTATTTATTATTTTTAATATTATTATTACAGTACACACAGGAACAGAGAGTTCAGGTCCAGTTCTTAGAAATTTCTGCAAAGTCTCTAGGAAGCTAGGCACAGACATGAAACCATTGCAAGTTGTATTGTAAAAGTTCAGAAGAGGAGGAATTGTGACCCTCTGGGATCTCTCTTTCTTTGTGACCTCTGCCTGCCCCTTATTTCTGTTTCTAGAAAGCAGTGTCTTTTTCAGGACAGTCTGGCTCCTGCACCAAGAGTATCTACTCTAGCAATTATCTTTGCAGTACCTGGTATTCTGCAGTACCTTGCTCATCTTCTGCCATAATTGGATTTTACATAGCTATGGGAGTGCAGGCATCTTCCAGGGAGATAGTGTAGCAGTATACTTGGAAAGATGTTGGTCCTTCCCTATGCACCCTGCCCCCCACATGTTTCTACTTTTCTATCTATGTTGGATTTGTATAAAGTCCTTAGAGGTTTTTGTACAACAGTTCCTACCAAGATTGAAATTGCTCAAGGGCTGAAAAGATGGCTCAGTGCTTAAGAGCTCTTCCAGAGGTCCTGAGTTCAATTCCCAGCAACCACATGGTGGCTCACAACCATCTGTAATGGGATCCGATACCCTCTTCTGGTGTGTCTGAAGATAGCTACAGTGTCCTCATATAAATATCTATCTATCTATCTATCTATCTATCTATCTATCTATCTATATCTATATCTATATCTATATCTATATCTATATCTATCTATCTATCTATCGATCTATATCTATATATCTATATCTATATCTATCTTTATATCTATCTATCTATCTATATCTATATCTATATCTATATATCTATAT
>NW_022196903.1:122481767-122506767 GCF_008632895.1 Mastomys coucha
ATATCTATATATCTATATATCTATATATCTATATATCTATATATCTATATATCTATATATCTATATATATATATAAAAGAAAAGAAAGGAAAAGAAAAGAAACTGCTTAAAATAGGTTTAGGAAGTCTTTGAAATTGACCAGATTCATGATGCTCTGCCATCGTAAGCAATAAAAGCTGAGAGTTTCTTGAGTTAAAAGGCAGCTGCAAAGAAGACACTGAGACCAGATCACTGCCTGGAAGAAGCAGAAACAAACAGATATTCCTAGAAGAGGTTAGACCAACTAAAGCACCTGGAAGAGACACTCTCCAACCCGTTGACCTGCCTGCAGACGTGCAGTGTGTTCCAGGTTCACAGCTTTGTGAGTTGTCATTTGTTCTGGGGTGAGTTTTAGTGATGCAGCTCTATTTGAGTCATTTCAGTTTCTGTAAATAACCCTTTACCCATACTCCTATAGCACCAATAAAACTTGGTTCATCAAGTTGGAATTTGGTAGTGTCTGTACTTCAATCTGTTGTGTGCTTCCTATTTGGGGAGAGTAAATGTGTTGCTCTGTCTCCCCAGGAAAAGAAGCCTCTAAGATTTTAGCTCTAACAGTTTATACACCATAACACTTCTGGTTAAGCTGAGCCCATTGTGGAAAGGTCTTGGTTAACTGGGAAATTTTACAGTCATTTCTGTCCCTTTTACAAACCAGTGGTCATATACTTGGGTAAGTTGTACATTTGACAGGACTCTGGGGTTTATTGAACTCTGGCCAAACTTAACATGGCCATCAAGAGAGTCAAACATTGCATTGTTCCCCTCACCAGAGGAGCAGGTCCTGGTGACAAGCAATGGAGTTTGGGCTCCGATGTCTCCTTGAAAACCTGTCAACTAAGATTCTTAACCCCATGTTATGGCTGTTCACCATGTGTGCTCAGAATCCTGTTATGCTTAGAATGCACAACACGAACAGAGTTACTGGCTGAACCCCTGACTTCACTTCTGATCCCTGCAGTGATAAAGACTGATTAAAGAAAGTACTCAGTTAGAAGTTATGGCTTATGTGGGAGAGAACAAAGGGCGAGCCTCACTCAAGGCTATTACAGCTTTATGGCCTATCTGCTGCCCTCTGGCTCATCTTTGAAAGGCTTCAGGAACTCAGTTCAGCAGCTCATTCTTCCCCCTTGTGATTGAAGATACATCCTACTTTGAGTGAGAGAGCATCATTCCTTTTTTCTGTTAGAAATCACATTGACTGGGCTTTGCTATCATTGAAGAGTAAAGTGCTTGCTTACCCAGCATGCCCAAGGCTTTTTGTTTAATCCTTAGTTACCCCACCCCAACACAACTGAACTTTCATTAACTGAAGCCAACTAAAGTAAAAAATAAAAATCATCAAATGCTTCAGGAAACAAACCAAAATATCAACATGTTGACAGGAAATAAAAAGAGCAGACTTGATCACATAGAAATTTAATGATTTAAATAATTATGTGTATTATAACTAGAGACTTTTAATAGATTTTAAGGAATAAAAGAAATAACTGTGTTCATTTGGTGAGAGACCATCAAACGTTACCCAGAAGATCTGAAAATACATAAGCTCTTACCATTGAAAACTATAATTATAAACAGGCATAGTGGCACATACATGTAGTTCTAGAATTCAGGAGGCTGAGAAAAGAGGACTGTAAGTTTGAGGCCAAGCTTAGAGAAAATAATTATATGATAATAATAAGACTCACATAATTATACAGTGCTGGGCTACATAGTCAGCACCTGCCTCAATGAAACAAAGCCGACAGAACAAACCCTTAGTGGATGTATTAGCAAAGTAGACAAAGGAAAAGAGGTCAGCTGTAAACTGGAAAACACATCTGAAATGTCACCAACAAGTCAGCACAGATCACCAGTCATAAGAGGAGCGCGAGAGGTTGAAGGAAAGCCAGAGAGAAAAGGCTTGGTGCCCATCGGACCTAACACCAGAGGAACACAGAAAAAAGATAAAGCATTGGAATGATGGCTGAGCATCTTTCAGTGAAAGTCTATCAGCTCTCCATTCACACACCATAAGTCTATCTTATCAACATTGATTACATTCATATTTGGCATACTTTCCTAATGGATTCACTGTAGGACTTTAGGAAAAGTGGTTTACTTATATAAATAGCAGAAGAAGGCTTGGACAATTTGATAAATTTGTATTTACTACCACCAGATATCTAAGCTGTAAGGATTGCAACATGTCTTTGCTTTGTGGATATCCCACAAGATGCCCTCCGGGATGCTCTGGTTAAAGAAAAACATCAACACAGGTGGATGAGATTGGTTGACATTGTTGTGACAGAGGGGCTTGGTGATATCAGAATCCAAGTCAGAGTCTTGATGAAGGCCCAAAAGTTGTTTAAGTCTCAATTATTTCCCTTTACATTCCCAGAATGTTTGCAAGAATAACAATATGTAAATCTTTCAAATAGGTTTATTGATGAGTGCTGAAAAGAAAAATGTAAGTAGTTATTCAACACTCAGTGCAAATGAAATAAAAACAATATTCTAGGAAAACATGAAATCTACTGAGTCAGGTATTTTCTTGCCTTTTAAACATATACAAACATGATCTGGAGAGCAGAGACCAGTGGTTAAGAATGCATACTAATCTTCCAGAGGACCTAGCACCCATATTGAGAAGCTTATAGCTGCTTGTGTAGCACCAGCTCCAGCACACACACCCTCTTCTGGCCTTTGCAGGTATTTTTACACATGAGTATAAACTAACTCTCTTCCACCCCCACTCACTTAAAAATGGTAAAATAAATCTTAGAGAAAAAGTATACAAAAAAACACCATATGAAAGACCAAGTCCAAGACTAATGGGAAATCACCATTTAAGTCTTTCTATATTGTAACAACTAAAAAAATAAATGTTAAGGAGGGTGCCTGCACATGCCCATCTATGAAAAATAATTAAAATAAAAATGATCTTTTCATTGGAACATTTTAAAATCCACTTAAAGATTAATACAAAAACTTGTTTTTCGTTTTGGCCTTTGTCCTTGGGATATTTTTCTAATGACTGGCATTGACTTTCTAAAACACAGTGATATAAACATCTCCCATAGTTGTATATAGAGGAAGGATCTTGCCATTTAGATAGTCCCAAGGAAAATGGACATGACCGTGTGTACATTTACTTACTCAGGAGTCAGACAACATAGAGTACTGTTACCTATGAAGGAGATGGCTCAGTGGTTAAGAGCACATAATGATCTCCCAAAGATCTAGAGTTCAATTCCCAATAATACAGTGGGGACACTCACAGCTACTAGTGAGAAACCCCAGCTTGAGGGGATCTGGTACCCTCTTCTGGCTTCCCACATATCTGTCAGTCTTCCCTAATCACACAAGAAAGTACTATGTGATGATTTACAATATGCCAATAACTCAGGATGAATAAGTGTACTATATTAGATGAATGACCTTTAATTACCATGGTAATATGTTACTATGGGGGCATGCACAGCCACATTTATATTGAATACCAAGCAACATATAATTTCATTACATCCATTGCTTTTAAGAGACAGCAATGTAGTTGTTTACACACATAAATGTTCTTTACTGTCCTATAGTGTGCATGGAAATGCCGTAAAGGAACCGTAGCTTATCATGGGTGAACACACCATGCCAATTACACATACATACTGAAATCATGTTGCTGAAGGGGAGGGCCCTGGGGTACCTGTTGCATGACTTCATGTGTCTAGAACACACGTAAATAAATGCATAATTTTAAAAAATAGATATTTTTTACATATGTGTGTAAATTAATATTCTGTATACTGCGCAGTGACTAAATAAAGCTAATTAACATAGCCATCATTTCAAAACCTTTTCTAGTTAAGATGAAAACATTTGAAATTTATCCTCTTGGCAATTTTGAAACAGACATATATCATTAGGACCCATAATCACCAACAAATTTTTAGTTTTATTTTGTATGTGTGTGCGCGCATGTGTGGAGACTTGAAGACAGTTTTCAGGAGTTGATTCTCTCCACTATTTTGGATCTTATTCCAAAATAGCATTTCTTCCACTAAATAGTTCTAGGACATTGAGCTTAGATCATTAGACTTGGCAGAGATAATTCTTACTTGCTGGGCCATGATCACCAACAAATAAATCATATTTCACATAGAAACTTGCTTAAAATAAAAGTGCAGTGTCTCTATGTCACCACTAGAGAGCATTGCAGTAAGGGTATTGCATTGCTTGAGCATCAGAGATGTTTAAAAGCAAACTATTTTTTAATATTGGTAGTTTGTCACCGGAAAGTACACGTGTGCTTTGAATAATGAAATTATTACATTTAAGGATTCTATATCTGTGCTTGTTTAAATTAAAGGTTTTTTGACGTTAGTAAGAAACAGAAAATTATCACTTAGGGAAAATGCAGTATATAAAATATAAAAGTATTTAGTACATTTATTGTAGAACAGGAGACGTAATCTTTCATTGTCAGGGGTTGTTAAGGCTAGCAGGTAACTTCCCTGGAGATGGCCCACTGGTTTTTGTATGGCCTACAACGGGTGAGCTCTGAGAGGTCAGGTGTCAGGATTGCTTCTTGCAGCTGTAATGCCTGCCTTTCCTGTCACCATTACACAGCTTAACAATTCCTGGTCATTTATCCCACCTTGTGCCCTTCCCCAGGCTGATTTAGACCTTACTCTGCCACAGCTAGCCCACCTAGGGTGGAACCTTCCGACCTAGGAGAAGTCTATTGTCCTGCAGCTTCTGGAGCTTCCTACAAGGAGCCACCACCTGCTGTGTTACTGAGTCTGCCTGCCTGACAAGTTCCTGACTAGCAACAAGATGCGATGAGGCAATGTAACTCAGAGGCCTTGATCAGATCCTCTCAGGAACCCAGTTTGTGTAGCTGCGGGCGGCTACAGGTGGTGCCAAGAATGTGGGACCTGAACACAAAAAGGTCGAGTGAGGGTTCGCTGTCTTGGTGGAGCTCCACAGAAAACGGAAGAAGATGCTATCTGGCACTGTAAGCAACATATAGTATTGATGCTACTAGCACTGGCCTTAAGTTTCATCTTTTGAGAGTGTTGCTGTAGGTGCGAAAGGATATGGCTAAGTTGGGACAGTGCTGACCCAGCGCTGATCTCACTTAGGGGTTGACAGTGAAAAATGGGATCAGAAACTTCTAAACAGGCATTTGTCCACAGCCTTCAAGAGCTGCTTCAGGCGAGAAGAGTAGGGTTTGAAGAACAATTGTTAGAAGATCTTTCATATCAGGGAGATTCTTGCTGCCCATGGTTTCAAGAAGTAAGTGCTTTAGGTAAGAGAACCTGGGAGAAAATTAGAGAAGCTCTAAGAAACACCCAAGCCTCTACTGCAAGAGATGCTACCCAGATGGACATGCAACTAAGTAAGTTAGAGTTTGAAATTAAGTTGCAGAAATTGACTAATGAGCTACTGGAGCTAAAAATGGTGTCAAGTACAGAAAAGACCAGTTACTCTGAGGTATATCAATCGCTGCTAGAAAGAACTGTGAGTCAGGCTCATGGGAAAAGGCAGGATACATCTGAGGTGCTGGCTTTCCCTATCGCTGAGGTACTTGACCAGTAGAACAATAGAGTCAGACAATATGAGACTTTAGCATTCAAGGTGATAAAAGAGTTCAAAATAGCTGTGGCACAGTATGGCCCTACAGCTCCCTTTACACAAGCTCTATTGGATCCTGTGATGGAGTCAAATTTATTCCCCCAAGATTGGAAGACGCTATGTAAGGCTACTTTGTCAGGAGGAGATTTCTTACTCTGGAGTTCTGAACGGCATGAAGCCAGGAAGAGAACTTCCACACTGAATTCTCAGACAGGGAAGCCGGATTGGGATACTGACAAGCTTTTAGGAGAAGGTCAATATGAAGACAATGCTAATCAGATTGGGTTTCTTGTTGGAGTGTATGCTCAGGTTGCAATGGTGGCCCACCATGCTTGGAATCAGTCACCAACTAAAGGCGATCTCAGTGGAAATTTAGCCAGCATCAGACAAACCCCGATGAAATTTTCCAGAATTTTGTGGATAGGCTAATAAAAGCAGCTAGTGGAATTCTTGGAGATTCTCAAGCAGGGAATCCTTTTGTGACACAGTTGGTGTATGAGAATGCTAACACAGTGTGTTGAGCTGCTATTCTACAGTATAAAGGACAGACAGACTTAGCTGGATATATTTGTCTTTGTGCAGAGATTGAGCTTTCTTATAATCAAGGCATCTAAGAGAATCTCAGTCTCCTTGAAATACTCCAATATTTGTTATCAAGAAAAAAATCTGACAAATGGAGATTGTTACAAGATTTAAGAAAGGTTAATGAAACCATGGTACCTATGGGAGCTTTACAACCTGGGCTTCCATCTCCTGTAGCTATTCCTAAAGGATATTATAAAATAGTGGTAGATTTGAAAGATTGTTTCTTTACTATTCCTTTGCACCCTGAGGATGGTGAAAGATTTTCTTTCAGTGTTCCTTCTATTAATTTTAAGGAACCTATAAAAATATCAATGGACAGTTCTTCCTCAGGGCATGGCTAATAGTCCTACTTTATGTCAAAAGTTTGTGGCACAAGCCGTTGAGCCTATAAGACAGCAATGGCCAATGATATACATGGTACATCACACAGTGATGTCTTATTAGCAGGAAAAGATCCTCAGGACTTGCTTTTATGCTATAAAGATTTACAACAGGCCTTAGTGATAAAAGACTGCAAATAGCTCCAGAAAAGTTACAAACCCAGGATCCTTGAAATTATTTGTGCTTTAGATTTACAGATCAAGCTGTTTTCTCCAGAAGATTGTTATTCGTAGGGACAGTTTAAAAACCTTCAATGATTTTCAAAAATTGTTAGGTGATATCAATTGGCTTCCCCCCAATTTAAAGCTTACTACAGGGGAATTGAAACCTTTATTTGATATTCTTAAGGGGAGTCCTGATCCTACTTCCCCTAGATCTTTAACTTCAGAAGGATTTCTGGCCTTACAGCAAGTAGAAAGAGCTATTGAAAAACAATTTGTTATTTATATAGACTATTCTTTGCCTTTACATCTGTTGATTTTTAATACAACTCATGTGCCTACAACATTGTTGTGGCAAAGGGCTCCTATTATGTGGATACATTCAAGGATATCTCCTAAATGTAATATCCTACCATATCATGAGGCAGTGGCCCATATGATTATAATTGGAAGGAAGCAGGTGCTGACTTATTTTGGCAAAGAGCCAGACATCACTATTCAGCCTTTTAATGTAGATCAAGATACTTGGCTGAAGCAGCATTGTTGGGGCTCAAAAGCGCCTGGCATCCTAGTCTCCATCTTGTCCCTGGGCCATCATCTATAACTAAAACTCTCTTGTCTCTTCCACTATCTTGCTTCCATTGCAGTTGCAATTGACTTGGTACATTTTACAATAGAGGGCTTTCTGGATACCTTACAATGAGGACATTCCTCTCCAGACTTTTCACAATGAGGATACTTCTTTCTGGACATTTTATGATGTGGACGTTCCAGTTATGCTGGTGGGTAACCAAACAATAATGCAGGTTTGGGCAAATGCACCTGGGCAAATACCTTTGTGGTCTGTAGTTTTAAGTAGTCCCTTTCCCTAGAGTAAAATTAGACTTGATCACAAAATTTTTTGTCTTGTCTCCTTCCTTTGCATCTCCTATTCCCAAATTTTTGTTGCAGTTCCTTCTTTTCAAGAACCCCTTTGTTTAAGTCCTGCAGGTCAGGGCAGATCAGAATAGTACAGCTGGAGATGAATGGAGGGATGGTGAGAGAAGAAAGAGGCCAAAACAAAGTTTCTGATCAAGGCTCAATGTTTACTTATGAGTCTGAGCTTATAAAGGAGGAAACCCATCCACCCACAATGCCAGGCACTTGTCACCTTGTTGGGATCTCATTGCTTTGTCAGGATCTCATTGGGAAAACAGGCTTAGCAGCTCAGCAGGTGGTGGCTCCTTGTAGGAAGCTGCAGATGTGGCAGAACAATAGACTTCAACTAGGTCAGAAGACTCTACCCTAGGTGGGCTAGCTGACTGTGGCAAAGGCAAGGTCTGATTCAGCCCCCTCAAGGCTGGGGGGAGGGCAAACCTTCCAAGTGATACTCAGGATCCTCACTTGTTCCTCCCTTCATGTCCAGCCTCCTTAAATCTGTGGAATGTAACATGAGTATCCTGTATTTTATGGTTAATATCCACTTATAAGTAAGGACACACCATGCATGTGCTTTTGGGACCTGGTTTTCTCACTTAGCATGAGATTCTCAAGTTCCATTCATTTGCCTGCAAAATTCATGATGTCTTTGTTTTTCATAGCTGAATAGTATTCCATTGTGTAGATGTACCACCTTTCCTTTATCTATTCTTCAGTTGAGGGTCATTTATGTTTCCATCTTCAGAACACTAATGCCTCAGGTTCTAAGATCAACAATTGATAAATGGGACTTCATGAAACTGCAAAGCTTCTGTAAGGCAAAAGACACTGTTGCAAATCAAACATTGCTTTGAACTTAACTATCAACATCCTTCTATAGCTTCCATTTTTATGTAACATCTTATCTATGAGGTAATTTTCTAAAGAACTTTTGTCTGAGAAGGTATTAAATAAGGAAGCGCTGCCCCATCCATCCATCCATCCATCCATCCATCCATCCATCCAATTGTGTGTGTGTGTGTGTATGCACACATGTATGTATGTAGGTATATGTAAGCATGTGTGAATATTTGTGGAGTTGACTGAGACAGGTAACCAGGCCCAACCAAAATACATGTGTGTATAAATGGTGTATGTCTATGTGTATTTAACTGTGGAAAGGATTTCAATTCTTTTCCTTTCTTTGTAACATTTTATCTATGAGGTAATTCTTTCTTACATAGGTAATTTTTTGTCTAAAATCTATAAGAAGCTGAAAACAAAAGAAAGGTGATGTAGCTGTTTTCTGTTTCACTCAGTGTGTGTGTTGGTGCGAGTGACTCCTTTCCTTTCCTCCCCTCCCCTCCCCTCTCCTTTCCTTTCTTCTCTCTCTGATTCAAAAAGAGTTAGCAAGCCTCTCCCCTAGCCAGCAGGGGCTCCTTGAGCCAGACAGAAGGAACCCTAGCAATTAAGCTTTCTTTTTTTCTAATCTCATGATTTTAACAGAAAGTGTTTATTACCAGAAACCAACAGCTTTTGGCTGTAGAATAGAAAGAATTATAGACAGAAGAATTGCCAAAGATAAATAAACTTTGGTCTCCCCACTAACTCCATACCCCTCAGTTGCCTTCTTCAAAGAATTGGTGCCATTGGAGGCCACTGGTACAAGAACAATTGTGGAGTTGATGAGACAAATGGTGGGGTCCAGCCTTTGTGTGTGTGTGTGTATGAATGTGTGTGTATATCTATGCATATTGCCTGTGTAAAAGATTTTCTTTATTTTCTTCTCTTTTCTTCCTGGTCCACAAAGAGTTAATAAGCTCTGAGCCTCTTGCCTGGCCAGTGAAGGACTCCTGGCTGGGTCACTGGGGAAAGGAGCCCTAGCAAGAAATCCTTTACTTAATTCTCCACTGTTAAGCATCAAGTGTTAATCACTATAAACTGGCTGGTTTGGGTCTTAGGATAGCAAAGAGTTAATGAAAGAAGAAAATTACCAAAAGTAAGCTATTTTTGACTTTGTAACTGCAAGTTTTGCCACTGCAACCGGCAACACCCCCATTCCTACCTTCCCTATGAAACACTGCATTATTGGGAACGTCCCCAACATTTCATATACACACATTTTCTTCATTATCAACTCATAATTTATTTATTATGTTGTCTATAATGTATGTGTGTGAGAACACAGTTGTCATGGGACATGGAGCCATCTTGCTAGTCCTCACTATCATATTTTAATGTCAAGTAGCAGAATCACATTATATTACATTTGGAGAATTAAGTGCTTTCTGAAGGTAGAAGTTGACCTTACACATCAAAGGTTTTTTTTTTAAATTTTTTTCTTTCTCTCTCCACAGTTGTCACATCACAGAAAATGTATTAATTATTCTATGTTTTTTGGTGAATTGCTTCTAGAAGTTAAGCTAAGCTAAATCACACTGCTTCCAGCTGTCTTTCTAGCTATACATTTTCCAACCTAGGACCCCTAGAGATTCAGGCTCATTTTTATTTCAGTTATATACTCATCCTGGAATAATGAAATTTGAGGATCAGTTTATAAAAGAACATTAGGATATTGATATTGCAAAATATTTATTTTTCATGCATGGAAGTCAGAGGACAACTTTTGGAAGTCAGTTCTCTCCTTCTACCTTGGATCCTGGGGACTGAACTCTGGTGGTCAGACTTGCTTAGCAAGTAATATTAGCTATGGAGGCACCTCATAGACTCAATATTGATAATGCTTTAAGTCACTAAATACTAACATTTCAATGGTACCTTTCCTTTCAAGGACAGTTCATGTCTACTATTTATTCCTATGGCTGAGAAGGAAGAAACTAGAATTATTCTGGAAAAAATCAAAATAAGACACAGGACACTGATAGTTTTCCTCAGCTCATATTTTCACAGCCACTTAAGGTGAATGAGTGTAGCTATAGGTTTATTGTAAAATTATTCAAAAGTTTGACCATAGTAAAAAAAGAGTTCTGTACTTCAAAAGGGTTCTGATGACAACATATGCATTTTCTGTCACGATCATCATCACACAAGATTTTATTTTATTGCTTGTTTCACATGTAGATACAAACTCTACACACTTGTGTCATGCAGTTGCTGGATATTTTAATTCTATTACTACATGCTTGTTTAAAATTCATTAGAAGACAAACCTATGTATGCCATGTACAAACAGACATACTTTGAATAAATGATACTTTATACAATAGTAAAAATTTGTTGACAGAGTGTTTTACATATAAAATTATTAATATTTGATATATCACATGACTACTCTGAACTTTGGTGTTTTAAAGTCATTTTGCACAAATTTCTAATTAGTTTCAGCTCAATCTCTAATTCATTCTAAAGTAACTCATGATCTAGTGAGTTAAGTAAGACTTAGGTCAGCTGGCTCTCATCCTATGGCTCTCAACAGCAGTGTTTCCACTTACACATCCACACCATGCAAATCACAAGACTGTTTTTCAACATGAGTCAGGATGAGGCTGTGGTTATTAATGATAGAATATTTAAGTGAGGAGGCCCACCTGCTTCATTTTGTAGCCGTGGAACTGAGGCTCTCAGTGGCCAGGAAACTTCACGTTATTATTAAGAAGAACACTAAACCCATGTTTCTTTTCTAGATGTCATTAGGGTGAGCACAGTTTGTACATGTATATATATGTGTGTGTGTATATATATATATATATATATATATATATATGTGTGTGTGTGTGTGTGTGTGTGTGTGTGTGTGTGTATTTGTGTATGTGTATATGTGTGTGTGTGTATATATATATCATCTGTATCCAGACATTACAAAAGGATGTTATTGCAGCATTCATCCATATAACAGTTCTGGGAGTGATCAAAGATTTTCCCTGATGAAATAAGCCCTTGAAGGCTTCCATGACCCACATATACTCTGTGAATTAGTATATGTAAATGAAATATATAGAGAAAGATATTTTCAGAACAGAGTTGAACAAGATGTTTTCAGAACCTTGGATATGTGGACTGAAGATTCAGAGCATCTGATATGTGCAAAAAAAAATGAATGTATCCTTTTAGCATCAATGTGTGTAAATATACAAATGTGTTAATAAAACTAGGATTTTGCATTTTGGAAGACTTTTAACAGGTGTTCTACTGTTTTCTGTTTTCCAATATGGCATAACTCACAGCTATTTTTCATACATGTATGCAGTATTTCAATCATATTCATCTACTACTTTGTCCTCCAACTCCTCCAAACTTCATGTCCTTTTCCCCTTTCTTTTTATATATCTCATTGAGTCCAAGTAATGCTGTTAATTCACAATTAATTCACCAATTAATGCTGTTCATAATGCAGGGATATGGGGTCCTTCACTAGAGCACAGTCAGTTATTAGGGACATACTTGGGAATAAGAACTGACTGCTTCTTTCCCAGTAGCTATGGACTGTCAAGCGTTCCCCAGGTAGGAGTGAGGATGCCCTTGATCTTCTTCCATCCTGCTGGGATGTTGACTGTCTTGATTCTGTGCAGGTCTTGTTCAGGGAAGCACAGTGGCTATAAATTCATGAGTGCAGTGGTCCTCTCAAGCTTAGCAGATGGTTCTGCCCCAGTCCTGCCCTCTGGATCTTACAGTTTCACTGCCCTGGCTTCCATGGTACTTCCTGCTCCATTTTGGGGACAGTTCTCCTTTTGTGACTGGGCACTCCACAGACTCTGACCAATTTGGAGACTTTACACTGACCAGCCGGCACTGTACAAAGAATCTGCTCTGCTGAGGTTTGTGAACTTCACTAATCTAAAGGTTCAAATGTTGCAGTCATTCCCCCTTCCTGGAAGCTAGTACTTTGAATGCAGTTTGAAGGAGAACCACTGGAAACCATATGTCTATTCTTTTATTTAGACGTTCATAGAAACAGCTTAAACTTTATAGTGGTTTTTAAAATACAAACAAATACATAAACACTTTATTGCACATGGGGAATACTTTGGACAAAGGACTGGGAAAGACACAAACAGGTTATGTGACAAGACTGGAGTTTTTCCAGGGTCAAACCACAGGGTGTGTGTCCTGACAGAGATCTGCCAAGACACATATTGCACTTTTCTTTCCAGCACTTTGAAATCTGATCTACAACTATTCCTCATATGCTGTGCTTTTGTTTCTTCCTTGAAATATACTACAGAGGTTTTTTCAAGACTAAGAACTATGTACCATTGAAAATTAGCTGTCTACACAGAGGAAGTTAAAGAAAAGGTCAGTCTTATTCTTCAGGGGAAAACAATTGACAAAATAGTGAGGCAAATGTCTGTAAATAGATGGAGCTACTGCAAAGCTTGGTTTCATAAGCATTGGTCTACTTGTGAATGCTTTTTGAGTTTAAGAAAACCATGAATCAGTCAAATCTTTCTGTATCTACATTCAGCTCTCCCTACCACCGAAACCCCTCCAAATAGTGCAAATGCGTGAAGGCGCTGGCTGTTGCAGTCATTCAGCAATAAATAGTAACTCTAAAGCTAGTCATTTTTATTCATTCTAAGTTAAAATGTAAAGTGCATTTCTGAGGCTTCATAGCCATCCTCTCATCCTTGATGGGATTACCAGTCAGGCGGTGACATTTTCAGCTCCTGGTCAGGGGATCTTCCTGGATCTTCATCATATCCCACAGTCCTATCTGTAGTTGTTCCAGGATGATGTAAAGTTAGTTTGTGCAGTCTTTGTGGAAAATTCAAGCACAGAGTAGTATCCAGTCACACAACTTCCCTGTGGTGCTATGGCACACATCTATGCTTCCTCGTCATCTGGACGGCTTGCTGCAGACCCAGCGTAAGTTTTCCTCGCAGTCCACAGTGGCAACATCTGTGTGGTTCAGGGACACGCACCTCTCAGACCCCGTCAAATTGAACCTGTCAAACCATGGAGACACTCAGATTTATTTCCAGTCTGTCATTTCTAGCCAGTTTCATGACAATAAACTTTGCGGTGACCTCTGCCCTTTCTGTTTGTTCCCTGAGTAGGAAGCATGAAACACAAGACTTCCAGCCAAGCAGCCGTGGTCTTAGGTCTGGAGATAACAGACAACACTGGAAGGGGATCATTCGTAGAGAAAGTAGGCAGAGCTAAAGGCTCTCTTTTTCTGATTTTAGTGGGCATCCCAGTGAAAGTTCACTATCGTATTTCTACGATACCGTATTTTCCTCTAGGTCCTTCAAGAAGCACAGTTTAGGGGGCTTAGGGCCTGGTCATAGCTATTTTCATCAAATACTGCTATTTCCTTTAGACCATCGATGGTTGTCTTGTATTCCTTGGTAGCCTAGCCATAGGTACACAACCATGGGCCACATGCCAAATGTCCCTTTACCAGAAATATAGTTTGTTTTTAAAAGAGGGCTTCACTATTAGACTAGGCTAGCCTTGAGTTTGCAGAAACTCACCTGCCTCTGCCTCCTGGGTGCTGAAACTAAAAGCATGTATCACTGTGACTAATTTAGAAATATAGATTTTAAATACTGATAGTGTATCAGTCCTTATACAAATGTTAAGGGAGTGAGAAATTTATTCAACTCAGAGTTTACACATTGCAAAGATCAGTACTAAATTTATAGAGTATTCCTCAAAACAGTAAGTCTGACTTAATAATAGGGAATGGCAGTGTGTTTATTGCTGGGGGGGGATTCTCCATAGATTCATAGACACTAGTAATTAGGCACTAAAACATTGTCCTTTGTCCCTATAGGGATAAAAACTGGGAAAGAGAAGTGACACAGGAAATTCTTTCCCAGCAACTGCTTCACTGCCCTTCATGAGAAGTGCCCTGAGACTATGTCAAACTCACTAAGACTGCTGCCCACACTAGTGTTTTGCTAAGACAAAGTTAAGGGATTAGAAGGAGTTATTTAGTGAATTTTAATAGTAAAGGATGACTCTCAATAATCCCAAGGAGTATAATACACATAAAAGCAGTGATGAGAGCTTTTTGTGAGGAAGAACTGAACTGCCATAAATAGTGCAACTTAGAAAGAAGAGAAGGGAGAAAACGTTAAAGAAGAAGAAAGAAGAAAAGGAATTTATGCCTTAAGGAAAGTGTCAGCCCAGAGAGGGCAGAGAGTTTTCTTGTGACTTACCGGCTGTTAAATTCTTTGTCGTTTGCCCATTTCCATGTTTGATTAGATTCATTTTTCAGCTTAATCCAGTGTCCCAGTCCACCAGCAAATCGCTTCAGAAATGTCTTAAAGCACAATGGAGTCAGGTTACAAACATGACTGAGCACCATGGCTAACCTGATCATTGCTAGCTGTGCATGGCATCAGCTCATCTCAATTGTTGGTCTCTGAAACTAAGCAGTCACACCACACTGGGAGACTATTCAGCAGTCACACCACACTGGGAGACTATTCAGCAGTCACACCACACTGGGAGACTATTCAGCAGTCACACCACACTGGGAGACTATTCAGCAGTCACACCACACTGGGAGACTATTCAGCAGTCACACCACACTGGGAGACTATTAAGCAATCACACCACACTGGGAGACTATTCAGCAGTCACACCACACTGGGAGACTATTAAGCAATCACACCACACTGGGAGACTATTCAGCAGTCAAACCACACTGGGAGACTATTCAACAATCAAACTACACTGGGAGACTATTCAGCAGACAATCATTTTGGCTTTTTAAATTGTTCATGCAGTGCCCCCCCCCCCATGACTAAGTTTCGCTGCATGTGAGACAGGTGCCCAGTTTCCACTTAGAACAGAGCAGAACCAAGATCTAAATAGGACAACAGTGTCTGATGAGATCAGTTGTGAATCTTACCATGTCCTTTTCCAAATCAATAACAGCAAGAGTAGCAGCATCTTCAGAACAAGAGTGTTGGGCTGAGACCCAACTCTTGGTTGTGGTAGAGAAAAGGTAACACTTCCTTTTGTATGAAATCCACTCATTCTCACAGGTAGCAACATGGTGGTCTGATGACTCCAAATTCTCATACAAGCCTGGGCAATTGTACTTGCCCACTGTGGACAGAACGAACATTTGTTTTAGTAACAGAAGAAAATAAACCCTCTTCACAGGTAAGCCTAGTCTTGGGGACACTCTGCACTTTGTAAGGAAGAAGAAAGCAGACCTCAGCTACCACCTGTCCAGTGCCCAGTGTCTCTCCGGACAGGATGGGGCATGAACAAAGGGCTATGTTGTCTTGGTTGTTATGCTAGAAAGTGTCAGAGAAGTGGGGAAAATCTTAAAAATAACATTTGGGCAAAAAGGAGAAACAAATATTGTAAACTCTAAGTGATGTTTTGGGCATAAGTGCACCACACAGGAATTTTATCAAGGGCTCATTTCAAACAGCAGAGGATAAAGTGCATAACGAGGCCCGTGAGGAGGTGGAGGAAGGAAAAGTGTGATCAGAAGATACTAGATGAAAAATTTCCAATTAAAAATACAGTAAAAAGGAAGGTGGAACATTTCTTCAAATTGTAACATTTATTTGTAAAAGACATAGATATGTCATGCATGTATGGTGGCATAGCATGCCCCAGATGGCTCTGGGAGTTGTTGACTGTCGTAGTAATCCAGAGGGTTTAGTCTGTTGGCTTGAGATAAAAGGCAAAACTATTGACCACTTTTTGATTAATATATAGGATGGATACTATTTTCCCTGCCAATATGAATGAAAAGTCTAAGTGATGTTTTGGACATAAATGCACCACACAGGAATTTTATGTAAATATATATATATGTATATATATATATATATATATATATATATATATATATATATATATATATATATATATATATATCCCCTTTCTTGTAGCTGTAAATGTGATCACCCTACATAATTTATAAGTCAGACACCTTAAATATTTCTACAATTGTTGCAGCTGTCATTGAGGGAGCATATAGTGTATTTCATGCTGATCATAAAACTGTTTATATGTCTGAAATGTTTCTAAGTCAATCAAAAAGTCTGATTAAGTAGATCAACCCATTCATTTGAGCCATATGTGAGTGCTTACTGTTAGCCGGCTTTGAGAGAACTCATAAGCATAGACTCACCACTGAAGGCAACGAGAGCTATCATTAAGGACATGATGATGACCACTATAAACACAGCACAAGGGATAGGGACTTGAATGGATCCTTCATGATGCTTCTCAAAATGTATGCTGGTGCCATGGTCTGAAAAGGGAGAGAAGTAGGGTGAATTTAGACTGTAGGATGGAGCAGTTGATGCTTTTTGAGGAATATAAAATTAAGCATAGCAATGCATCATCCCACTAGTAAAAAAACATTAATAGTCAATTTTACCAAATTCTGAGTGCATTTGGAAAATGTCTTGTTGGCTAGAGATAAAGCAAGGCAAGTAAATTGCTGACTGAATAAGGTATCTTCACTATATATGTATGTATGTATGTATATATGCATAAATACATCATTTATATATGTATTTAGTAGGTATAATGGGTATATTTCATAGCTATGAAAAATACAGGCATATCATTATTTAAGACTTTTAAGCACCCACTTGCTGTAGGAGACATATAAAAGGAGTACCCTGGCTGTAGTTTAAGTTAGCTACTGCTTATGGGGGATGGAATGCTCAGAATAAATATGTTCAATGTGAAATTTATGCATAAATATCCAAAAGTAGGATTAAAATAAAAAAAAACTGAACACTTGATTTTGCTTCTTGGTAATGCCAGTGCAGATATGGAACAACTGCAAACTTTAATATATTAATGCTAAGAGATTAAACTGGAAAGATACCTTGGAAATATTTTTTTACAATGCTATGTGCACATAGGGGCTGGAGAGATGCCTCAGCGTTTAAGAGCATGTACTGTTTCTGTAGAGGAGCAGTGTTTGGTTCCCAGCACCTGCATCAGGTGGCTCACAACCATCTGTCACTCCAGCTCTGAAGCTTCCAGTGCTGGCTTCGGGCTTCTGAAGGCACCTGGACACACATGACCTACACTTCCACAGACGTAAGTAAAAAACAGTGCTATACATATACCACTTATGATCCAGACACACTCACTCTCTCTCTGTGTCTCTGTCTCTGTCTCTCTCTCTCTCACACACACATACACACACACTACCTCTTAAAGAAATAAAACATGTTCTTAAAATGCCTTGCACAATAATATTCACAGAATTATCACTAAGATGAAGTCCTAAAAATAATCCAAATATCTGTCAGCATGAGAATGAATAAATTTGGTATTTCCACATAATGTGATTCTACCAATTAAATAAAACCCTGATGCATACAATACGATAAATCTAATAATGATATATGAAAAATAATGTTATATGAAAAAAGTGTATTCATTAAAGATTACATAATATATATTTCAATGTAACTGGCACATTAGAGTAGACAAAATAAGGTGTGGTGTCAAATATAAGACAAGTGTTTGCATTATGCTTATGAGAATGGCACCTACAGAATGTCCTAGAGTCATGGGAATATTCAAATATTGATGGGCACTGTAGCTACACATTTGTTGTGTCCTTATACCACACTCCTGTGTTCATTCATTGTATATAAATTATAGCATGGTCAAAAATAATGATGTAAAAGTGAACAGGGAAACATTACATTTTCTAAGATTAGAATAATAAAGGAAAAGTAACAATGATATAAAACATATGGAAGATATTTTTTCTTCATTTAACTTTTTCCATAAAGGTTGAACAAAATCACAGTTACCTTTAACTAATAAATGTTTCTATGACAAGATCTGGATAGGTAGAAATACATCTATTCTAGTGTATAAATAGGATTGCAGAGGGAAAGTCAGTTTTTGATTTTAGATTTTGGATTATTTTTTTTGCTGGGTGAACCTTCAAGATTCAAAACAGTATGGCCCCACAAGAATGCCCTTATAAGCTCCCAAATTTTCCAGTGTAATTTTTTTTAATGCTCATGGAAGTTTTAATGTAAAATGGCTCCTTGAATAAGATTATACTTAGCAGTGAAAACCAGTCTCCACAGTTATAATCCAAACACTTAGGAGGCTGGTACCAGAGGACTGTGAGCTCGAAGCCTTTGGCTACAAGGTAAGAAGCTCTCTCAAATTTGTTCTCATTGTAAAACATTTAACTTTTCATTGTAGATGACTTTTTATAACTAAGAGATTATTTCTGTAGACTGTATTTTGGAATTTGTGGATTCTTTTTTTTTCTTAAAATATTTTGTTCCAGATAAGCTTGGAGAGGAGACACAGCATGCATAGCATCACCAACTAGTACATTTTGTAGGATTTTCTTTTTCTTGGTGAAAATCTGATTTCAGGCCCTCTAAGAGAAGCCTTTATCGGTCCTGCCTAGGTCTGTTTTCCCTTGCCTTCCTTTTTATACTCATACACAATTATCTTCAGAGGTAGTCTTCAGTAGCTTGAGTAATAGGTTCAGAGACTGATCTAGTTTCGTTTCTCAACATATGATAGTCAGTCCCATTGCTCAGATTCAATTTATCAATATCTCTGACTGCACAGCAAACACACCCACATCCAAAGCAGTCCTAGACCTCAGCCAGCTCAACCCATTAGCCCACCTGGTGGGTAGAGTATAGAGACCAACTCCCAGGTGACACTACTATATTTCCATCATCAAGGGTCATTGCTAACCACAGTTCAACTTGTCACCTAGGCAACAAAACATCTCCCCCTAACAGCACACTCCTGAGGCCTGTGCATTAATGGAGAGCATGAAAACAGATCCACCTATTTACCAACTTTCTGTCACACAAGGAGGAGCCTGTTGATTCCATTGCTACTGTGTTGCTAAGGTCACGGCCATGAGAGCATAGGTTAAACATACAAGGGTAGATAGAGCTGATCCCAGGCCAGGTCAGGAATTTCTGCATTTGGTCTCTCCTACATTCCACTCTTTATTATAGTTTCATTATTATATGCCTTTAAAAAATGTTTTAAGTGAGACATACAGGTTACTTAGGTATCTAAAAATGAATATTGTAGACTTTATATCTATATGTTTTTTGACTTCATGCTCTCAAACAGGGGATGAGTTTTTAAAGGTAACAGAGGCTTTTTTTTTTTTTTTTACAGCAAGCCAACTTGACAGAGAAACACTAAGATAATAATTCGTTCCTAACCAACTATCTTGGTGGTGTTTGTCATAGCGTATCCCTTTATTAACTGGATAGCTCGTATTTTCAAATAACTCTCATTCCTAAGTGCTAAGAGCTGGAGGGCTCCTCACCACTCAGATAGGAACAGAATGGAAAGATTCTGACAACAGGAAGAATAATGTGTGTAGAACAGACAGAAGAGACAGAAATGTGAAGGCTGATCATGTTTTTGTAAAAATGAAGAAAAATGTATAGTTATAGAATTTGAAGTGATTCATTGAAGGAGAGAAGTAGCATAAAATGGCAAAATCTCCTAGGTTCCATAGGTCATTGCAGAAGATGACATTTTAATGACAAGGTTACCCATACAACACTGCATATGTTCAGGTGTGTGTAATGCCGTTTTCTCTGAGCCTGGAGACCCAAATGTCGCCCACCCCCAGAGGATTCATGAAGAGAATACTAAAGAGGCTAGACACACAGAAAGCAGGCAAATGAACAAAGAAACAACAAGACCATAACTTTTCATGTGGAAAATAGAGCTCTTCATAAAGAGAAGGGTAAGACTTATTGATTATGTATAGGTGGTTATGGGAAAATGATAAAGAATAACTAGGTCAATCCAGAAAATTTCCCATTTAAATCTAAGAGTTGAGATGATACAAATTGATTCAAAGGAAAAGTCATTTCAAGTTCTTCTGAAATTCATGTAGCTCCCTCTCATACAAGTATTTTGTCTTCTCATAGATGGAGCGGTATTTACCTGTGCCGAGTTTCTCTTTGACTGACAGAAATAGAACATAATGAACTCCTCTGATAATCTCTCCATTCTCTGCTCTATTCCATACATCAAATGTAGAGATCACTTCAGAATGTAAGAAATCACATGACTTACCCTTCTCCCCTCTCTCCAGATGTGAAGAACTATTCTCCGTTATAGAGCAGTCTTCAGAATTCATCCTTTTAAATTTTTTTTCCCCTCAAGGTCCCCGGTTAATCTCGAGTGGTCCACGACGAGTCCTAGCTCGAGCTGTCTTGTTCAGAGTCTGGATCTCTGAAGATTTCAGCCTTTATACTTGATTAGACAGGCTCCACCCCTTCCTCCTACCCGCTACATGCTCAACTCTGCCAGTTCTCTTTAATTTATGCTCCAGTGGCCTAGACACTTCACCGTGTGTTGTGGTGGTGAGCTGCGGGTTTTCCCTGCTGTCTGAAATGTGCTTTCTCACAACTGTAGCTTCAAGAGGGAGAGATAAAGAGGGATTTTCTCAGAATTGAAGACATCCTTCCACAAATTTTTAGAAAACACAAATAACTTTGGAAATGGCATAATCTAAACCAGGAGCTAAAAGTTTGAGATTGCTGTATTTGATATGGAAAAGCACTGGATGAGAGCGTAAAACTTTCTCACACAATCCTTTGCATTCGTTTCTTTTATCTGTAGGTATTTACAGGCAGTTTTTGAATACCCATTATGTACCTGGTGCTATTGCTGGCCAGAAGATGTACTGTTGAGTAGGGCTCTTAAAATCTCTGATTGTTCTGGTAGCATGTGTATAGTAGAGGATTGCAAATTCGATCTTCAACAGGAGAAGAGGACCTTGGCCCCATGAAGGTTCTGTGCCTCATTGTAGGGGAATGCCAGGGCCAATAAGTGGGAGAGGGTGGGGTGGCAGGCATGGGCTTTGTTCTTGTTGTTTTTGTTTGTTTGTTTGTTTTTTGGAGGGGAAACTGGGAAAGAAGAAATTTACGTGTAAATAAAGAAAATATATAAAAAAAATCTCTATCCTTCTGACTATCTCTCTCTCACTTGGACAAGTTCTATATAGTTGATTATGGATTTGAAAAGTGTGACATTCACTTCTTTTTCCCCAGAGACTAGTTCTTTCAAGTGTCAGGAGTTGCTTTAGTTCAGGAAACAGAAAGCTTGTGGTCTGAAACTTCCTCGCTGTGCTCTAAAACTGTTTCTCTTCAGTTATCTATTTCATCATCCCTTGCTCATTTTCTTGTCATCCTCCACTGTCAGATTTCCTTTGTCTCACTGCAGAGCATCTCCTTCTATTTTCCCCTGTTTTATACATGTGTCTGTGGCCTCTGATCTTTGGAAGGTGATCCCTGTACACATGTCTTCCCACGATATCCATTTCACTCAGATAAATTATTGAACACCACATAAAACAAATGCAGAAAGTGTCTGTTTTGGTAACTCAAGTGTGAGGATCCAAAAGATAAAAGTATCATTCTGGTTAATAACCTTGGTACCCAAAGGCCTCAGTCACTCCTGGAGTAAAGTCACCTGGTTTGCCTTTGTGAAGATGTAATGCTTAGGACGGTTGGAAGGTACCACACAGACAACTGAGGTGAGCCGGCATGTGAATTTGTCTGCTTGAGACGCAGGCTGGTACATGTTGGTCCTAATGAGCCTTTTTGTTCCCAGTATCATCCCAGCACAGCAGCTGGGATGAGGTTAAGTATGTTGTATCATCTTGCTGAGAACGTTCAGGTCACCAAAGGCTTCCTAATAAAGCTTCCCTAAAATCCAAAGGCCTTACAGCCAAGAAGAGCCTCTACATTGGCCTCTGGCCACTTCCTCTACTACTTTCTCTCTCCAACAGAAACCTTCTTGCTGTTCCACGGGAGTGGCCAGGAGCCTGCCGCGGCAGGGTCTTTAGGTCTTTGGTTGTGTCTTAGAGGTTCTTTCTCAATGAGCCTATGTGCCATGCTTTCCCTTAATAAGTAAGGTAATTAATTCAGTGCCAGGTAAAAAGGCAGGAAGGTCCAGATACTCACGAATACCAAGAGATGTGCTCTTCTGACTCATGCCTGCTAAATGGGATGAGGCTTTCATCGAGCTTAGAACTGACAAAGATTAGGCAAGGAGAGTCATCACAGCCAGTCTTTGTTATAGGCCGGTCCCTAACTAAACTCTTTAAAGGAAAAGTGCTGCTCAACTGAGCATTTTTTAAAATTTCTTCACCTTTAATTAAACTCAATTTTTAAAAATTTTATTATGTATTTATGTGTGTGCCTGTGAGTCATGTACATTTGTGCTGATTCCCACAGAGGCTAGAAGGTGCCATGGAGCTAGTCACAAGCAATGTGAGCTTCCTTAAACAGTGCTGGGAATTGAACTCTGGTCCTCTGAAAGAACAGTAAGAACTTTGTACTACTGAGTCACTACCTCCCAAGCCCCATATTTACTTATTTATTTTCCTCTCTCTCTCCCTCTCTCTTTCTCTTTCTCTCTCTCTCCCTCCTTCCACCTCTCCTCCCTCCCTCCCTCCTTCCCTCTCTCTGTGCCTGCCTGTCCACCTGCCAGTCTGTCTGTCTACCCACCCATCCACGTATCCATCCATCCATCCATCCATTCATCCATCCGTCCGTCTGTCCATCTGTTTGTCTATCTATGGTGTGTGTGTGTGTGTGTATCATAGTACACTTGTAGAGGTTAAATGACAACTTGTAGGATTCACATTAGTTCTTTCCTAACTAACCACAGAGCTTCTGGGGATCATAATAAGCTGATTAGACCTAAGAGCAGATGCCTTTACTTACTGAATTATTTCAATAGCCCTTCTCCCCCATTTGAGTTTTGCTGCAGAAACTAACTGCAGTTATGATATGTCTGCATGTAGCTGACATGACAGGCACACAATCTCTGTAAGTGGTAAGCAGGAGGCATGTCTCTAAGTATTGATGCTCAGTGATAAGTATGAGGCAGGTTTCACTTTCATGTTGCTGCAATGCACTTATTTTTAGTTTTTGTTAAACATTTTTTAGATGTATTGATTTATTGGCGTGGGAGTTGGGCATATGCCATGGTATGGGTCTTGAAATCAGAGGACAATTTGTATTTGTGGGGAGATGGTTCTCTCTTCCTACCTCATGTGAGTCCCAGGAATAGAGTTTGGGTCGTTACGTTTGGTAAAATGCTCCTTGACCTGACAAGCTACCAGGCCGGTCCATGCTATTGGAATTTTACATCATCAATTCATAATTTAAAAACCTCTAGATTTTCAATTCTCCAACCTGTCTCAAGACACAGTGCGTCCCAGATGTAAGACTTCCGTTTCTCCCTGCTTTCTTTCTCAAATATTTACAAGGTCTAGGAGGAGACGTTTATAGCTGCGGCCTCCTCCTCAGAAGACTCTCAGGATGCCAGGTCTTGGGATTGAGGGAAGAAAAACCAAGCTGATGCACAAGGTTTCTCTGTGAAGTTTCATGGACAATTACAGCTGGACAATAAAAAATGTGGCCATCTTGATTTACAATGTTGGGAGTCTTGGTTAGATGTGGTAGCTATTGCCGAAAGTCCAGACCAGCCTGGATTGTATAGTAAATTCTGGATAGGTGGGGGTAAAGAGTAATGAACACACACACACACACACACACACACACATGCATGCACGCACGCACGCACGCATGCACACACACGCACACACAAACACATGCACACACACACGTACACACATGCACACACACACATACACACATACACACACATGCACGAACACACACACATACACACATACATACATGCACACACACATGCACACACACACGCACACATACACGCATACACACACAGACACACACACACACACACACACACACACACACTGAAAGTCTGTTTGGAGCACAGTATCTAGCATCCTATCATTCCTGAGCTAAAAGACATTTGAACTAGGATTTGCTGTTTGTTTATTGATCAGGGATTAACTAGCAGAATAATTCATCTTGGGTTGTCATACAGTCATTTCCTTACGATTGAAACATGTGCCCCAGAGATACAAGAAGAAACTTACAGAACCCATTAAGCTCAGAAAGCTGCATAGTTCACAAGGACCTCTCCTACCCCAACCCGCACCCTTTCTGGGGCTGAATAAGCAGTAAAGGGTTGCAGGAGAGGAGGAGTCTTTCCTTGGAGTTGCTTGAAAATTGGGTATAAAGCTATAGGGATGTAGCTTTTATGAAGCATCACTCATGTTGGGGTAGGCACTGCCTTTGAGTCCACCCATGCTTCTGTAAGTAAACCCTCACCCATGTGCCTGCAAGTAATTGATTAAGTTGAATGTGGGTAATTTTTTTGACATGTTGGTACCCTGTCTGGAGTGAATAGTTGTTGCTTATATAATCTGTGGCTGTTTAAATATGCTTGGCTCTTGGGAAGTGGCACTATTAGGAGATGTGGCCTTGTTAGAGGAATTGTGGCCTTGT
>NW_022196903.1:122511767-122543084 GCF_008632895.1 Mastomys coucha
CAGTGCAGTTCTCCCTCAAGTGTGACCTTATATGAAGAATCCGGAGAGAGAGGTTTCTGAAAGGAAATGATGTAATGTGAGGCAGATGCAAAGTACGGCAGGAAGGCAGGGTGTACAGTCCTTATCATAGCAGCTGCCTTAGTGGTACGTGTTCAAAGGAACCACAAACTTCCGACCTGAGGCAGTTTCCGGTGACAACCTGCTCATCATATTTCAAAATGATTTTTTTTTTCTTTCAGTGAGCGAATTAGGTACTGGAATGTCTTTGGTCTTCTTGTGGATCAGATTTTCCATTTGTAATGTTTCATTAAAGTAATTCAAAGTATGTAAACCAGTGTCACTTGTTTTTATATAGCAGGTGTGTGTGTTTGAAATGATTACTACATGGGACCAGTAAAGGTGGCAGTGAGGAAATGGGGGGTTTCCAGCTCTCAGCAATTTCCAGTCTCCTCTCCTCTGAGTTCATCAAACTTTCTTATTTTCCTCTTCTGCAGAACATTTCCCCAGACACAAAAACACATTGGAAAGTGTGACTTGCTGTTTCTTCTTGGCTTGTTGTGGTAAAATATAAAGTTCCTGTGCACATAAATTTGGACTCTGAAATTTTTGATCACTTTTGAAAGTGAATGGAATAGGAGAACTCTATCACAGAAAAGACATGGTGTTTAGCTATGCCTGAGATCATTCCACATTTATTTCAGGTGTCTGTCACATACAGAGCATGTTTGAGGATAACCCTCAGAGAAATCAGTGTGGAGAGGGCCAACACAACTTACAAATCCCAGACTAGTCAGAGCTGGAGATACTAAGCAATTGAGTTGTGTCTCTTTATGTTTGACTTGCTTTGACAACTGTGTAGTAAATCCAACAGAGTGCTTAACCTATGTAGGGAGAGAAAAGTGAAGATATGAAGACTCATAATAATACATTATGGATACCTTTAAGCTACCATCCTGGACAGTGTGAGTGAAAGACACACTCCCAAGCCCACTTTATCCAACTTTATCCATTGACACAGTAGAAAATAAAAAACAATTTCATTTTTATTAACTGTTAAGAACATAAAGAACACAGCCTACTTGGAAAATAATTTTTTTTCTTTTTGGTTTTTTGAGACAGGGTTTCTCTGTGTAGTCCTGGCTGTCCTGGAACTCACTCCGTAGACCAGGCTGGCCTCGAACTCAGAAACCTTTCTGCGTCTGCTTCCCAAGTGCTGGGATTAAAGGTGTGTGCCACCACTGCCCAGTGATGGAAAATAATTTATTTTTAAAAGAAAAGCAAAATAAATAAAACTTTCAGGGCCAGATGCATTTGTTTATAGCTACATATCAATGGTAAAATTTTAATACTGAAATTGAAAATTGTAAATTCAACAAGAAGACCACATAAAACATTAGAAGAAGTAAATCCTAAATTAGAAATTGACAGCCCATTTTACTAATAAACTTAAATTCATCAACACGTATAGACATCATGTATATTGTATGCATACATTTATGTATGCATAAAATAATACATCCATTGAAAAACCAAATGTTTATTTTCACTGGAAATCCAGTTACCAAGACATGCTATATTAGGAAATTAAAAGGAAAATTATTTCAGAAGACAAAAATTAATATATTGGTAATTTTGAGCACTTATATTGAAAGTTCATAATTCATTAAGAATAATTGCTTTGAAGTGTAGGCTCTATTTAGGAGGAATAATCTATAAACTATATCATGATTAGTGAAGAGTTGAGAACATTTTCTTGTGAAATCAGGAATGAGATGAGAGGTGCACTATTTCAAATCTCTCTCTCTTTCTCTCTCTCTCTCTCTCTCTCTCTCTCTCTCTCTCCAATTCTCTCTCTCTCTCTCATACACACGCACACACACACACACACACACACACACACACACACACACAACTTCAAAGAGTTTTTCATTTTGTAGCCTAGGCTGGCCTTGAACTCATGAACTCAATCTTTCCCAGTGCTGGGATGACTGGTGAGTGCCACTTTTTTGTTGATTTAAATTTTATTGCACTGGCGAGTGGACTAAGTACATCTATGTAATATTAAGTATATTCTGATGTAACAATTCATTGATACTAAAGAAAGAAAAATAAACAAACAAACATTTGAGGATTGGAGAGAAGAGTTGAATTGTTAGTAATTCTTTTGAGACAGAGTGCCAGTGGAAGTATTGGAAGATCTTTTTAAATTTTTTCCCCTTTCATTTTAATATTGTGATGCTCTATCCATTTGGGGTTGATTTTTGCACAGGATGAGGAATAAGGATCTAGTTCTGTTTTTATATTTGATAGCCAGGTTTTCTTAGTACCATTTGTTGAAGATGTTGTCATTTTTCCAGTATGTACTTTTTTATCTTTGTCAGTTGCCCTGACTCATACCATGGTGCTTTGTTCCATGTCACTGATGATCTACATTCCTGTCTCTGTTCCAGTACCTTGCTGTTTTAATACTGTTGCTCTATAGTATAGCCTAAAATCAGTTATGATGATACTTCTAGGAATATTGTTTTTGCTCAGTATTGTTTTGGCTATTCGGGATTTTTTGAACTTCCATTTGAATTTTAAGATTTTTTTTCTGTTTTAGTGATGAGAATTTTGACTGAGATTGCACTGAATCTGTACATTGATTTTGGTAGGATGACAATTTTCTCTGTATTAACTCTTCAGTTCATGAGCACAGGAGGTCCTTTGATCTTTAATGTCGTCTTCAGCTCTCTTCTTTTAAAGGGTTTATTGTAGAGGTCTTTCACTCTTGGTTAGGCTTATTTCAAGGTATTTTATTCTTTGAGGCTACTATGGAAGGGACTATTTTCTTGATTTTTTTTCTTTTTTCTCACTTTTTTGTTGATTTAAGTTTTATTGCATTATGATGAGAAAAGATACATGATTTCAATTTATCTGAATTTGTTAACATTTAAAAACATATTTTAAGTAAATAGAACTAAATCACATTCTTGTTTCCCTTTTGTACCCCAGCTCCTCCCAGAGACCCCCTTCAATACCTACAATACCTTTTTTTGGTAATATTCTTTAAAATTTATAAAATATTATAATAATAAAAATAAGTATTATCAAAGTTGTTTGATATAAAACAACAGTCAATTTAGCCATCTTATGCAGATGCTTGTTTACAGCAATACTGAAAATACATACATTTTTCTCAATATAAATTTTAAATAACTCCAAAAATATTAACTGTATATTTTGAAATAATACATCACTACTAGTGTTTTTTTAAATGAACATAAATATATAAAATCTGTTTGTTTGTTTGTTTGTTTGTTTTGTATTTAGTAGAGCTTAAAAACTTGGCTCTTACTGTGGTACAAGTCCAAAATAAGAACAACTTTTAGACATTGGATTTCATTGTAATAAGGCTGTACTTCAATGATCCTCACATCACCAAAGGATTTTACCTCCATCGTAGCTAAGCTGAGAGTTGACAGTTCTGCTGCACCAAGGAATGAACTGTAGGCACGATTTTTGGATACAGATTTCCTGCTATGGTCCAAGCTAATTGACTTGAGTGAATGACTTTATTTTCAGCCCACAGAGAACAGGTTACATTCATTTAAGAAATGGCATTTGTATTAAGATGGTCTATCCATAAAGTCATTCACCAAATGTTTCAATGAACAATGGTTCTACTTGGAGGGTGGCACAGAAATTAAGTGAGGGTAAGAATCTGGTTCATTGGCTGTGAAAATTTGGAAAAGCATTCATCTCAGAGAAAGTAACTTATAAAGTCCTCTTCTTCAAACTTGATGCAATAGTTACAAACATCAAGCAAAGCATTCAGTCTCTTTGTTGTTCTCTTAGAAGCCCCTTCCCAATTTAATTGTCTACGTTTCTTTTGGGTATATACTTTTGAAATATGTAAGCTCTTCTGAAAACCATAGTATAGTGTAAAAACATGAAATAAAAAAACCTACTGGTAGAGAGGCTAAGATAGGAGAAGCAAGATTTCAAGACCCTTATGTTGTACACAGCAAGACATTGTCATGAACAAACAAGCTGAAAGTGTATATGGATTGTACAATATTGGACCTATTTCTCCAATTACCAAATTAGAGAGACCATTGGATGACAGTCAACAAATTTCTAATTCCTCATATTTTTGGATTTTAACCGATTAGGATATGTTGGTAATATTAAGTTTCATATTAAGATATTAAGAAAAAGTAATTGTTACTTCCTGTTGTTTTTGTTGTAAGAGGTGGAATTAGGTTTGTGTGAGTTTGTTGAAAGATTACTTTCTTGCTTCTTCTAGGGTGTAGTTTTGCTCCTTATGTTGGTGTTTTCCATCTATTACCCTTTGTAGGGCTGGATTTGTGGAAAGATATTGTGCAAATTTTGTTTTGTCATGGAATATCTTGTTTTCTCCATTTATGGTAATTGAGAGTTTTGCTGGGTACAGAAGCCTGGGCTGGCATTTGTGTTCTTGTGGGGTCTGTATGACATCTGCTCAGGATCTTCTAGCTTTCATAGTCTCTGGTGAGAAGTCTATTGTAATTCTGATAGGCCTGCCTTTATATGTTACTTGACCTTTTTCCTTTACTGCTTTTAAAATTCTTTCTTTGTTTAGTGCATTTGGTGTTTTTATTATTATGTGATGGGAGAAATTCTTTTCTGGTCCATTCTATTTGGAGTTTTGTAGGCTTCTTGTATGCTCATGGACATCTCTTTCTTTAGGTTAGGGAAGATTTCTTCTATAATTTTGATGAAGATATTTACTAGCCCTGTAAGTTGGAAGTCTTCACTCTCTTCTATACCTATTATCCTTAGGTTTGGTCTTGTCATTGCATCCTTGATTTTCTGGATGTTTTGGGCTAGGAGCTTTTTGCTTTTTGTATTTCCTTTGACTGTTGTGTCAATGTTTTCTATGGTGTCTTCTGCCCCTGAGATTCTTTCTTCTATCTCTTGTATTCTGTTGGTGATGTTTGTATCAACGACTCCTGATTTCTTTCCTAGGTTTTGTATGGCCAGGGTTGTCTCTCTTTCTGTTTTCTTTATTGTTTCTATTTCCATTTTTAGATCCTGGATGGTTTTGTTCATTTCCTTCACCTGTTTTATTGTGTTTTCCTGTAGTTCTTTAAGGGATTTTTTTCTGTTTCCTCTTTAAGGGCTTCTAGCTATTTACCTGTGTTCTCCTGTATTTCTTTGAGGGAGTTATTTATGTCTTTCTTAAAGTCCTGTATCATTATCATGAGAAATGATTTTAGATCTGAATCTTGCTTTTCCAGTGTGATGGTGTGTCCAGGACTTGCTATGGTGGGAGAATTGGGTTCTGATGATGCCAGGTAACCTTGGTTTGTGTTGCTTACTTTCTTATGTTGCCCCCACCACTACCACCATTTCGTTATCTCTAGTGCTACCTGCCCTTGCTAAATCTGATTGGAGCCTGTCCTTCCTGTGATCCTGGTTTGTTAGAACTTCTAAGAGTCAAGCTCTCTCTGGGATCCTGTGATCCTGGGCTACTTAGAACACCTGGCAGTGGAGCTTCCTCTGGGTGTTCTGGGACTGGCTGCTGAGTTTCGCACCCAAGGTCTACTCGGGGCACTGGCCCAGTCAGACCGGAAGGAATCAGTCTTCCTTTTTTTTTTTTCTTTTGTAAAAATGTTTGTCATTGGTTTAGAGGAAGACTACTGATTTTTGTCTGCCAATTTTTGTATCCTGACACATTGCTGACATTTATCAGTTTTCTAGTGAGGCCTTCAGGGTCTCTGAAGCATAAAATCATGTGTCTGCCAACAATACTCTCACTTCTTTCCTAAACTGTAGCCTTTGCCCTTCCTTCTCTCATCTCATGCTAAAGCTACTCCTTCAATGACTACACGGGGTCAGAGGAGAGAAAGTAGATAGTCCAATTTCATTCTTGAGTTTAGTGGCAATGTGACAAGATTTTCTCCATTTGGAATGATGTTAGCTGTGGTATGGCATGTATATCCTTTATAATTTTAGGTATATTCCCTCCATCTCTGTTCTGTGTAGGGTTATGATGAAGAAATGCTAGATTTTTGTCAAATGCCTTTTCTACACTTATGGAGGTGACCTTGTCATTTCCTGAGGCTATGCGATGAATGGAATTGGCTTATATGTTTTGAAAGATCTTTGTGCCTCTGAGTTGGCACTGCTGGAGGAAAGGTAGAAAATATTGTACAAGATACAGACACAGGTAAAAGCTTTCTAAACACAACCTGGGACAATAATTGACACAGGGCATCTCATGAAACTAAAATGTTTTTTTGTTGCTGTTGTTGTTCCACAAAGGGAACTGTAAAAAGAGTGAAGAAGCAGTCTGTCTGTAGAACAGAAGAATATCCAACAACATATTAATATAAGAATCTACAAAGGACTAAAAAGTCCTAAGCAATGCAACACCAAGCAGCCCAATATAAACATAGGCTATATATGTCAGCAGGTATGTTTATTTTTAAAATAAGTAAAAATGGCTAAAAATCCTTTAAAAAGCATTCAACATTGTTCCCCATCAGCAAAACACAAATTATAACTCTTTGAGATTCCACTCAGCCCAGTCAGAATAGGTAAGATCAAGGGAACAAAGGACATTTGTGTTTCCTCTTTTGAGGATATCTCTTTAGATCTGGACTGTTATTTGTTTTCTTAATGTCCAGGAGTTTGTTTGTTTGTTTTTAGTTTGTTTAATATTTTAGTTACTAGCCCTTTAGCAGATGTATATTTGGTAAAGAAGAAATCTTTTCTAATTTTGTAGCCTGCTTCTTTATGGGAATGGTAGTGTCCTTTGTCTTATAGAAGATTTTCATTTTCATGAGGTTCCATTTCATAATTGTCCTTAGTGACTGTGCTCGTATTGCTTTGTTTAGAAAGTCTTTTTCTGTGACAATACATTCAAGGCTATTGTCCACTTTCTCCTCTTTTAGACTTAGTGTATCTGGCCTTATGAGATCTTTGATCCTTTGAAGTTGAGTTTTGTGCAGGGTGATAAGTATGGATCTATTTGTATTCCTCTACATTCATATATCCGATTTGACCAGTATCATTTGTTGAAGATGCTCTGTTTTTCCCTCTTTGTATTTCTGGCTTCATTTAAAAAATAGAGTGTCCATCGGTATGGGAATTATGTCTGGGTCATTGATCAATATTTCTGTTTTTGTGCCAGTATTACTATAGTTCTGTAGCACAATTTCAGATTGGAGATGGTGATACCTCCAGCAAATCTTTTATCATTCAGGAGTGTTTTTTGTTTTGTTTTGTTTTGCTTTGGTGTGTGTGTGTGTACGTGTGTGTGTGTGTGTGTGTGTGTGTGTGTGTGTGTGTATGTTCATGTGTGCATTTTCACATGAAGCTAAAAATTGTCTTTGAAGAATTGTGTTGGAATTTTGATGCAGAGTTCATTGAATCTGTAGTTTTTGGTAAGATGGCTATTTTTACTATATTAGTTCTGTGAATCTAAATACTATTATTCTACTAAAGAAACAGTAATAAAGTGACTCACAATGGCATTCTGCTATACTCACAGATTCATACCTTCCTCAAACATCTTCAGAGAAACTTCGTCCTGTAGAAGATGGGAACAAATGTAGAGACACAAAGCCAGAGAAAATAAAGAGGGAGAGATCTTGGAACACTCAGCCCTGAAAGGAATGTCTCAAATCTCTCCCCTAGGAGCTTAAGGAAATCTGCTGAAAAGGAGGCAGAAAGAGTATAAGAGGGATGGAAGCCTGCTAGGTCAAAGAATGAAGCCTTCTGGACACACCAGGGCTGGTGCATATATGATCTCACAAAGTCTGTGGTAAAATGTTCAGGGCCTACATAAGCCTGCACCAGATAGGGTCCTAGAGCTGAAAGGAGAAGTAGACACATGCCACAATCTCTATCAAGAAGATCTCTCTAAGATGTAACCACTGGCAAACCAAAAAATTAATTTTGTACAAGGGAATCTCACTGGGAAAAGCAAATCATCCTTAAGGGTGAGTACCATGCCCAGCAGCAGATGGCTGACATAAAATGTACTCAGGGGCATCTTTGGAAGTTCCTTGTCTCATGCTAAATCAGGGTGTCCCCCCCTTTCAGATCCTTTGTGTATGTATTATGGCTTCCAGTTTGGGGTTTTTATGGGATTCCTGAATGTACAAAAAAAAATGTGTATGTCTCTTCATCTATGTGTATTTCTTGGGTTTTTTTTTTTCTAGTTTTTTCTCCCTTTCTTGTTTGATCATGTTATGCTTTATCTCTTTTTTATTTATCTTATCTTATTATTATTCCTAAGATGCTTGTTTGTCTTCTAAGGAGAGATAGAAAGACCATGGGCCCTCATGGAAGGGAAGTGAAGAGAAAAATGGGAGTAAAGGGAGGGTAAACTGTAATCAGAATATATTGAATGAAGCAATAATTTATTTAAAAAAAAAGAAAAAAGGGCAATAAATTCTAGCAAGGATGTGAGAAAGGGGGACTCTTATTCACTGTTGGTGGTTGTAAGTCTTTATAGAAATAAATGTGGCAGAAGAACAGTTATGCTCTCCATAGACCTCTTCACTCTAAGTGAAGTATCTCCATACCCAATCGCTCATGCTCTTCCTTAGTGCCTCATATGAACAGTAGCTTCAGCCTCCCCTCACCCATGTTCATGTCTCCTGTGAATCCCACTGATGATCCTCTTCTGGCCTCCCTTCCCCCACACTACTCTATGTCACAGACACAACTTCTCCCCCCCACCCCCCTCTGCATTAGAGCCAATTCCTTTGTATCTTCCTGTACTGGCTGGTTTTGTGTATCAACTTGACACAGGCTGGAGTTATCACAGAGAAGGGAGCTTCAGTTGGGGAAGTGCCTCCATGAGATCCAGCTGTGGGGCATTTTCTCAATTAGTGATCAAGGGGGTAGGACCCCTTGTGGGTGGTACCATCCCTGGGCTGGAAGTCTTGGGTTCTATAAGAGAGCAGGCTGAGCAAGCCAGAAAAAGCAAGCCAGCAAGGAACATCTCTCCATGGCCTCTGTATCAGCTCCTGCTTCCTGACCTGCTTGAATTCCAGTCCTGACTTCATCTGGTGATAAACAGCAATGCGGAAGTAAGCTAAATAAACCCTTTCCTCCCCAACTTGCTTCTTGGTCATGATGTTTGTGCCGGGATAGAAACCCTGACTAAGCCACCTCCCTAGTACTGCAACAAATCACTAGATGTGACTTCCCTTCTCTCCTGCCAACTTCTGTGTATTCCATGGGCTATCCCATCTTAACTTTCCTCTCCAACTTTTATTGTGGTATCCTAGCCTCCAAGACCAATAGGCATTCCTTGAAGATCAGTAAAATAGACAACACATAGCCATTATACTCTCTAAACATCCATAGAGGAAACAGAAATCAAGAAACAAAATAGCCCCCCAACAGAGACAAACCCAGACACAAGCACCTAGGCCTATAATGACTTTAAACCCAGATCCCTAGATGCAAGGTTAAGAACACAATCAATAACAGCCAGGACAAGTTGTCTCCACTAGAGTCAAACTATCCTACCACAGCAGGTTCTGACAATTCCAATATAGCTGAAACACACATATTACAAGAACTTAAAATCAACTAGATGAAGGTGACAGAGGTCCTTAAAGAGGAAATAAATCCTTTAAAGAAAGTCAGGAAAACATAAACAAACAATTGGAGGAAATGAATACATCCCTTAAAGAAAGCCAAGAGGAAGCAAAAAGTTGAAGGAAACAAATAAAGCTGATCAAGACCCAAAAATGGAAACAAGCAATAAAAAAAAAAAACAAAACAGAAACTGAGGGAATTTTGGATATGAAAAATTTAGAGATTTGAACAGGAACTGCAGAGGCAAGCTTCACTAACAGAATACAAGAGAGAATGAAAGAGAGAATCTCAGACACTGAAGATCCTATAAAAGAAATAAGTATGTTGCTCAAAGAATATGCTAAATCCGAAGTACTCTTTATATAAAACATCCAAGAAATCTGAGACATTATGAAAAGACCAAACTTAAGACTAATAGGAATAGAGAAAGGAGAAGATCCCCAGATCAAAAGCGAGGAGATATTTTCAACAAAATCACAGAAGAAAAAAATTCTAATTTAAAGAAAGAGATTCCTGTTAAGGTATAAGAAACATACAGAACATAAAATAGGTTGGGACAGAAAAGAAAGTCCCCCAGGCACATAATAATCAAAATGTTAAATGTACAGAATAGAAGAAAGAATGTTAAAATCTGAAGGGGTAAAGATCAACTAATTAATATATGAAGGTAGACTTATTAGAATTATACCTGACTTCTCAATGACTATTCCACAAGCCAGTAGAGCCTGGACAGATAAGCTGTAGACTTAAGAGACCACAGATGCCATGCCAGAATACTATACCCAACAAAGCTTTCAGTCACTGTAGATAGAGAAAAGAAGATATTCCATGATAAAGTCAAGTTTAAGCAATATCTATCTGTAAATCCAGCTCCACAGAAGGTTCTAGAAGGAAAATTTCAACCTAAGGAGGTTAACTACACCCATGAAAACACAGGAAACAAATAATCCCACACTAGCAAAACCTAAAGAAGAAAAACATACACACATGCACTCATGCATTCACATATCCATACCACACCCACCATCATCACCAACAAAATAACAGGAATCAACAAGCACTGGAACATAAGCCATTGATATCTCTCAATATCAATTCCCTAATACAAGGGCACATACTAACAGAACAGTTGAATAAATAGGATTTATCTTTCTGCTGCATATAAGAAACATACCTCAACATAAAGGTGAAAGGTTGGTAAAAATATTCCAAGCAAATGGACCTAGGAAGGAAGCTAGTGTAGCCATTTTAATATCTAACAAAATAGACTTTAAACTGAAATTAATAAAAAGAGATGGGGAAGAATACTACATACTCATCAAAGGAAAAATCCATCAAGATGACATTCCAACTTTTAACATCTATGCCCCAAGCACAAGAGCACCTATTTTTGTAAAAACAAAACAAAACAAAACAAAAAAGTTTCTCTACTTAATTCCCTGCTGATATCAGCAGGAGTTAATTGCCAGAAGTCACCAGCTTTTGGCCCCAGAACAGTAAGAGAGAGTTAATGGCCAGTGGGCATCAGTCTCTGGTCTGCCTATCTGTGCCCCACCTCATTACCTGACCGGGCAGGGCATACATGGTATATACTCACTAATTAGTGGATATTAGCCAAAAAAAAAAAAAAAAGTACAGGACACCCAGGATATAATCCACAGAACTCAAGAATGTTAACAAACTGAAGGGCCCAAGTGAGGATGCCTCAATCCCACTGGGGGGGGCGGTAGGGGACGGAAGCAGAGGAAGAAGGGGCTGGATGGGAGAGGGGACTAGGAGAGGAAAAGGGGAACATGATCAGGTATTGGGGGGGGGGTGGAGAATGAAGTCCCAAGGGCCAGCAACAGATTGCCTTTTAGTTTTCCAAATATGGAAAAGTCAGATCTGGGATTGTAAATGAAAATGCCTAGATAAATCCCTGGGACAAGGAGGAATGAGTCTGCACTGATCCCTAGGACAGGAAGGAGAGGCTCTGCACTGATCCCTACGACTGGAAGGAGAGAGGTATATATCATCTTCATGAGTGATATTTGTAGAAGCTGCCTGATAGAGCTAAACTGAAAACTCAGCTAGGTCACTTATCCCAAACATTGGTTCAACTGGAATCCTAGCTTTTAGCATAGTCTGGACTTGGCTGCATCATCAATGGCAGGTCCTTTTTATTAGTTTTAGCAATTCCTTTCTTTTCTTTTTCTCTTCTCTTCTTTTCTTTCCTTTCCTTTCCTTTCTCTTCCTTCCTTCCTTCCTTCCTTCCTTCCCCCTCCCTTCCTTCTTTCCTTCCTTCCTTTCTTTCTCTCTCTTTCTTTCTTTCCTTCTTTCTTTCTTTCTTTCTTTCTTTCTTTCTTTCTTTCTTTCTCTCTCTTTTTCTTTCTAACTTCTCAGTACTGAATACTTTCAGGAGTAGGGATTTTTTTCCTCTTCAAATATCCCCCATCTATCAGTGCCTCCTTTAGTCTGAGGGCTTTAAAATAACCTGATTTCTTCTAAAACCTCTCTCAACTCCAGACATATACAAGTTGCTGCCTCTAGGATACCCACCTGAGTGACAATAGGACATCGTCCAGCATGACCAATCCAGAACCTACTGTGTGTCACCCTACACAATTCCCTCCCTCTCAATTCTCCAAAATGTTTTAAAATTTCAGATACAAATAGTTTCTTAATTCTCATTACAACCTTCTTTGCATCAGCATCTATCATTTATTTGCCACTGTTTAAGTCTTCCTCCCTTTGAGATATTTTGACTGGATAAGCCCATAGCTTATACTGCTAGAAGGAATTTTGCCTGACACTATTTGAAATATAGTATTTCATACTTTGTGGTCACATTTTGTAACAGCTGCATTTTCTAGTATGGGTGCTTGATAAGATGAGAGGACTCATGTTCACAGAAAATTCTAACACATTTCATGGCATCCCAAAAGCAACATTTGTATGTAAACACTCTTTAAATAATTTCTACAGAAACAAAAAAAGAAAAAGAAAAAGAAAAAAAGAAAAGGAAAGAAAAAAAGAAAATTGAAAAGAGAATTCAACCTCTGCTGGGGCCCCTCTCACCACCCCACAGTCTGCAGGACTCCCAGGAGATCTGCTGCATCCAGGGCAATAGTCTGCAGATCTCCCAGTTTGCTACAACCAGGGACTCAGGACATAGGTTCTAGACAGATACACCCTGACCAGTTAACACCAGAGATCACCAGATGGTGAGAGGCAAGCACAAGAACATAAGCAAGAGAAGCCAGCATATCTTGGCACCATTAGAACCTACTTCTCCCACCACAGCAAGTCCTGGATACACCAACACACCTGAAAAGCATAATACTGACATAAAATCCCATCTTATAAAGATAATAGAGACCTTTAAGGAGAATATAAATAACTCACTTAAAGAAGTAAAGGAAAAACACAGACAAACAAGTAGAAGCCATTAAAAAGGCAACAAATAAATCCCTTAAAGAAATACAGAAGAACACAGGTGAAGGAATTGAAAAAAGTGGTCCAAGACCTAAAAAATGGAAGTAGAAACAATAAGGACATCACATATGGAGGCAACCCTGGAAATGGAAAACCTAGGAAAGAGATCAGGAGCTACAGATACAAGCATCACCAAGAGACTACAAGAGATAGAAGAGAGGCTATCAGGCATAGAAGATACCATGGAAGATATTGACATAACAGTCAAAGAAAATATGAAGCATAAAAAGCTCCTTACCCATAACATCCAGAAAATCCAGGACACAATGAAAAGACCATATCTAAGAATAATGGGACTAAAAGAGACCAAAGATTCCCAACTCAAAGGACCAGAAAACATCTTCAACAAAATCATAGAAGAAAACTTCCCCAACCTAAAGAAAGAGATCATCATAAATGCACAAAAAAGCCTACAGAACACCAAATAGATTGTACCAGAAGAGAAAAATCCTCTTGTCACATAATAATCAAAACACTAAATGCACAGAACAAAGAAAGAATATTAAAAACTCTAAGGGAAAAAAAGTCCAAGTAATGTATAAGGGCAGACCTATCAGAATTACACCACATTTCTCAACAGAGACTCTAAAAACCAGAAGACCCTGGACAGATTTCATTATGACCTTAGAGAACATAAATGCCAGGCTACTATACCCAGCAAAACTCAATCATCGTAGATGGAGAAACCAAAATATCCCATGACTAAACCAAATTTGAAAAACATTAATCTATCAAACTATTGAAACAGAGGAAAAATCCAATAGAAGGAGGGTATCTACATCAAAGAAAAAACAAGAAACTATTCATCTAACAACAAACATAAAAGGAAAGAACCTCTCTTTCTTACACACACATACACACACACACACACACACACACACACACACACACACACTACCACTTCTAACAACAAACATAGCAAACATAACTGGAACTAACAATTATCTGTCTTTATTATCTCTCAACATTAATGGATTCAACTCCCCAATAAAATGACATGAGCTAAATGACTGGATGTACAAGCAGGATCCAGCAGTTTGCTGCATATAAGAAACACATTTTAGTGACAAAAACAGACACTACCTCAGAGTAAAAGGCTAGAAAATAGTTTTCCAAGAAAATGGCCCCAGGAAACAAGTTGGAGTTTCCATTCTAATATAAAATAAAATAAGCTTTCAACCAAAAGTTATCAAATGCGATGGGGACAGGCACTTCATACTCATAAAAAAAATAGACCAAGATGAAGTCTCAATTCAGAACATATACACTCCTAATGTAAGGATACCCACATTCATAAAAGAAACTCTACTAAAGCTCAAAACACACATGGAACCTCACACAATAATTGTGGGAAACTTCAACACCCTACTCTTACTAATGGGCAGATCATTGAAACAGAAATTAACAGAGACAGCGAAACTAATAGAGTTTATGGACCAAATGGATTTAACAGACATCTACAGAACATTTTACCCTAAAACAAAAGAACATACCTTCCCCTTAGCACCTCATGGTACCTTCTTCAAAACTGACTATATAATCAGTTACTAAACAAGCCTCAACCTATACAAGAAGATTGAAATATTCCCATCCATCCTATCAGATCACTACAGACTAAGCTAGACTTCAATAACAACAAAAATAACAGAAAGCCCACATACCCATGGAAATTGGACAACTCTCTACTCAATGATAACTTGATCACAGAATAAATAAAGAAATACATTAACGACTTTCTAGAATTCAATGAAGATGAAGACACAGCATATGCAAGGTTATGGAACACAATGAAAGCAGTGCTAAGAGGAAAATTCATAGCACTAAGTGCCCTCATAAAGAAATTTGAGAGATTCTATACTAGCAACTTAAGAGCACACCTGAAAGCTATCAAACAAAAAGAAGCCCACAAACCCAAGGAGTAGATGGCAGGAGATAATCAAACTTAGGGATGAAACCAAGCAGTTAGAAACAAAGAACAATATAAAGAATAAAAAAAACCAAAAGCTGGATTTTTGAGAAAATCAACAAGTTAGATAAACCCTTAGCCAACTGAAAGACACAGATACAGTATCCAAATTAACAAAATCAGGAATGAAAAGGGAGACATAACAAAAACTGAGGAAATTTTAAAAAATCATCAAATCCTACTATAAAAGCCTATACTAAACAAATCTGGAATATGTAAATGAAATGAATGATTTTCTAGACAGAAACTATGTACCAAAATTAAATCAAGAACAGGTAAACTATCTAAACAGTCCCATAGCTTCTAAGGAAATAGAAGCAGTCATTAAAAACCTCCCAACCAAAAAAAGTTGAGGGCCAGATGGTTTTGTGCAGAATTCTTCCAGACCTTCAAAGAAGAACTAATACCAACACTCCTCAACTATAAAATAGAAGTAGCAGGAATACTACCTAATTCATTCTATGAAACCACAGTTACTCTGACACCTGAACAACACAAAGGCCCAACAAAGAAAGAGAACTTCAGACTAATTTCCCTTATGAATATTGATTCAAACAAACTCAATACATTTCTCACAAACCAAATCCAAGAGCACATCAAAACCATCATTTGCCACAATCAAGTAGGCTTCATTCCAAGGATGCAGAGATGATTCAATATAAGAAAACCCATTAACATAAGCTACTATAAAACAAACTCAGAGAAAAAAAATCACATGGTCATCTTATTAGATGCTGAAAAGCTTTTGACAAAATACAACAGTTAAAAGTCTTGGAAAGATCAGGAATTCAAGGCCGATACCTAAACATAATAAAAGCAATATACAGCAAACCAACAGGCAATATCAAATTAAATGGAGAGATGTTTGAAGCAATCCCATTAAAATCAGGGACAGTACAAGGCTGCCTACTCTCTTTGCATCTATTCAATATAGTACTTGAAATTTTAACTGGAACAATAAGACAACAAAAGGAGATCAAGGGGATACAAATTGGAAAGGAAGAAGTCAAAGTTTCATTATTTGTAGATGATATGATAGTATGTACAAGCAACCCCAAAAATTGTGCCAAAGAACTTCTACAGCTGATAAACAACTTCAGCAAAGTGGCTGGATATAAAATTAATTCAAACAAATAGGTAGCCTTTCTTCATACAAATGATAAATGGGCTGAGAAAGAAATTAGGGAAACAACACCCTTCACAGTAGTCACAAATAATATAAAATGTTTTGGTGTAACTCTAACCAAACAAGTGAAAGATCTGTATGACAAGAACTTCAAGTCCCTGAAGAAAGAAATCGTAGAAAACCTCAGAAGATGGAAAGATCTCCCATGCTCATGGTTTGGTAGGATCAACATAGTAAAAATGGCCATCCCACCAAAAGCAACCCATGGATTCGATGCAATCCCCGTCAAAACTCCAACACAACTCTTTACAGACATGAAGGAGAAGTTCTCAATTTCATATGGAAAAACAAAAGACCAAGGATAGTGAAAACAATTTTCAACAATAAAAGAACTACTGGGGGAATCACCATCCCTGACCTCATGCTATACTACAGAGCAATAGGGATAAAAACTCATGGTATTGGTACAGATACAGACAGCTTGATCAGTGGAATAGAAGTGAAGACCCAGAAATAAACACACACCAATGGACACTTGATCTTTGACAAAGAAGCCAAAAACTTACAGAAGAAAAGGAAAGCATCTTCAATAAATAATGTCAGCCTAACTGGAAGTCTGTATGCAGAAAAATGAAAATAGGTCCATATCTATTGCCCAAAGCTCAAGTCCAAGTGGATCAAGGACCTCAACATAAAACCAGATACACTGAGTCCATTAGAGGAGAAAATGGGAAACAACCTCAAACTGATTAGCATAGGGAAACTTTCTTGAACAGAACTCACATGGTTCAGGCTCTAAGATCAACAATTGATAAATTAGACCTCATGAAACTGAAAAGCTTCTGTAAGATAAAATATGCAATCAATAGGACAAATCAGCAACCTACAGACTGAGAAAGAAAATCTTCACTAACCCTATATCCAATAGAGGGCTAATATCTAAAATATATAAAGAACTCAATAAATTAACTTCCAAAAAACCAAACAACCCAAATAAAACGTGGGGTACAGAGCTAAACAGAAAATTCACAGAATCTTGAATGGCCAAGAAACACCTAAAGAAATGTTCAAAGTCCTTAGTCATCAGGGAAATGGAAATCAGAACGACCCTGAGTTTCCACCTTACATCAACCTGAATGGCTAAGATCAAAAACTCAAGTGACAACAGATGCTGGCAAGGATGTGGAGAAAGAGGAACACTCCTCTACTGCTGATGGGGTTGCAAACTGGGACAAACACTCTGGAAATCAATCTGGCCGTTCCTCAGAAAATTGGAAGTAGATCTACCTTAGTAAGGCCCAAGTGAGGATGCTTCAATCCCACTTAGAAGGATGGAAGAAAATAACCACAGGAGGTAGATGGAGGGAGGGAGACATGAGTGGAAGAGGGGAGAGAGAGGGGAAAAGGGGAACAGGATCAGGTATGGGGGTGGACAGGAGAGAAACCCAGAGAACTAGAAGATTGAATGGAAATATGCAGCATGTGGGGTAGGAGGGGGGAACCCTCTAGAAAGTACCAGAGACCTGGCAGGTGAGAGACTCTCAAACCTCAATGGAGGTGACTGTAGATGAAAAGCTCATCACTAGGGAGAGGGAACTGGAAGAATCTACCTCCAATAGATAGATGGGGCTTTAAGGTAGGAGACAGAGTTACTAACCTACAGTCAAAATTTTTGACCCAGAATTGTGCCTGTCTAAAAGAACTGCAGGGTCAAAAATGGCGAAGGGACTGAAGAAAAGGTGGTCCAGTGACTGGCCCAACTTGGGATCCATCTGATGGGGCTTGGGGGTCACCAAGGCCTGACACTGTTACTGATGCTATGATGTGCTTAGAGACAGCAGCCTAGCATGCCCTCTGAGAGGCCCAACCAGCAACTGACTGAGACAGATGCAGATACTTACACTCCACCATTGGACGGAAGTTGGGGACTCCTATGGTTGAATTAGGGGAAGGATTGAAGAAGCCGAAGGGGAGGGCAACCCCGTAGGAAGATCAGCAGTATCAACTAACCCAGACCCCTGGGAGCTCCCAGAAACTGAGTCACCAACCAAAGAGGATACAGGGGCTGTTCTGAGGCCCTTGGGACATATATAGCAGAGGACTGTCTGGTTTGGTCTCAGTGGGAGAAGAGGTACCTAATCCTATAAAGACCTGAGGCCTCAGGGCGGAGGGAAGCCTGGTGGGGATGTTGAAGTTGTGCAGAAAGGTAAGAACAGTACTACCATACTACCCAGGTACAGACACTGGCCATATACCAAAAGCACTGCATAGCTCCAACAGAAATACCTGCATATCTATGTTCCTAGTTGCTTTTTTCACCTTATATAGGAAAGAGAACCAACTAGATATCCATCAGCTCATGAGTGAAAATGTGATGCCCATACACATAAGAATTCAATTCAGCTGTAAAGAAAACCGAAATGATGATGTTTGCAGATAAATAGATAGAATCGGAGAGAGAGCATTGGTTGAGTGAGATAACCCAGACCCAGAAGACAAACACTAATGTTTTTCTCTTCCGACAGGTATTGCCCTTGAAACTGTAGATTACTGTGTTTAAGATATAGTGACTGCAATTCGTACTGGATTGGGGCTTTCCTACCTCAATGAAATTATCTAATTTGATCACCTATAAAGATCATCTTCCTTCCTATATTTCTTCCTTCATTTTTTACAAGTTTGTTTGATTTGGTTTTGGTTTGAGACTTGGCCTTTTAGAGGAACATTTGCTAAAAGGCTTTAGTTTAGCTGACAATTTTAGATGGCAATTTGTCATTACAGTGAAGTCAAGTCAGGAACCTATTGCAACTAAGTCACATCTATAGTCAGAAGTAGGGAAGCCACATTCAGGTTGGGTTCCCACGTTAAATAAACCAGTCAAGGAAATCACCCACAGACTTGCTGAAAGGATAACCTGTTCTAAGCCTCCTACTGAGTCTTTCTTCCCAGATAATTCCAGGTTGAGTTAAAGCAACCACAAATTAGCCAGCATATAGGCTAACCTAAGTAGAAGGTTCCTAGTGGTATTTCATGTTCATAGGTTTGTCTGTCGCTGACATGTTTTCCTTGAAGCATGGTGACCTGGTTTGCCTGTAATGAAAGTGTGTCATTCTGAATCAGTAGAATAAACATCCAGTTGTTATAAAAGAATAAAGAAAAAAGTGGGTAGAAAAGCTACCCACTGCACAATGGCCAGTTGAGGAATTTGGACACTGGAGTGGGTCTCCAGCTTGCTCTTCCCAGGGTAGACTTCTTATTAGGTCGCCAGAATTCCTTAGTGCCTTTAATGATTCTGTTTGAAATATAAATTGATTCTGGGTTGAAAAAAATGTAGTGTGTGTTTGTGTGTGTGTGTGTGTGTGTGTGTGTGTGTGTGCATGTGTTGTGCTATTTTCGGGAAAAGGAAGTACATATGATGTGAAAACAGGATGGAATGCAAAGGGTGGGAAGGTTTAATCAGGAACAGGAGTATAAGGTAAAGGTTGGGGAAAAGTTAACTAGAACAAAAGCTGCATTGAAAAACCACACAGAAACCTATTACTGTGTAAACTTACTAAAAATAGAATTGTAAGAAATTTCACGGAGGTGTTCTGAATGAAGTTAAAACTTTACCAAAAATAGGCTCCCAAAACAATCAATGTTACTGCGGTTGCTCTGGATTGCCCACCAGAACTACATGATGAAACTGTTGGTGGTCTGCCAAATGGACACATAGCCAACCTGCCTTCTAAGTGTTTATGTTTATACCCACAGGCTGGTTTTATTCTCAGTCTGTGTCAGAGAAGGCTCTTTTCAGAGGATGAGAACTAGAGCGGAGGTACACAAGGGTTCGAATTGGCTATTGGGAGTTCAAACCTAAAAGGGATATTTACATAACCTCCCAAAGGCCCAGGAACCATCGCAGAATAAGACCCATGAGATTCTGAGAGCCAGAGGATACTGAAGAGTACCATGACATGCTATCCTCTGGGTATGGTGTGGTCGTAATGAGCAAGAGCACACGGCAGCAGTGGTTATTGGCACAAGACACTCAACAATAAAAAAAGAAGACATGAGTGGGAGAGGATCTAAGTTGGGAAGAGGAATAGAGTTGACAGAAGCGAGTGAGGATATAAGAAAGTAGTGGGGGAGGGGGCTGGTGAGATGGCTCAGTGGGTAAGAGCACTGACTGCTCTTCCAAAGGACCTGAGTTCAAAACCCAACAACCACATGGTGGCTCACAACCACCTGCAATGAGATCTGACACCCTTTTCTGGTACATCTGAAGACAGCTATAGTGTATTTATTTAAAATAATAAATAAATCTTTAAAAAGGGGAAATAGTGGGGTAAACAGGATCACAACTCACTCTATTCATTTACAAAATGATTTAAAAAACAAATAAAATGTTCATTTATTTTTAATCAATGACAATATCTTAAAAAAGTAGTGCATTTTGATATCTGGGATATATTTTTAAGATTTTATTTATTTTTTTGTTTTGTATGTCTGAATGTCTGTATGTAGTAAGAGCACCACATGTGTATAGTACCCATGGAGAGTAGAAGGGGACATCAGATCCCTTGGAACTGGAGTAAAACCTGACTGTGAGCTGTCATATGGGTGCTGGGAACTGAACCTAGGTCTTCTATAAGAGCAGTGTATGCTCTTAAATGCCCAGCCATCTCTCCAGCCCCTGTCACCAGGACATTGATATTGATAAAATTCATATACAGGCCAAATCTTTTTATTGGTCTTTTAGATCCTCCCTTATTATCTCTTATCCTTCTCATGGTCAGGTTAAGAATTTGCCCAACTCCATTCCAGAGGCAATGCAGTACATAATGTTCCCATCTGTAGTTATTCAATTTTTCCATATTGTTGCCAGCCACTGGTATTGTCTCCTTTCTTTGTGTATTTTATACAGTGTACTTCGATACCTCATTTTAGTTTAATTTGTTTTTCTCGTACTCAATAGTGCTAAATTTTTAATATTCCTGGGTGTCTGTTCTCTAGAATAAAATGCTTGTCTTCTGCCAAATCTACATGGTTTCTTGCCTTAAGATCTTGAGAAGTTTCTTATTTAAACTGGATACTAGTCTTCATAGGGAATGTGTCTGGAAATATTATTCTTAATTTTTCCTTCCTGTTTTCCTCTTCAAGGGCCCTTTATATATCAAAGGGGTTTAACTAAAAAAAAACAAAACAAAACAAAACAAAAAAACCCCTAATTGATCAAGTACTTTATTATTTTAGATGGTTGATTCTCGTTTATTTTTCCAAGTTTATGGAACTTTTTTCTACCTTTAAATTATGTAAATGAGTTTGTTGAAATCTAACTTTTGTTGAACTTCTTATTTCTTTGTGTATATTTTTATTTATTTGAGTGTATTCACCATGACCTATTAAAGTGTTTGTATGATGCTTGTTTTTTTTATTAGATTATTGTAGCATTTGCATCTTCCCATTGTCCTTGAGCTCTGTCCTGCCTGGCTTCCTCTGACACCTCTCGGGCTGGAAGGTGACTGCTGCTTTCCAGTTATACTCTGTGAACACCTGAGGTCAGGGGAGTGGATCCTTGGTGCTTGATAGATGTGGAAGTTACAGCTCTTCCTTATATGTATGGTGACAAGAAAACATAGATGTGACCATTCCCAGCTCTCTATGTGGGTGCTGAGGATGTGAACTGAAGCCCTTATGCTTGCACAACATGAAGCATTTTACCAACAAGAGTGATCCACCTCCCGCCCTAAAAGTTTGTTCTTAATAGACATTAGTTATTATATCTTAGTGGCCTTTTATAACTCAGTTGTTGGCACAGAATTGAGGCCACCATGATCTTTAGGTTCCACCTTCTGAGTTTCATGTTGTAACCCCCATTCCTGAATCATTCCTGGGCTCCTAGAAGGGGATGAGGATGAAGGAGGAAGTTGCTTACTGGGTAGGAGGAAAACCTGCAGAATGATTGAGATGTTTGCTTTACAGACATCTTTGTTATTGATCTTCACACTCAAGCCCAGGAACTCGGTGTTCCTAACTTACATTTGTCTCAATCTTGTAACAGGAAACTTTAAAACCACATCAGACAACTTGTATTGCTGGCCAAGTCCTGTAGAGAAGTCACCTAAAAATATAGTTTAAAGAAGTGGGTGGGGAATAGCAGGATCAGATAAAGAAGAAACAAAAGAGCCTCAGACACACCAGCGATAAAACCTTGAAATAGAAAAGACCCAACAGATCTCTTAGAATTCAGAGGGCAGAGCTGTGGGTAAGAAAGCATAAATGGATGCAATATGAATGTGCTGCTGTTAATCTGTGGGTTTAGGGAAGTCACTGCACACATGTGTGTGTTGTGTGTGTGTGTGTTTGTTTGTGTGTGGAGGGAAAGAGAGAGAGAGAGAGAGAGAGAGAGAGAGAGAGAGAGAGAGAGAGAGAGAGAGAGAGAGAGAGAGGAAGCAATGGACTTGGTTATCTCCTTTCACTTTTATGAGGAGTCTGGGGATCAAACCAAAGTCACCAGATTGTGTGGCAAGCACCATCTTCTTCCATTTAGCCATCTCTCTGACTCTTTTGACCTTCGCTGAGTAACGCTAGTGCATCTGTTCATTCACCCAACACACACTTAATGAGTGTCCACATTGTGCCAAACGCTAACATATGCCCTGCAGGTTTACACTAGACAAGATGACAATGATCTTGTGAGTTCAGAGTATGTAGTCTAGCAGGCCATTTAGTTCATAATAATTCAGTCTGCTTTCTCATTTTTTCATGATCTTTCTAGATAAAGCTTGATCAATTTTGATGATCTTTGAGACCACATAATTCTTCTTAGAATGTTTTTGTTTTGTTTTGTTTTGTTTTCTGAGACAGGGTTTCTCTGTGTAGCCCTGGCTGTCCTGGAACTCACTCTGTAGACCAGGCTGGCCTCTAACTAAGAAATCTGTCTGCCTCTGCCTTCCAAGTGCTGGGATTAAAGGCATACACCACCACTGCCCAGCAAAATGTTTTTTCTCTGTTGCTTACCTTCCTTTTTTCACTGATGAGTTATTTCTAGTTCTTTAAGTAAAAGGTTAATTATTGGCTAATTTTCTTTTTTTAAAATCTAGATAAAAAAATCTACATATTTTGAAGAATACATTACTGATAAGGGTTTCTCCATAGTACATAAGTTTGTGTATGTTATGTGTTTATTTTCATACATTTCAAAGAATTTCATACATTATCTTATAATTTCTTCTTGACTAATTGGTTACGTGTCACTTAGCTTCTCTGTGTTTATGTTTTTACATGCCATGCTAGTGTATATTTAAAATAGTAACTCATTTTTGTCAGAGAACACACTTAGTCATTATAAACTAATTAAGGTTTAACTTATTTTGACCTAATATATCTGTATTTGGAGAATTTTCTATATTACCCTGGGAAGAATCTAGTTTTTTTTTAACTAAAACTTCCTATAGGTGTCTGATAGGTCTAGTTATATGATAATTGAATAACCTATTCTCTTTTACATATTCTGTCTCATTCTGTCCTCTCATGAAAGAGGTTCTGGAATTACCCAGCCATTGTTCAGCTGTCTTCTCTCTTCAATTATGTCAGCTTTTCTTTCTGAAAATTTAGCTAGATTTCAGATGGTCTTATGTTTAAATTATGCTTTTCTGATAGTTTGAGTTTGTTATTATTTTAAGAATCACTTTTGAACCTATCAATACTTTTTTGAAGCCCATTTCATGAGATGCAAACATTTCACCCCATCATTCTTCTTTTCTTATCACTAATTTAATACCACTTTTCTTCATACTAACCATTATACTTTTTAGTACAACTGCTTTCCTAGTACACTGAATTTAATTGGATCAAGTTTCTTATCAGTTTAGCTGTTCTGTGATTTTTGATTGAACTGCTAATACATTTATTTGCATTTAATAGAATTTCAGATAATTGGAAAGGTTAGATCTGTTATTTTACTTGTTTTTCATATTTTATATACTGTGATTCCTTTATGTTTTGAAACTGCCACCTTTAGAATGAAATATATTTTTTATTTTTTAGCACACAATTTCACCTTACTGTACTTAGAAGTGATTTTCATCTATCTTTTCAATGTTTGAGAATTACAAGTAATCTTAATTTATAATAATCTAATTCAGATTAATAAAAACTTAATTTCAATTGCTCTATTCCTTCTTCTTTTGTGCAATTGCCATAAAAATTACATTTTTTGGCATGTATATGTGCATGGTATATTTATTCACATGTGTCTGGGTAGAGAGATAAATGTGTGAGTGCACATGCACATGTATGAACATGAATATGGAGGCCAAAGGTTGACCCCGGGGGTCTTCCTTGACTATATTTTACTATACTAACTGAGACAATTCTTTCCCTGACTCAGAACTCACTGGTCTATATTAGCTAGCCAGATTATTTTAGATCTCCTGTCTGCCTCTTGAGTACTAGGATCATAGGCAGATCATCATGACCAAACAACTTTTTTGATAACTGTTATTAAATTTATAGGTTGATGACTTTGTACATGTACATAGTACATTCTGATTACTGTCATCCCTTATCTTCCTGTTTATCCCTCCCATCCCTGCAGCTCTCATTCCTCCAGAAGTATCCCTTCCTCACATTCATGCCATTTTGTTTCCTTTTATGGTTCCTTGAGTTTAACTAGTACTCTTGGTGTGCTAGCGATTTTCAAACTATCCATCCAAGTTTAGTGGGCTCATTAGTGTATATGCAGCTGATGATAACGGCTCTCCCATGCCCAGAGTACATCAGTATCCAATAGTTCAGTAGGGAGTAATAGGCCCTGTGAGTCCCTCCCTGAGGCATTAATAACTGCTGATATGTCAAGTCTTGTGCAGGTCCTATGTAGGCAATCATAATTATTGTTAGGTCATGATTACAATGCATGTGTCATACATAACAAATATCATTTTGCAGTCCTTATTCTTATCTTCTAGGGTGTATATTCTTTTTACTCTGTCTATGATGTTCCTTGAAAACTCAACCATCACTTATTCTCAGTACTTTAGCCAGTCACAAGTCTCTTCATCTACTGATGTTCATTACAAAGAGAAGATTCTCTGATTCAGGCTGAAGTAGCATTTGTTTATGAGTATAATCATGGAGAAATGGGCACCCTCGTATAGTGTTAATGAAGCTGCAAATTGTTACAACTTTGGAAATCATTGTGGAGACTACTCAAAGCAACAACAACAACAACAACAACAACAACATCAACAACAACAATCTTACAGACAGAACTAATTAGAACTAGTATATAATCCAGCTCTTCTACCTATGGCCATGTATCCAAAGGAGCTGGTATCCTACTATGGAGAAAGCCTCTCATCTCTGTTCATTGCTTCTCTGTTCACTATAGCCAGGAAATGGAACCAGCACAGATTTCCATCAACTATGGAATGGTTAATGTACAAAAAATCCTTTTATTTAGATCTAAGGAAAAATTAAATTTGGTGGTAAATGGATGGAACTGGAAAAGTTTATACCAAGGCAAACCAGACTAGAAAGATAAATAACACATTCTTTCTCATGGGATACTTTAGTTTAGACTCTAATTCTGTGCGTTCAATTTGTAGCAGCTGTAGAAGCTGGCGAATAGAATGAGACCATTTACTTGGCTATGTCTTAAGGGACTTGGGATAATAGATTATATAAAATATAAGTTGGGATGAGAACACCGGTTGGAATGGTTTAAGTATAGGTGGTGGTAAAAGAGTTGAAGGACATGAAATAAGGACATACGAAAAAGTCATATGGAAAACAACTACTTTGTAAGCCATTTTTAAAAACTTTAAGCTTAAAAAGTGTTGGAAGGGAAATATCCTGCCTAGTAGGATAATGCTGTTTCTAGAAACCTTGGATTTCTAAACAAAAATCCCAGTTCCAAGTATGTAACATTTTCTTATGAGGTCTGGGAGGACCTTTAGATCCCTGAGACAAAGCAGGCTCTTAATGCCCTCTTGGTTTCTGTCTTAGTCAGGGTTTCTATTGCCGCAATGAAATACCCTGACCAATAAGCAAGTTGGGAAGGAAAGGTTTTATTCAGCTTACACTTCCACATTGCTATTGAACACCAAAGGAAGTCAGGACTGAAACACAAAGCAGCAACTTGGAGGCAGGAGCTGATGCAGAAGCCAGGGAGGGGTGCTGCTTACTGAGTTGCTAATCCTGTCTTTCTCAGCAAGTCTTCTTATAGAACCCAGGACTACTAGCCCAACAGCAACAACAGCCGCAACAACAACAATAACAACAACAACAGCAGCAGCAGCAGCTTCAGCAGCAGCAGCAGCAGCAACAACAACAACAATAACAACAACAGCAGCAGCAGCCTCAGCAGCAGCAGCAACAACAACAACAACAATAACGACAACAACACAATAGCTTCCTGCCTCAGCCTCTCAAGGGCTGGGATTGCAGGGATGAGGAACCAGGCTCATCTCTAGGGTAATCTTTTGTTGTTAGGTTTTGTTTTTTTTTTACTTTTTAGTGTTTAGTGCTGAATCTCTTAGGACATATCATATGTGGTTTATTTAGCTCACCAGCTGTGAAAATTTTTACTTGTTATTAAATTGAAAAATGTGCCTGTTAGTTTTTCACGCACTCTTTGTTCTCCCTTCCACTACCTTTCTTCTCAGAAATATGATGCATATCTTTCATAATGCATGTGCTGACATGTATGTTAATACCATACAATTCCTAGTCATTTTCATAACACATGGGCTGACATGTATGTTAATATTCACACTGCTCCTAGAGTCATTTTATAATGCATGGGCTGACATGTATGCTAATATCACACAGTTCCTAGAATAATCTTCATAACACATGTGCTATATTAATATTCACACTGTTTCTAGATTCATTTTCATAATGTATATGTTGACATGTATGTTAATATCATACAGTTCCTAGAGTCATTTTCATGATGTATGTGCTGGCATGTATGTTAATATCACACAGCTCTTAGAATTGTTTTCTTCATTTTATTTTCTTTTTATTTCACAGATTGATAGTTTCTGCTAACCTACCTTTACCCTAAAGTTATTGATAAGTTTTAAATCAGCTCAAATCTGCCAGGGAGCTTTTCTTTATGTTGCTTTCTGATTCTAGACTTCTGTTTGGTTACTTTAAAAAATGTAACCGCCCTCCCCAAATAATCTCATTATATAACTCATACCAACCCGGGATTTCCTATGTAGCTCAGGCTATCATCAAATGCTCAGGCATGTTTCCACCTCTGCAATCCTGGTGCTAGGATGCATGAGAGTCCCATCATCTCCAGTAGAGTTTATCTTGGTGCCATTGTTTGCTACCCAGTGGGAAATTATTCTCACACATTCTTTTATTACTTTAGACATGTTTTGCTTTAGTTGTTTGTATTTAAATTGAAATTTTTGTCATCTCTGCTTGTTGAGAAGCATAGTTAGAGGGAGAATTTAGGGTCTTTCTAAGTTTACCTTGGGCATGTACACAGATTTACACAAGCACATAATAGTCTTAGCAATAATATTGCATTTTAAAAATCCCCATTTAAGCAACCTTACTCTCATCTAAATTTTTTTGGTCAGCTTTTCATTTGCTGCGATGATATTGCCACTTGTATTAGCTTTTATATGCTCTAAGAAAATGCCTAAGACTGATAATATAAAGAAAAAACGTTTATTTTCATTACATTCTTGAAGGCTAAACATCTGAGATCAGGCAACTCCATTGCTTTGGTTTGAGAACCTTGGAGCAGATGACATCATGATAGGTGAAGCAAGTGCAAGAATGATCACATGAGAAGACAAGAAGACAGAGTCAGAGGCCAGGATCCTTTTATTACACCCAAATGTTGAGGGTGTCCATGAGACTACTTTTCCAAAGAGAACCTCATTACCCGAGTCCCACTCGTAAAAGTCTTCAGCCGCCCAGAACTGAGCTTCTAGCACAGGAAGCTTTGAGAGCTGCACTTAAGTCATATCCAGCCTCAGCATCACTTAAGGAAGCTACAGAGTTCGACAGCTGGCACTGTTTTTGACAGATGTCCCTAGGGGTAAAGGCTGTTTGTACCGCAGCTCAGATCGAGTAAAGTCATACCCTACAGGTGTGAATTTCTAGGGGAATTCCAAACAGTCCTCTCCGAATAGTCTTTTGAAGTCTTACCCCTTCTGCCCCCTCATATGCCCACGAGGCTGCTGTTTTCCACAGGCACTCTCATTGTAAGATGCTTTGTTTCTGAAGCAAGAGTGAAGCTGAGGTGAAGGGGCATGGGAGCAAGTCACAATCGCACTAAGCCCATCATAAGATTCTGCTGTGGGTCAAGATCCTCAGGAAAATGACTCTGACTTAGAAGTTTGTGCACAGGAGGTAAATTAGGAAGGAGTCTCAATTCAGCAGCTGTGGGTGAGAAAGACAGGACTGGGGATGGCGATGGAGTGCGGCTTAGATTTTGATGGCAAAGAGTGGTTCTGTAAAACAAACAGAGAAGAATTTATCTGCATCTCAGCATAGCGTTATGTAAAAGGTAAATATTGAAGCCAAGAAGTAGACAATTGATAAAACTCTGTTGGATGAATAAGTCATGGAACCATTAAAATTTTAAGCTACATGTATCCATTTTAAAGATTTAAGGCAGCATGTTCCATTATAGAAGACTGTGAGCCACCAGACAGTGTCTAGGAATTGAACTCAGGGTTGTTGGAAAAGCAGTCAAGTGCCTTTAACCTTCAAGCCATCTCTCCAGTCCTCATTTTAAAATGCATTTCATGTTGAGGCTGTGCTGTTGGTGGTCAGAAGATAACTTCCATGGAGTCTGTTCCCTTCTTCTATCTTATGGGTTACTAGGGATTGAACTCAGGTCATGAGTTTTGCCAACAAGCTCCTTTACCCACTGAATCATCTTGTGGTCTAGAAATGAAAAAACAAACCTAAACAATAGAAGTCTCAGAAATGATAAAAAAATTGTTCATTGGAGGAACTGAAAGAAATTTCAAAAAAATGGAATTATATCTGAGGAATGAGGCAGGGGACAGAAACAGTTAACAAAGCCTAAACTTTTTAACAGCCATTCAAAATAAGGCAAGAAAATGGTCCCAGTGCTGTGAAAGTAGTGATTAAATGTGATTAGAATCTTAGTTTTGTAAGCATCATCCAGGCTGATTGACATAGGCGATCTTGAGCAAATTGTCCTCTTCCTGGGTCGAAACCGGGATTCCTTTCTCACAGAAATGAACTTCAAAGGAACAACTATGAAGCTGAGCTGAAATTTATTTATTTTTTAATTAATTTATTTATTTATTGAAAATCTTAAGATTGATTAAATTTATTTAATTGATCAAAGCACAGACATTAAAAGAGAGGTGCCCAGGGAAAGGATAAGACACATCAGGTGTCTGTTTGGGCATTCCCAGTGCTTACTGCCCTAAGCACCATAGTAGCAGACTCACATATGCTTTGGTGGCTCAAGTTATATCTCAGAAGTGTTAAGTAATTTTTCCCCCTGGTAAATGAGAGTGTAGGCTGGCTGCATTGGATAGGATCACAATAAGATAAAACTAAGGGTCACAAAGTCTCTTAAGGGATTGCTATACAACTGAAGTTTTGGATCTGGGAAAGGATTAGGCTGTATTTGAGAGTCATACTCAATGAGGTGTTGAGCCTAACTCATTACCATTTTGACATTATTTGAAACACCTGCGTAGAAGGATATTGTCTGTATGATATGAAAACAACCTTCACAGAGAATGTTAACTGTGCTGGAAATTCTTGACTCTGCAAAGAATTCCACAGATGCCGAGAGCCTTCAACCGGATCTTGCATAGGGCCCCTTTCCCTTCCCACATCCCCTTTGTTTTCCTTGCCTTTCCACCCTGTCTCCAAATATTTGGTACATATGGAACTCCAGAAGACCAGATGTTTTTGTTTTGTAGAGATGAATCTGAATGGCACTCACCTCCTCAGCCTTCAATAGTGTCTCTCGGCCAAGTGTGTTGGTTTTGGGAACCCACTTTTAATTGGCATCCTATATCAAATGCAAATCTCCACATGTGCCCTTTTTTTGTTTTGTTTTGTTTTGTTTTGTTTTGTGGATAACTTGCCCTGCAGAGAGGAGAACTATTGAGGCACAGCCTAACAAACAGTGAGCTGTCACCTGTGAACAGCTCAGTTTTGCATGATAATGTAATCTTTACCCCCTGACAACAATTACCAGTGACTGCCACAGAGGGATGCTGGACTTTGCTCAGCTTCAATTACAATTACTTCTTCTACTCTGTGCTAGCATTTAGGAGATAATTGGCCTAAATATTTTCATTCTTCAACATACAAGTGAAAGCGAACATTTTCTGTGAATCCTATCATATTTATAGAAACCACCAACGTCTTGGGCAAACAAACAGCAAGAAATTCTGTTTAACCCGGCGAGTAGCGAGCACCCGTGGAAGCAAGGGATTCCTTTTAACACTGCGAGCGGCGAGCACCCGTGGAAGCAAGGGATTCTGTTTAACACTGCGAGTAGCGAGCACCCGTGGAAGCAAGGGATTCTGTTTAACACTGCGAGTGGCGAACACCCGTGGAAGCAAGGGATTCTGTTTAACACAGCGAGTGGCGAGCACCCGTGGAAGCAAGGGATTCTGTTTAACACTGCGAGTGGCGAGCACCCGTGGAAGCAAGGGATTCTGTTTAACACGGCGAGTGGCGAGCACCCGTGGGTTTCCACTTATCGCATCAGCAACAAACAGCAAGGGATTCTGTTTAACATGGTGAGCACCCATGGATTTCCATTTATCTCATCAGCAACATCATCTGTTCATTTTAAGGTAAAAAAAAAACAAAAAACCCTTGAACTGAGGAAGGGCATGATTTCATCGACAGTCTCTACTGGCTGTAGTGTGGGCATCATAATTTTTCTCTTAAAAAGAAACAGCAAGAAAGATACTAAAAGGGCAAAATTTCTAAATCTGACCATGATAGCTAAAGTGATATGTGTGTCTGTGTGTCTGTGTGTGTCTGTGTGTGTGTGTCTCTGTGTGTGTCTGTGTCTGTGTGTGTGTGTCTGTGTGTGTCTGTGTATGTGTGTGTCTGTGTGTGTGTGTCTGTGTGTATGTGTGTGTGTCTCTGTGTGTCTGTGTGTGTCAGTGTGTGTGTCTGTGTGTGTCTGTGTATGTGTGTG
>NW_022196903.1:122543202-122558729 GCF_008632895.1 Mastomys coucha
GTGTCTGTGTGTGTCTGTGTATGTGTGTGTGTGTCTGTGTGTATGTGTGTGTCTGTATGTGTGTGTGTCTGTGTGTGTGTGTCTGTGTATATGTCTGTGTGTATGTGTGTGTGTCTGTGTGTGTCTGTGTGTGTTTCTGTGTGTCTGTGTGTGTCAGTGTGTGTGTCTATGTGTGTGTGTCTGTGTGTGTGTATGTGTGTGTGTCTGTGTGTATGTGTGTGTCTGTGTATGTGTGTGTGTCTGTGTGTGTGTCTGTATGTGTGTGTGTCTGTGTGTGTGTCTGTGTACATGTGTATCTGTGTTTGTATGTGTGTGTGTGTCTCTGTATGTGTGTGTGTTTGTGTGTATTATTGACTTGACTGATGGTTGTACTGAGCAGAATGTGATTCAATGATAGAATAAGTGAGCATTTCATATCCAGGACTACAATAGAGTATTAATTTTATACTACATATTAAATTAATGCCAACATAGGAACTTTTTTGTTTGTCAGGGTTAAATACAAAAATCATTATTGTCTTATGTTTTACAACAAATATTTAAGAACCAACTCTGGGAGATGTGACTCTTACACCATGCCTCTGGTATGTGTACTTATAGACTGATTTTTAAGTACAAACGTCATATACCTTATCTTATCTACAAAGTCATTGAAAAATGATGTAATCTTTGAAAATTGAAATAACATTTTTTCTATTCTGGCTTTAGGAAAATTCACCTTTTACTTTTCATTAAAATTTCGAGCTCATTTACAGTCAAATGAGGATGTAAGCCATGCTGTTTCCTCTGCAGTCTCTTTTCATTCCACCACAAATGCTATGTCATTTATCAGAAATTCAGTTAAGTTCTTTTCTTAGAAACAAGAAGTCACAAAACTGAAGGGTATTTTGGGAAGTCTTATGCATTTACATTAAAAAATTCATTAAAAAATTTAAACATGTCTGAATGAGATTATTTGTAAGTCTAACCAGCTAATACCCTAAAGCAAAATAATTGAATTGATTTAAAAGGAGAAAGTGTTGTGTTTTATAAAAAAAAGAAAAGAAAGAAAGAAAGAAAGAGAGAGAGACAGGATATGTTTAGTAGAAATGCAGTATGGTGAGGTGGAAGGGGAGGGAGGAAAGAGGGAGGGAAAAGGAGAAGGGGAGGGGGAAGAAGGGGGAGGGAGAAGAAAAGGGAGGGAGGAAGAAGAAGAGGAGGAGGAGGAGGAGGAGGGAGAAAAAGAAGAAGAAGAAGAAGAAGAAGAAGAAGAAGAAGAAGAAGAAGAAGAAGAAGAAGAAGAAGAAGAAGAAGAAGAAGAAGAAGAGAAGAAGAAAGAGAGAGAGGCAGAGAGGTTGTCCAGGAACATGTGGAGAGAGAGGGGGAAGGAGATGAGAGAGGGAGAAGGGGCAGGGAGAGAAGGGGCAAAGAGTGAGAGAATAAGAGTAGTAAGAGGGTAAGAGGGTAAGAGAGCAAGGAGGGCGCAAACAGCCCCTTTATAGTAACCTGTTACAATTTTCAAACTGTGGGGTGGAGCCTAGAAGGAATGCTGACAGAATGAGAAAGTTCACAAGGAGTATAACACAGGTGTTAATGGCTCCTGACTGTAATACTAGGATTACACTTGGGTTATATAGTTCCGAACTATCTTGGATTGCATAGTGAAACTCTGTTTCAACAGAAAACAAACCAAAACCAAAACCAAGTCACAAATGGTGTGGGGGTGATTGGGCTGTAGATATGGCTCAGTTACTAAAAGGACTTAACATCTCACCACACATGTTGCTTAGCTTACAATTACCTGCAGCTCCAGCTCCAGGATTTGATGCCTTTATCCTCTGTGGGCACCCACACCCATATGTGCATACTCACAAATGGACTATGTACACATACATACATAATTTAAAATAATAAAGACAAATCTTAAAAAAATAGATTTATTCTATGTGTATCTTTTCTCTTCATGCAGGAATGTTGAATGTAACCAAAATATTTGTCATGCTGTAAAAAAATGGCCAATGGTTTAATTTCTAATAGAATCTTCATTTCCACATGAAACCTCTTCATAATCACAGTTATCACCATTTCTTTCATCATTCTTTTCTTGTAATGCCCCAAAGAAGTAATTACCCCCTTTGCTGCATTGTGATTTTTCTTCACCAAATTATTCCAAATTTCTATCAATCAGCTCTAAAATTTGATCCATATTGTAAAGTATAATCATAGCAACTACTCCACTTTAAAGCAAGTTTAAGTTACATAACAGACATTGTGTGGAAAGAAGGAAGAAGAAAAATAAAATAGATGATAGATAAAAGATAGAAAAGTAGATAGATATATAGATAGATGATAAGATAGGTAGATGATATATATATATATATATGTGACAGATGATAGATGATAGATAGATAAGATAGATAGATGATAGGTAGATAAGATAGATGATAGGTAGATAAGATAGATAGATAGATAGATAGATAGATGATATGAAAACGTGTAGATGTTGTCTGACATCTTAAATAAATGCTCCAACGGATAGATGATAGATAAGATAGATAGATGATAGATGATAGATAGATGATAGATAGATGATATGAAAAATGTGTAGACGTTGTCTGACATCTTAAATAAATGCTCCAACAGGTTTTGGAGGGAGTGTATAGTTTGGGGGATGTAGATAAGCGGTGGAACACTCGTGTAGCATGTTCCAGATCCTGGATTCAATCTCCAGCTGTCCCCAAAATGGGAATAAAACAAAGCAGCTTCTTGGATACTTCTTTCTGAAAACTGAGAGCTCAGTCAAGGCTACAGAGAAACTAAGCATTACAAATGTTGTAGTCATACTTTTTAGCAACTGTTTCACAAGGCAAAGATGGTTGAGCAAAAATGGCCAGTGGTAACCTTAGTTGTGTTATGGGTCTAACTGAGGAGCATACTCTCCTTTGTTTGTTTAGATGTTGACCATGAAGGAGGCTTCCTTTAGGAATTCCCAGGAAAGAAAGAAAACGTCATACAGAGGAGGTTCCAGGAAGAGCTTAGCAGCACTTAATTTGGCAAAGTACTTAATGGACATTTTTCAGAAGCTGGACAGGACAACACATGGGGTTTTAATCCCAGCACTCATGAGACAGAGTCAGGCAAGTCTTTGTGAGTTCAAGACCAACCTGGTCTATACGATGAATTCCAGTGCGACATGGTGAGATCCTGTCTCAAAGAAGCCAATAAAACTAAATACACCTAAGGACAATTGACATTGATACCACAAGGTTAGTACATAACTCATTTTCCTGTCATATATTTGATGTATTTGTTTATCTAACAGCACTTGTTAACAAGGAAAAACAAAATTAAAATTTTTAGATATTTAAAATTCATGTGTGTGTGTGTGTGTGTGTGTGTGTGTGTGTGTGTGTGTGTACGTACGTACTAGAAGACAGCTTGCAGGAGTTGGCTCTTTGCTTCTACCATATGGGTCCTAAGGACCAAACTCCTCTAGTCAGGCTTGGAGGTAAGCACCTTTAGCAGTAGAGCTATCTCACTGGCCTCCTCGAATCTAAAATATCTTAGTCATTTTTGGAATGGAAGATACTCTGTCAACATTTAAAAGATGAAACTTTTTGTTTCAGAGACTTTTAGTAGTTAGTAAGTAGCAATCCTGAGGTGATGGCTAGACCAATGACAATTCCTAATCAATATGAAAGAAATAGACCTGAGTCCATAATTTTCTTTATACTTCAAGGAAACAATTAACCTAATTACTAGAACCCTCAATGCCAGTGAGTTATTGTTGTGCTCCTGGCAGTTCTACAATCCAAGTGAGGCCTTTGTAGAATTGAAGGCTTTCTGGCCTGTTGGTGCCTCCTGCTGGTTGTGTAAAGCCTGAAAAAGAGGGGCTCTTACTTGATCCCAGATGAACATCCTGTGGGGAATGATGAACAGGACTCCTGTAGCACTCCCTGCAACCCTTCTCCTTTCCTACCTGGACACGTGCATGGAATTCTGTCTTCCAGTTATTGTTAACTAAGGAGGAATGCTGAGAAGATGAGAACAAGACTTACAACCTGCTCCTCTTTCATGTTTCATAATCTATTACGCTGCACGCATAAAAGAGATTCACTAAGATCAAACTCTGTAGCATCTATCCCTTACAATTATGTTGTTTTTAGCCATATACTTCCAGTGTGTGAAAATTTTAGGTGTTAACAGAGTAGGTCAATGCCACTCACACTCGTCTACTCCAGTCACATCCAAAAAATCGGGGATAAAATCCTGATTAAGGATAAGAGGCAATAAGGACCCAAAAGGAGTTCTGTGCCTCCTGGAGATTCAGACAGTCGCTGGTATCTCCTAACTCAGACGTGTTCCAGATCAGTCTTTCCAATCGTCAACACGGCCTCATAATTAGGCATAAAGGTACCCCAAGAAATGATTCGTAAATGGCTAAGATTGGGCATTGTCCCCTGGCCAACACAATGTTTCCAATCTATTCTAGTTTTAATACCAAGCTATCCATAGCTTGGAATTTCTCTCAAAGAATCTGCCTCGCCAGAGCTAGCAACAGAGGTCGAGTACATTCCTTAGGGCAATAGATAGTTTACAATAGTTAGAAATGTTTTACATACTAGAGAGTAATGAAGGGTTTCCCTCACTCAAGGACATTAGCTAAAAGTGTTAGGTCGGAACTCCCCACTGGCTGCCCCCAGCTAGACCCAGAGAATTAGCAGGAAATGCTAGATTGAAACCTCCTGGTCATTGCCTCCAGCAGAACCAGAGAATTAGCATAGGAATATCAAAATGCCTCAACAGGAAGGGTTCCACTCCTCTTCCTCCTGCTTCACACCTAGCCACCAGACCCTGCTGACCTTGGTGTCTGGGTCACTTGCCTACGTGAACTCAGTCTTGCATCCCTTGCTGTAACTCCTGCCTGCCTACATGACTCTTGTCATCTGTCCTGCTTGCTGTATGGTATTTAAGCCTGAATTTCACCTTGCACAAATACATTCAGATTCACCACACCCTTGTGTCTCGAGTCTGTTTGTCATCTGCCAACTTATTGCCCACCTGACCAGAATTCTCATACTGTGGAAATTGGGGTCCCCACAACGAACTTGGTCCGCGGCAGGTCAATACATGAATGTGTATATAGCAGGGGCTCTCTCAGGGAGTATGGTCTGCAGTGTTCCAATATCAGCAAGAGTGAAGCTGACCTCCTCTATTTACTCAGTGCTGATGACCATGAGAATGTTTATATCACAGAGTGGAGGAGAGGTCTCTATGATTTAGTTGTGAAATTTAGCCTATTTGATCAGATGTAGTACCATATGCCTAGAATCCTAGCATTTGACAAGCTGAAGCAAGAGATTTTATATGAGTGTTGGGGCAGCTATGGCAGGCAACCCTGTCTCAACAAAACAAAACAAGAAACAAGATCATATATCTCTATATAACTATATATGTATATCTACACATATATGTTTTATATATTTTTGATTTGTGATATGAATTCTTTCACAAACTGTTATACATTGCACTTTTAAAAAATTATACCAGTTGGCCGGGCTGTGGTGGCACATGCCTTTAATCCCAGCACTTGGGAAGTAGAGGCAGGCAGATTTCTGCATTCAAGGCAAGCCTGCTCTACAGAATGACTTCCAGGATAGCCAGGGCTACACAGAGAAACCCAGTCTTGAAAAAAAAAATTATACCGGGTACTCATACGCACATAAATATAGTGTCCTTTAGTTCACAAGCCATGTTTGAATAGAGAGCAAAAAAGCTTAGTTAAGAGAAACTTGTCTTTTCTTTATGTGTGTGCATGTTCACCTGTGTGCCAGTAGGTATCGAAGGTCAGAGAGCATCAGATCTCCTGGAGGTAGAGTTAACGGTAGTAGTGGGCCACCAAATGTGAGTTCTGGGAACCAAACTCAAGTGCTTTTACAGCTGAGCCAACTCTCCAGCCCCCACAGAACTTAACACAGGTCTTTAGATGATGTATACAGCTTTCGAGCTTTTACAGCATTTGAACAAGGCTGACTACTCTGCCGAGAATGCAGTCTTATTTGAGGAACTGAAATCTGCAATAGGAAGAGTACTGAAGGAAGGCAGGCTGTGTCCTTAGACTGTTGGTTTTGAGCCACAGCAGACTTCCCTTCACTTTGGGGAAAGTTCAGGCAGCAGACAAGAGGTCTACCCTGTGTGCCATCATTGGACTAAGCTGGGAGTGAGTGAAAATCACCCTGAAGAAAAGCATGATTATCATCATGAAGTTCACCCCCTGTCCCTTTCTTTGCTCTGTCCCTTCATAATCTTTTCTAGCCATCATAGGCCAATCTGGCTCTTTCTAATAAGTATTTTTCTGCTCCAGTACATTTTAGTGACAAGTTCATCATACATTGACATAAGACTCATTGCAGTGAGTTCTAGAGAGCTCCAGTGTAAAAGAAATTTGAGTGAGTCCCATTGAGCCTGAAATCTTAGAGTATGTATTGTTCTTGCACAGCATGTAAGTTATACTCTAACAAGACCTCTATTACCATGTTCACACATTTTATGCATTACTACAGTCTACTCTATACAGTGAATTAAAAAATGCTGATAAAATGTGCTTTCTGTAATGAGAACAAGATTTCCATTTCTCTACTGATTGAATTTCTACACAGTGCATCAGAAGGAGCATGACTTAAAATGTGGCTGTACCACTTAATTTAATGTCAGAAAAATAACTTAAACTTTAATTTGTTCAAAGAGTTAGCTAAAATACTAAGGGGTATAAGGGTAAAATAGTGTGTGGAAAATGTTAATATTCAATAGAGAACTCTTTATTAGGGAACATAAACATAAAGCTAAGGTAAATATTAAACAATTGAATTTCATTTTATTTTGGCCATTTCTTCGTGTGCTTGTGTGTTCAGTTGCATCTGCAGGTATATATGCATGCAGGTAGAAACCAGAAGTTCATACCAGATATCTTATTCTACTGCTCACCACCTTTTTTTTAAAAAAAGGTTTTAAAGAGTGTGTGTATGTGTGTGTACATACTTTAATATGAACATGTCTTCAAGCCTTGGAGGGCCATAGGAGGACGTCAGAGACTCTGGAGCTGGAGTTAGAGGTGGGTCCATGGATATGGGTTCTAGGAACAGAGCTGTGGTCCTCTTCAAGAACACCAAGTACACTGATTCATCTCCCCTGCCCTATGCCTTAGTTTTTGAGAGGATCTCTCACTGGAACGGGACCTTACTTTTTCAAGACTGGATAGCATGCGAGCCCAGGAACTCTGCCTCTAACTTTCCAGGGCTGGGACTATGAACTGGTGTTGCTGGGCTTGGGCTTTTCATGTGTTGATGGAGAATTAAACTCAGGTCCCCGTGTTTACATGGCAAGCACTAAACTGATAGAGGTATCTCTCAAGAATCTTATTTTGGCTTTTACATAGGATCCTACTCTCTAGGCTGACCTGAACCTCGCCATTTTTGTGACTCAACCTCTGAAGTGTTGGGAATACAGGAATGTAACACCATTCTTTGAGATGTTTTAATTTTAAAATTAATTTCTAAGTCAGCCTGAAGCATAATGGGTTTATCATATTTTTGCATATGCTTCATTCTTTTACTTGGAGTAAACAATCAGTTATGCTTTGTGTATTCTAATTAGTATCTACTGGACACTGAGTAATTAATGGACACATATTTTTGGTGTTAAAATGACTTTGGAGATGATAATAGCTAACACAAAGTACCATATTTGAAGCCCTGAGCTAAGAGTGTTGTAAACACACCTCAATTAATACAGCCACCAATCTTCCCATTATAATTATTTATAGAAGATACCACACTGGGATTAAGGAAATTGATCAATTGTCACAAAGGATAAAGGTTGAGCCAGGAATTCCTGACTAAGAATGAATGGAAGAAACAAGAGTCCCCAATGGAAACTGCTCTAATAGAGTCTCCCTCCTTGACCTCAAGCAGTTCCTGTCTTCCTCAAGTTGGTTTCTATTTAAGCTTCCACAATACAAACTCAGGACCTAATGACAACTCTTTAAGCCACTAAGTTGTCTAAACGCTGCGAGATCCTTGCCCTCCATTTGAAGAACAGTAGCTGGAAGTTATCTAGAACAGCATAGGTTTCAGGGTCTCCTGGTTTGTGTCACATGTAGTCTAGTACCTTTTCTTCTTCCTTCAGAACTCTTCTCCTCTCTTCTCCACGTAGCCCACTTTCTTGTTCACAACCTGTATCCCTCCATGCTTGCACACACATGTAAAATGGAAACACTAAGATCACATATGAGAAAAGACCTGTGGTAGTTGAAGAGATTTTTTAAATGATGACCAGTGTTAATGTCTGTACCTCCCTCTCTCCAAGACTATTTCAGTGTTATCCAGAATCTGAGCGAAACAGCTTTTGGAATTTAGGCCCATCTCCATGGATTCTTCATGGTCACAAAGCTTCTTCCCTCATGTTCCTCTCTACCTTCAGGTGCTCACATTCTGCTCATCCTGACTCATCACAAAATTTTCATCCTTTACTCTTTCAGCAACTATGGCAATAACACATGCAGGCTCTCTTAAGTCTTTCAGTTTGGCAGAGGTCTGTGGAGAGTTGCCTGGCCTTCAGTGGTGACACAGGGTCCTCGATAAGAAGAGTTTCCCCTTTAGGCCTTCCTTCACAGTTCCACATGAATCATGTATTATTTGAGGGCAAGCAAAGCATTTCTTATGCTCACCCTGTCCTGCAGCTCTTGCTTTTCTTTCCTGAAGAAGTCACTGAATTTTAGACAAGCAGATGGATCTTCCTCTTTATTCTTTATGCCCTCCAGTGTGCTCCACTGAGATGGATCACTTCTGAGCAAGGCCCTTCATGACCATAGCTTCAAATGTACCAACCTTGATGCCCAAGCAGTACCACATCAAACTTAGTTTAACTGCTAGGCTTTGTAGCAACTATTTCAATGAAGATAAAATTCGTGTAAATGTCTATCAGCCAAATTAGATTTAAAGTGATGTCAATGGGAAGGAATACACATCACAGACAAAACGAGGCACTGCTCTTCGTGTCTTTTTTTGGATGGAAGAAATCTTCAAGGGCACAGGCCTTCTCTAGTACAAATAAATCCTTTATCATCATCACATTGGGTACTGTCTATGCCATTTTTATGCACGAAGGCACACTGACCATGATCTTGGATGTCAAACCTGGAATAAAACAAAGGAATTTTATTTATGAGACCCAGTACAGCCTTGTATAGTGAATGAATCTAAACTTTGGTGATCACGGTTCGAATGTTCTCTGTGGAGGGGAAGCTATGCAAGCTGCTGCTGTTCTCTTGCCATCCATCAACACTTAACCTCCAGATGCAGACAGGAGGTGCTGTGTGACTCCACTCCTCAAAAAAAGCAGCATGGCCTGGTACTTTATGCTCCTAACAAGGAAGAAAGGAAATGCCATAACCGTTCAAAGAGGGATCAGATTCCTCTGTGTTATGTCGGTAATGAAAATCAAAACTCAATGTTTTAAAGCATTTGGGCTTGGTGCAGGGGGAGAGTGTGACTGGCATTTCCGGGAACATCTTTTCATGCTTTTCAGTACAGGTCTGTCATAACTTTCACGTATGAATTCACTTGGCCACTCTGTAACCAACTTTAGTGTGGGACAGGTGTTATTTCCTTGGCAGAGTGACAGGGTGTATACAAAGCACTAAGCAGAGTTGATAGCAAAACTTTTCTAAGTTCCTACTGTAGGTTGCATACACAAACGAAACACTGAGAATTCAAAACAAGAATACACATAATAGTGAGTCTTGGTGAAGTTCTGATTATAAAGATATCTAAATGCCTTTGGTACCTTATTTGGGGGGTGGGGGGTGGGGGAGGAGCATGGTGTCCTTTGCTGATTTCTAAGAGACCTTCAAATTTTCGTCTTATTCTTTCCTAAAACATGTGTGTATAGTCAAGTTTTCAGTGTCCTTGAGGAAGTAGTTGAAGGGACCACCACCCACAGATATTCAGGTCCACATAACACAATGCAGTGCTTGAGTAGCTGCTGTCACAGGCTTCAGACTGTCCCTTAAATAATTTATGTAGAATTGTGTCCATATTAGATAAATAGTAATGATGCTGTATTGTCAGGCTTTGATCAAAAGAAAAGAAGTCAGATATGTTTCATAGAGGCACAATCAATTTACTCTCTGAAAGGCTTTCACCTGGGCTTGGTTGAGTCCACGTGTGAAACATGTAGATGGAGAGGTGATGGACTTCCATGCCAACACATGTCCAATGTGCCAGAGTTCCCATTAACTGTTAATAGGAGTTCCATATGATAAAGCTCTACTCTTTGTTGGTGCGGAAAGTAATCGTATTTAAAAATAAAGTTTTAAAAGGATCTAATAAATAAGATTACTTTTTTTTTAATGTTTTGAATTTAGATTCCATGTCTGGCTTAAAATACTATCTTTTGGGTGAACACTAATCTCATATAATCTAACTGCTTTTCCTTTTCCTTTGCCATGTTGGGAGTGAAGCCCTTTGTTTCCCTAGGTAAGTCCCTCACCCCAGGTACCATTCACATTGTCTTTTAAGAAGAAACAACTGAGGCACTAGTATGTACACAGGTTGAGATTTCTGATTTCTAAGAGACCTTCAAATTTTCGTCTTATTCTTTCCTAAAACATGTGTGTATAGTCAAGTTTTCAGTGTCCTTGAGGAAGTAGTTGAAGGGACCACCACCCACAGATATTCCGGTCCACATAAAACAATGCAGTGCTTGAGTAGCTTCTAGGCTGACCTGAACCTCACCATTTTTGTGACTCAACCTCTGAAGTGTTGGGAATACAGGAATGTAACACCATTCTTTGAGATGTTTTAATTTTAAAATTAATTTCTAAGTCAGCCTGAAGCATAATGGGTTTATCATATTTTTGCATATGCTTCATTCTTTTACTTGGAGTAAACAATCAGTTATGCTTTGTGTATTCTAATTAGTATCTACTGGACAAGACAAGTATTAGTATCACAGGAAGACAAGTGAGATGGCAGGAACCTACACAGCAAGGAGAGAGGGCAGAGGAAACGGACCCCAATGACGCCTTGACTACGGACTTTCAGACACCAGATCTGTTGCTTATGCTGCTTGGTCTGTGTCACTTATTGGGGTGACCCTAGCAAACTAACACAGCAACTTTCACCAGGTCATAGCTTTACCTTTCTCTCAGTTTTTTTCTTCTTCTTCTTTTTAAGTGGGATACATAACATCTTAAGCTGTCGATATTTTCTTTCAAGAGACACCATAGGTATTATGTTTTGTATTCAAAGTTTATCTTGTGTCATATATTTTATTATGTGTTTTCAAAGTGAAAGACCACAATTATTGTTTATACTGCTGCTTGCAGCTCATTGTATGTTTTTAACCTAAGTTTGATTAAATGCAATAATCATAGGAATCAGTTGAAGGACTTCTTCTGCAGGGGAATGATATATTAATACGATGTGAGCACCTGCCATGGAGAAGGCACTCAGTATGTGGAACTTTGTTGTTCCTCTGTGAAAAATACAATCTTTTAAGTCTCTCATTCACTCTGAAGTTGGGCGGGGTGGGGTGGGGATTTTAAATGTTTCTAGAACAAAAATAGAGTTGAAGGATACAATTGATTTTTTATGCTTATGACAACAGAGAAGTTCTGGAATTTTAAGTAAAATGAAATCAAACTCCTCTCTTCCCAATTTATTCTCACCCATATTGTTAGTCCACTTTTGGGTAAGGAATATATATGTATAAACTGACTCCATGTTATTAATATATCATACCTCTGCAGAAGAAGTTCCTCAACTGAAAGAAGTTTCCATGATCATTGTATTCCCATTAAATTTGGGTTGAAAACACACGACTTGCAAGATATATATCTTCAGAAACTCACTCCTTACCAATAAGAAGTGAAAGGACACACACACATACACACACACACACACACACACACACATACACACACACACACACCATGCACACAAAGACAGTCTTACTCAGGCAAGAACTAAATTGTAAACTTAGGTCAAGTCTAGAATGAAAGGAAGACAGTGTGTAACCCACTTAAACACACAGTAACCAACACTGCTGCCTGAGGGCATACTGTCCCTAGAGACCCCCAGTTTGTCTGAATCTTCCCTTCAGCTTCTATTGGAGGGCCTATTTAAGAGATGTACTTAAAGAAACAGTAGATGAATCTGTTTATAGAGTCTAGAATTTTGACCACAATTTACAATTAACACTAAATAAATATGAAGGCTTACAAATCGTTGTATTTACTTCCATTTGTCCAAACCCAGGTTCCGAATAAATTTCGTCTGTGCAGTCCAATCCAATATGTTTGCCTCTCAGGTATTTTCTTCATCAACATTTCCTGTGACAAAACAGAATGCTATCAGGGCCATCACCTGGTGATCTCATTCTCAGTCGATGACAAAGTTACTGCCCTTGTCTGACTCCATCATGCTCTTACCACACAGGTCCTGCAGGGGGTGCTGAGTACCCAACTCCCTGCGTCCATATTTGCTACAGCAAAGAAAATGATTTTGTAAAAACTCAAGTTAGAGCAGGAGCAGAGGGCATCTCTGACTACACTGTCTGCCTTTCGGACCCTTTCCCTCCTTCTACGGGGCTGCCCTAGTTTAGCCTCAACTGGAGAAGATGCTTCTAGTCTTACTGGAACTTGTTATGACAAGGCTGGTTGATACCAATTGGAGGCCTCCCCTTTTTGGAGAGGAAAGGGAGGAAGAAAGGAGGGGGAAAGAGGAGGTGGAAGGAGGGATGGGAGGAAAGGAGCAGGGGAAGCTGCAATCACTATAGTAAATAAATTATTGTTTTTTAAAAGACTGAGGTTAGAACATAGCACTTTTGCCCTTAATTCTGAAACAGCTCCCTGTTTTGCCAGACCCTTGTAGTCACACTCTCACTCACTTCTCAGCTTTAGGCAGGGTGACTGGCTATTTTTTTGGTTCCTTGACTATTCCAAGCATTTACCCATCTTAAACCTGTTTTCTATCTGATTTATTACCCCCATCTCTTCATCCCTTAGATGCTCCCTAGACTACCTGCCTTACCTGCTTTATTTCTTTGCTCAAATGTCTTCATTTCAAGGACGTGTGAGCTTGTCTCCAATCTACCTTGGAGAAGTGAGAAAATACTACGGTTTGTAGCTAACATATTGTTTAATTTATGTGTTTTCTATTCCTACTTCTAGTTTTCTATCTCCCCCTCTGAGCTAAAACTTCCCCCAAGGCAAAAGATCTGAGTCAAGTATTCATCATGCTAAGTAGGAAATCTAACCATTTCAGATTTGTCGTTGAGCACAGCCAGAGTTCCATCATGGAGTTTGCAGAGGTCCTTGGCAGTGAGCCATGAATTTTTATGTTGGGTAGAAGAGAAGCAGTTCCGACGTAATTTGTGCCATTCACCAGAGCACATCTTTATTTCATCATCGCAGGTCTTGTTTTTGCCTAATCTTGTAAATGTGACTAAAATAAACACAAGACATGAAAGACACTGTGAGAGAAACGAGTCTGACTTTTACTGTGAAAGATTCCTTTGTGTGTCTCACTGATAAAAATGCTTTTTTACGTTCACATCACATTTCAGTCATTCGACTTTAACCGTCAAATCCGTGATGAAAGGCCAACCAAAGTGGACATGAAGAGCGAAAGAAGCATTGGAGAATTAATATCCACATGGAATTTAAAACTCTAGTGACCACTTTCTAGAAACATAACATTCTCTGACTATTTCTCTCACATTGTTATAATAGTGGAATTTATTCACTTATTCTCTTACTTCTCTTGAAATTGTATATGCCACCTGAGACAAGTTTTCCTCCAAATGAGTCCTCTATAGCTATAAAAATCAAAGGATTATTTCCCTCCCAGTGACTTGACCAATATTCAATTGTTTCTCAGAAACACCATTTCCTACAAAAGTTGAAGCTACTTCGTTGTCCTTTGTTAAAAAGGGGGGAAACACTAACATTTTATTAACTTCAACAACATTTTCTATTAAGCTCACGGTGCTAGGTAGATGAAGTTACTTATTTATGAATAACCCTGAAAGGAACAGTATTTAAGGCACTTTCTCCCATGCCTTGGAAATCAAATAGGCAGACTTATAGACAGACAGACAAGGTCTTGCTCCTGTTCAAGCTTATGAAGGTGAGACTATTCAATTGGAAGCATTAACTAGCAGTAAGGTTCCATATACCCCCAAAATATTCATGTCACAGAACTTGCTTGACAAATATGTCACAAATTACCCCAAATATTAGGTTCAAATAAACAACTACTATCAAAGTCAAATAGTTGATTCAAAACCTAGGCTATCAGAAACAATGTTTATCATCCATTTACTAGTTTATTTCTTTCATTTGTACATCCAACCACTCCCAAGCTAACCAATTACTGTGTGGCAGAGATTTATGCTTTGTAGCTCTTGGAATATAACATGAAAAAACTTGCTTTTATGAAAGATACATGCCTGAAACCGTGCAGTTTGTCATGAAGTGTACTCAGGTCAAGGGGTAAGGATGACTGCTGGATACCAGGGCAACATTCAGGGTAGGGTTAGACAACGGTGATGCTTACTGAAGACTTGAAGAAAGGTAGACTAGGGAGGTATGCCTGCCTCCAGAGTAAGAATGTTTTTTCTTTCTTTCTGCTAAACAGTGGGAAAAGATGATGCAGAGGCCTTGATTGCTCACCAGATAATGAAAATGTACATACATGTTCTACACACAAAGTGAAGGGTTAAGTAGTACAGAAGTCCAGGGTGCTTAGGTGCAGTAAGGACAGCGTAACCATTCATTGGATATTGCTCTAGGTGAATAAGAAATGATGATGTAACATTTCCATCAGATCTGATAATTCTTCTGAATTGTTAAAAATAAACTCTGTCCATACATAAAGGTGTCATTAGCCACATGTGACTATTGAACCTTGAAATATGGCTAGTGAAATTCGATTCACTTTTATTATAAAGATACTGTAGAAGAAATATAAAAAATCTCATTAATAGAACTTATGCTTATGCAATATATTGGCAACTGCTTTAAGAGATCAAGGGTAGAAGAAAGACAACATCAGAGAATAAACTATGATCCAGTCCTGTTAACCATAGGGAGAATATGGAAAGAGTTCACATCTGCCTCAGGGAAAGAATGGGCATAATTTACTAATTATATGTGTAAAGTCAAAGAAGTAAAAGAAAATGAGTAAGGGTTTTTGACTTTGCAGTTGGAAAAATTTACTCACTGTTCCCTGAGATGAGGAAGACCATGAATGAAGGATGTGAGAGAAGAGAGACCATTAAGCAGTCCAGACACTGAGATTGCAGCTTAGTTAATACACTGCTATTAAAGTATGAAGACCTAAGCTAAATCTCTAGAACTCACAGAAAATGTTGGATATGGTGAAACTTTCTTATAATTCCAGCAGTGGAAAGGCAGGCCCCTGGCAGGTGTTGGCCAGCCAGCTAAACCTAAGCTGAGACACAGGAACTACTGAGGGTCCCTTTCT
>NW_022196903.1:122558954-122579884 GCF_008632895.1 Mastomys coucha
CTCTCTCTCTCTCTCACACACACACACACACACACACACACACACACACACACACACACACACACCCCGAATGACCACTACTAAGTTTGAGGTATTTATTAGCTAGTCAAAGTAGCTACATTGGTTTAAAAATGATTTAATTCAAGGAAGTGTCCATAAAGGTCCAAGACTAGTTCAGAAGGCCGACAGGCCAACAATGCTTCAAAGATTGGATACATGAAGAGACATAGTTTCTACTCTGCCTTGATGTTTTCTGAGCCTGCGTCGGGAAAGATAGCGCAGATGACTCACCCTGAGCTGAGTGCTCACAATTACGTATCCTTGCTAGTTTGGCCAGTGGTCTGTGTCTGGATCCACCACTACCTGCTTCAAAGAAACTTTTCTCATTAGCAAACCAGCAGAAATTTCAACATGAATGTGGGAGGCTCTCCCTTGCAAGCCTCATCCTTACTGAACTAATAGCAGATCCTTGCAGAGGGAAGGAGGAACTCTCCTTTGTAGACATGGCTGCAAGTGCTAATTGGAGTCGGAGGATTAACAACAGCAGAATGAAGGGCAAGAACTTGGAAGAGAGTCATTATGGATGGTGTGAGGGAGATGGAAATGATCTAAATATATTGTATAATAGTATGAAAAAAAATTTTTTTGGTTCTGTTTTTCCCAAGACAGGGTTTCTCTATGTAGCCCTGGCTATCCTGGAACTCACTCTGTAGACCAGGCTGGCTTGAACTCAGAAATCCTCCTGCTTCTGCCTCCCAAGTGCTAGGATTGAAGGCATGTACCACCACTGTCTGGCTGAGATCTTTAAAGAGAAAAATATCTTTTAAAAATGAATGTGGATCATCAAGTAAGATGAAAGGACTGATGGCGATGCTCGAGATTTTGCTAAAGTTTACTACAGGCTTCATGAGAAAAACTGAAGCAGAAACCTGATCAGAGTGGATTCAATATTAGAGAGAGCAGGCCCTGGGGTAAAGCCCAGGTATAGCCCATGTTTAGCATACTCGAGGGCCTGGGTCTAGCTCTAATCACCAATTGTCCTCATGGAAAACTAAACTAAACCCAAATAAAAACCATGGAGATTTAGTCTAATGGCAGGTCACGTGCTTAGATTACACTAGAAGCCAAAAAGAGAAGCTTAGCGTACCCCACTTTGCTTCCCCCGCTACACACACCAGTATAGCTGGTACATTTTTGACACAAATATGGTGCCTACAAGATCTAAACATTGACCACATCCACCCAGCTCTGCATACAGCTTTACCTGACCACCCCGACTCAGAACCCTCCCTCCTGCTTCAAATCGAATGAATTTCTGCACAGCAATTCCTCTAAGAAACAAATCTCATTTACTTTCCAGGAAACACATCCCAGCTGGCACCCTGTTTGAATGTAACACATATTTACCAATAGACTGATCTAGGAGCTAAAGCAGGCAGAGGGGTCAGGCTGAACGGCCAATACTACTAGTAGTGTTTTTAGCATACATTGATTGATCACTTACATTTTTTAGGAAAACTGATAAAACCCCAAAGAAGAACAGCAACAGCACCACCGAGCAGGGTCCAAAGGGTCAGCAATTTCTTTGCATCTGCACATAAAGCAAGCAGACAGGTCAGTATTTACCAGAGAAGAATAACAAGCAAACGAAACCTCCGTTAAAAAAGCCATAATCTCTGTATCCTATACACAACTCAGCCATTGATCTATTAGGAAAAGGGGAAAGGCACTCAGGGGTGACTTCGGCTTCTGTCTGCAGAGTGCTCCGGCACTTCCAAGAGCTGAGCACAACATTCTCCAGCGAGGCTTGTGGAACAAAAACCCAGTCCCAACATTTTGTGGCTTTTTTTTTTGGTTTGGTTTTAATGAAATATCTTCTCTCGTGGGGAGGGTGGGGCGGATCTGGTGGTGTATCCTGTTCACTTTTCCTTTTAGCTTTGAGCCTTTGTTGATGAACAACGCTTTCACTACCAGTCTTAGCCTGCGATGAAACCCAGTCATCTCCTTACCGAACGATGACCTGTGATGCCTGTGTACATGGTTTGTCTGAGATTGTCCGGGTGGAGCGTCGGTCAGCATAGAAATGGCACTCCAGTGACTACAGAGGTTGAGAAAATTCTTAACAGGAAAGGAGAACTGATAGTTATATCCGCTGTCTTCAAAGCTCTGGACTCGGAGGGCTGAGTTTCTTCTGGATCAAGGCTAGAGTAAGATTGATAGAGGGGTGAGATAGCACCACTCCAGCGTGATGGTTCTGCATGGTGGGCCACAAAACATCTCACTGGCCTTGTCCTCGCTCCTCTGAGTGAGTAACGGGCAGCACGCTCCAACGGTGTCTCGCTGCTCCGGATTGGCTGGTGGTCACCGTGGGGAAAGCCTGATTAGCATCCTCTTCCCTTCAACTCTCCAGTCAAAGCAGATCATGCTTCCCCTTCCCTGGCCTTTGTATAGTTTCTCCCCAAATTATCTGATAAAGCCCTGTAACTTTAGGGTTGTTTGAACGAACTGTAATTCGGACTTATCTTCTCTCGATCTTTGAGCCCTTCACCCACTTTTGCTTTGCTTTTAATCTCTCCTTATTTCCAACGGTCCGGTGAATTGCATAATGAAATTTGGCAAACTACACTCATGGTAAATTAAGGTTTGTTTCCTACACACTCACTATCCTCTTCACAGTAGCTTAGAATGATGTATTCTTACAGAATCTGGAATCATGCCTACAGATTTCAATAATTGAAGGAGGAATTATACTTTTTGTTAACTTTTAATTTCCCCCCAAACACTGAAACTACTCTTCATCTTGTATTGGGGGATTGAAAGGAATATTTAAAATCCACTGTAATTTAAACATAAGAAACATCAGCATTCCCATGTTTTATATGTGGTGGCACACATCTGGAATCTGATATAAGAAGATTGTTAACTAAGTTTGCTTTTCTGTTGCTGTGATAAAACACTCTGGCCAAAAGCTACTCAGGGGGACACAGGAAAAACCTATCAGAGTGGCTGCTTCTGTTGTGCTTCGAGCAGGCAACGGAGCAGAAGGTAGCGTCCACAGAGTGTTTCTTTGGGGGCAGAGTTTTCCAGGGTCAAGATTTTGGTGGGGTTTCAAGTCCTGAAATTGGGCTATGGGTTGGCTCAGGGATTGATGGGTTTTCATTATCAATGATTGGTAGGGTTCTGTGGCAAGTTGAGAAACTGGTGGGATTCTGTGTTTTGGCCTTAGTCTTGCTTGGTCTTGGGGTCAGGTCAGGGTTAGGGCGTTTTTTTCTTTAGCCTTTTTACCATACAAAGATGACTGCTGGAAAATCCTCAGAAACACAAGGGTAAGCAAAAGGGGCCTCCACAGCGCAGGCACATGCCTTTATCACTCTCTTCCACAAAGAAGCAGAAGGAGGAGGTAGTGATTAGAGAGCATTTGATGGCAATAGGGAAGAAGCCATCAGCCTACCTTCTCCCTTACCAGTTTCCTGGTAAAGGGAGGAGGACAGTTCACATGGAAATTAACGTTTATAATGATAATTTTGAGTTCTGCCTTTGTGCTGGACTGAACCTGATAATTTCTCACCAGAAATATTTTTTTATTAGATGTTTTCTTTATTTACAATATCTCTTTTCCTAGGTTCCCCTCCAAAAGAAAAAATAAAATAAAATAAAATAAGAAATAAAATAAGCCCAAAACTAAAACAATCCCTTGTTCCCTCCCCCCTCCCCCTGCTCACCACCCCATCCTCTCCTACTTCCTGGCCCTGGCATTTCCCTACACTGGGGCATAGAACCTTCACAGGGCCAAGGGCCTCACCTCCCATTGATGACCAACTTGGCCATCCTCTGGTATATACACGCTGCTGGAGCCATGAATCCCACCATGTGTACTCTTTGGTTGGAGTTTTAGTCCCTGGAAGCTCTGAGGGTACTAGTTAGTTCATATTGTTGTTCGTGCTAAGGGGCTGCAAATCCTTCAGCTCCTTGGGTCCTTTCTCTAGCTCCTTCATTGGGGACCTTGTACTCAGTCCAATGGATGGCTGTGAGCCTCTACTTCTGTATTAGTCAGGTACTGTCAGAGCCTCTCAGGAGACAGCTATATCAGGCTCCTGTCATCCAGCACTTGCTGCCATCCACAATAGTGTCTAAATATGGTGATTGAATATGGGAAGGATTCCCAGGTGGAACAGTGTCTGGACTGTCCTTCCTTTAGTTTCTGCTCCATAGTTTGTCTCTTCAACTCCTTCCATGGGTATTTTGTTCTCCCTTTTAAGAAGGAAAGAAGTATCTACACTTTAGTCTTCCTTCTTCTTGAGTTTCTTGTGGTTTGTGGATTATACTTTGTGTATTCCGATCTTCTAGGCTAATATCCATGTATCAGAGAATGCATACCATGTGTGTTCTTTTGTGATTGGGTTATTCACTCAGAATAATATTCTCCAGGTCCATCCATTTCCCCAAGAATTTTATAAATTCATTGTTTTTAATAGCTGAGTAGTACTCCATTGTGTAGATGTACCACAATTTCTGTATCCATTCCTCTGCTGAGGGACATCTGGGTTGTTTCCAGTTTCTGGATATTATAAATGAGGCTGCTAAAGAACATAGTGGAGCATGATTTCAAGAGTGGTTATACCAGCTTGCAATCCCACCAGCAATGAAGGAGTGTTCCTCTTTCTCCACAACCTCGCCAGCATCTGCTGTCACCTGAGTGTTTTATCCTAGCCATTCTGACTGGTGTGAGGTGGAATCTCAGGGTTGTTTTGATTTGCATTTCCCTGATGACTAAGGATGTTGAACATTTCTTTAGGTGCTTCTCAGCCATTTGATATTTGTCAGTTGAGAATTCTTTGTTTAGCTCTGTACCCCATTTTTTAATCCGGGTTATTTGTTTCTCTGGAGTCTAACTTCTTGAGTTCTTTGTAGACATTGGATATTAGCCCTCTATCAGATATAGGATTGATAAAGATCTTTTCCCAATTTGTTGGTTGCCGTTTTGTCCTATTGACAGTGTCTTTTGCCTTACAGAAGCTTTGCATTTTATGAGGTCCCATTTGTCAATTCTTTTTTTTTTTATTTTTATTTTAGATATTTTCTTTATTTACATGCGAATTTCTCCACCATTTGTCAATTCTTGATCTTAGAGCATAAGCTATTGGTGTTCTGTTCAGGACATTTTCCCCTGTGCCTATTTGTTCGAGGCTCTTCCCCACTTTTTTTTTCTATTAGTTTTAGTGTATCTGGTTTTATGTGGAAGTCCTTGATCTACTTGGACTTGAGCTTTGTACAAGGAGATTGGAATGGATTGATTTGCATTCTTCTACATGCTTACCACCAGTTGAGCCAGCACCATTTGTTGAAAATGCTGTCTTTTTTCCACTGGATGGTTTTAGCTCTTTTGTCAAAGATCATGTGGCCATAGGTTTGTGGGTTTATTTCTGGGTCTTCAATTCTATTCCATTGATCTACCTTCCCGTCACTGTGCCAGTACCATGCAGTTTTTATCACAATTGCTCTATAGTACAGCTTAAGGTCCGGGATGGTGATTCCACCAGAGGTTCCTTTATTGTTGAGAATAGTTTTGGCTATCCTGGGTTTTTTGTTATTCCAGATGAATCTGCAAATTGCTTTTTCTAACTCTGTGAAGAATTGAGTTGGAATTTTGATGGGAATTGCATTGAATCTGTATATTGCTTTCAGCAAGATGGCCATTATAATCCTGCCAATCCATGAGCATCGGAGATCTTTAAACTTCTGAGCTCTTCTTCAATTTCATTCTTCAGAGACTTGAAGTTTTTGTCAAACAGATCTTTTACTTGCTTAGTTAGAGTCACACCAAGGTATTTTATATTATTTGTGACTATTGTGAACAACTATTGTTGTTTCCCTAATTTCTTTCTCAGCCTGTTTATCCTCTGTGTAGAGGAAAGCCTCTGATTTGCTTGAGTTAATTTTATATCCAGTTACTTTGCTGAAGTTTTTTAACAGATTTAGGAGCTCTCTGGTGGAATTTTTGGGGTCACTTAAATATACTATCATATCATCAGCAAATAGCGATAATTTGACTTCTTCCTTTCCAATTCGTATCCCTTTGATCTCCTTTTGTTGTTTAATTGCTCTGGCTAGGACTTCAAGTACAATATTGAATAGGTAGGGAGAGAGTGGGCAGCCTTGTCTAGTCCCTGATTTTAGTGGGATTGCTTCAAGTTTCTCTCCATTTAGTTTGATGTTGGCTACTGGTTTTCTGTATATTGCTTTTACTATGTTTAGGTATAGGCCTTGAATTCCTGATCTTTCCAAGACTTTTATCATGAAGGGGTGTTGAATTTTGTCAAATGCTTTCTCAGCATCTAATAAGATGATCATATGTTTTTTTTTTCTTTGACTTTGTTTATATAGTGAATTACGTTTATGGATTTCCATATATTGAACCATCCCTGCATCCCTGGTATGAAGCCTACTTGATCATAATGGATGATCATTTTGATGTGTTCTTGGATTCTGTTTGCAAGAATTTTATTGAGATTTGCATTGATAAGGGAGATTGGTCTGAAGTTTTCTTTCTTTGTTAGGTCTTTATGTGGTTTAGTAAATGTATAAGAGTAATTGTGGCTTCATAGAATGAATTGAGTAGAGTACCCTCTGTTTCTATTTTGTCTAATATTTTGAGAAGTATTGGTATTAGGTCTTCTTTGAAGGTCTGATAAAACTCTGCACTAAACCCATCTGGTCCACGGCTTTTTATTTTTTGGTTGGGAGACTATTAATGACTGTTTCTATTTCATTAGCAGATATGGGACTGTTTAGATTGTTGATCTGATCTTGATTTAACTTTGGTACCTGGTATCTGTCTAGAAAATTGTCCATTTCATCCAGGTTTTCCAGTTTTGTTGAGTATAGGCTTTTGTAGTAGGCTCTCATGAGTTTTTGGATTTCCTCAGTGTCTGTTGTTATGTCTCCCTTTTCATTTCTGATCTTGTTAATTAGGTGATATGAGGGTCATTGAAATACAGCCTTATTACAATGAAGTCTAATGTCTAAAAATTGTTCTTATTTTTGGTTTGTACCACAGTAACAGCCAAGATTTTAAAGCTCTACTAAAAAGAAAACAAATAAACAAACAAGATTTTTAAAAAGAAAGAAAGAAAGACGGCTTATCTCACCTGTTGTAGAGAGGACTTGAAGTGCTTACAAGGCTACACAAAATTCAAGATAAGCTAAACTAAATGTGTCGTGAAAGAGAAAAGAAAAAAATGGGTGAGAATATAAAACAGCCAAGAACAAAACTGAACAGGGAAAAAGAGGGGTTTCCCAACCTTAGCTTCCTGGTGCTTATGTTCTACAGCTTGACAGAGGAGAAAGTATAGCTTTGTACTGAAAAGTTTTGTTGATTGATTTTTTTTGTTCTGTTACTTATAAAAAAATTTCATGAGATCATTGCAACATTGAAATACAGAATTTGAGAGCAAGCCCAGAAAATACAGTTTAAGTCCATTTTCAATAGTAAAGGCCCCTCCAAGTCTGCTATCTATTTCTGAAATTAGGAGAAACTGCATGGTAGCTTCATGTTTTGGAAATTTGCCTTTACTGAGGACCTACTTGAGACTTACTAAAAGCCAGGTTAAGCTCCAAGTCCACTTCTCTAAGATGCAGATCCACCACCTTATTCTGGAAAAAGTCAAACCTTTGAAAGCACAGATCTGAGATTACTGATTGCTGGATACCATGAATGAAAAAAAAAAATCAAATCAAGAATCTAACTTACAAGTGGTAGATCTAAATGAAAGCTACAAAACCTTGGTTCTAAGAACTGGTCTTTATGCATGTCTATGTCATACACAGAGCATGTATGTCAGTACTTATGCTTCTTGTGGTTTGCTTGGCAGGACACTGGCTTGCAGGTGAGTGCTAACATGGACTGAGTTGTTCCATTAGCCCACATTCATTTAGTTCATAGTAAAAATAGAATTTTAAAGAAATAAATGAAGCAGAAGAAGACAAAACAAAATGGCTGGAACAGCCCCAAACAGTTGGACTTGGCTACCCATTCGAAAATGTCAAATGAAAGGGTAGATAAGAGTAGAGAGTAGTGGTGAGAGACGGGGAGAGAATTTTTCGATCCATGTTGATATGCTGGTGAGTAAATAGAGGTATCTGAGAAGGTTCAGGAAGGTCAGAGTGGATCCTGGAAGAGTTAGGGGAAAGGGGAGGAGGGTGGATAAGGCCAAAATACATTGTGCGCATGTATGAAACTATCAAAGAGTTAATACATGTATTACAATAAAAAGAAACCACCAAGGAAGAAGGCAATATAAAAGTTAGAAATATAAATGAAATTTTGGTAAAGAAGGCTGGAGGAAGAAGAAATACTTGTAGATGAGAAAGAAATTCATACGAAAATTTGAATTTTTTTTATTCAATGCTAAAGATTGTTTCAAGCTCTCATCCCTCCCCACCTGCTGGTCCTGGGATCATGAGCGTGGGAGAGCTGGCCCTGCCCCTCACCTGCTGCATCACTTGGGAGAGCTGGAGGTCCTGACTCTTACCTGGATAGCACAGTAGAGCTGACCTTGGTTGTAGGGGTTGCAGGTGAGCTGGCCACAAGGGCCTGAGTGCAGGGCAGCTGGTTCTGCCACTTGTCTGCTGAGCAGTGGCATGGGTAAGGCAAAGATGCCCCTCCTGCTTTTGCCCCTTATCACTGCAGCAGAGGGAAGAGCTGGCCCTGAGGTTATGAGAAGAGGAGAGCTGGCCTTGCCTCTCATAGGCTGTAGCACTCAGGAGAGAGGGACCACCTGTACCTCACCTGGGCAGCATGGTAGAGCTGAGCCTGCTGGAATGGAAGCAGGTAAGCCAGCCCAGAGGACATGGGAGCTGGACACCTGGCTCTGGCCCTTGAAGACTGCAGCACTGGAGGAGCTAGCCAAAGCAGTGCTGGAGACCTTGCCCTGGTGGTGCAGGGCAGCAGAGCTGGTGGGCTGATCAAGTCAGGTACCAACCAGGCCCAGACCCAGGGCTTTGAGTTTGCCCACCCCAGCATCTACCCCACTGGTGAATTGCTGGAGCTCATGAAGAAGCTGTTCCTGCAGGACCTCCACGACGCAGGGAAACAAGGTGTTATCAGAGAGGAGTCCCTGTGAGGATCCAGTATTGATAGTGTAGCAGAAGGCAGAGTCCTTGAACCAGACCAATGACTCATTGCAATGAGCATTTGCAAGTAAAGAAATGTGGATAGAAGGGTATACGTGGCACTCACTGTGGCACACTACAGTTTTCACAAAATATTTTTTTTCTTTTTGAGGTGATGTTGCAAGGGTAGAGGGTGGGTACAAAGGGAATGGGAGATGAATGGGGTTGGGGGTATATGGTGTGAACTTCACAAAGAAATAATAAAATGTTAAATGAAAAAAAGAGATTGTTTAAAAATGTAGACAAAGGGGAACAAAATTAAAAGGTTAAAATATATTGTAAAAAGTTATGAGAATTAAAACTTACAGAAGGATAATATGGATATAACTAAACTGATCATAGTTAGAGATCATTAAAATTACTATGGTCAAAATTCAACATCCTGAAAGAAAACTGGTGCTGTCTCTGTTTATAATATGGAATATCTGAAATGTTGCTCTGGTCTTAAAAGTGTTTACCAAAAACTTGGCTTGGAAAAATTAGGGTTTATCCTTTTAATGAAGAGAACATTGTAGCCTGTGACTAGATTTTATCCAAATGCTAATTTTTGTTTTCCCACTGGTTAGAGCCTTTACTTGGACAGCTGGTGCCTTAGAGGTAGGGAAAATTCCATTTAAAAGAGTTATTTCTCTCTGGAATCATCCTGATAAATTAAATACAGTAACAAAACACATTTTAGTAAATAAGTATTTAAATTGATCTATATAAATTCTGTATACATAAGTTTCATTGTGCCTATGACCTTCAGTCTTACAGATTGACAGTTGAACAGTACTAAATAAATTAACCAAAAGTTTGAGGGTTCATTGCCTAAGACATGTTAGTCCTTCTAAATCTAAGATCTACACATTTTAAAAATCATTCATTATCTCTTTATAAGACAAGCACTTGTCATTCTGCATGAGGTCTCTCTATTGAAGACTGATACATACTATTACAACAGACATAAATATGATAACTTAAAATTTGAAACTCTTTATACTTACGGCAGTGAACACTTGAGAAATACAGAATGCTAGTTGATTTTTTCAATTATAAAAGGATACCACAGCTAGAACATCCTTCAGCCTAAGTGTGAGGACCGTTGAGTAAGTCTAAACAGCTCCTGTGCTGAAAACCCCTAGGACTGATGCTTGCAGGCTCACATGCTCACCTTAAACTTGTGCCAGCTTGTGGGATGCTGGCAGGTGCTCATCACTAACTGCATCAGCACGTGAGTACTTCAAGAAGCTCAGCATTAAATGGCTTTAGATGCTTTAAAGCATCCAAAGTGTCCAAGATATTTGGAGTTTTATTTGATCAATTCCCGAATGATAAAAATAATACTAATTTTAATTTTAGTAAAGCTACAAATAAGGATCATTTATCACATCTTGTCATGACTATTTACTTCGTACCTTACTAGAACTAAAATTTCATCTTTAAAATGGTTCGAATATTTTTCACTATCTTTGTAATCTTTCCCTATAATTTTATGATTACTGAATATAATTTGAATTAAAATTTTAGGTTTTAAATTTTAAAAAACTTATTGTAAATTTTAAAGAAAAATCAAATTTGAGGATACTTATGTCTGAAATCTGAACTTGAGTTTAAATCTAACATTTCAATGCTAAGGAAAAGAAAATAATATTAACTGGGTTCAACCAATAGGATTGTTACATTTCTACTGATGTTTTAAAATATTGATATATGACAAATTAAAAACTCTGAAGTCCCCCATAGCATAGTGAGATCTCTAGTTACCTTAAAGTAGGTTTTCATTCCATATACTCTTGTTAAAAATACTCCAAAGTCTAGTTAACCCTTCTCATCCAAATTATATGAAAGAAGAAGTTTCTAACAGTAAAAACATTCAGGGTGGTTTGAAGACAATGTTTCTTGGTTAAATGGATGCTTCAGGATGCAGTTAGCTGGGATTAAGTTTATTAAACAATATATTTTGTAAGTAGGTCAGGAAAAGATCATATTTTAATGGCTTTTACTTCAATCCCATTTTATTTTCTGAATGTAAAAAAAATTAAAAATTCATTTGGGAGGCTGGAGAGATGGTTCAGTGGTTAATAATACTGGCTGCTCTTGTAGAGGACCTGGGTTCAATTCCCAGCATCCCCCTGGCAGCTCACAACTGTCTGTAACTCTTGTACTAGGGAATATAACACCCTTTCACAGACATGCATGCAGGAAAAGGACTAACGTATGTAAAATAAAAATAAATACATTATTTTTAAAAAACCATTGGTTATACCCTTCTTGGTTCCCATTCATCCCGTCCACACATTACCAATTTCTAACTATTGGATTTTCTCCATCCTCTCACTTTCAAATGCCTCCCCTCCCATAACGCATCCGAACAGAAGTTTTATTTTTGTATGGTTGCCATTGTCTCTTAACTCTTAAACTGCATGACTCTGGGCATGTGTTCCCGAGACGACCTGGGGCGTTACCCTTGGGTTCACTCAGGCCTTCCTTTGCTTTGTTTCCATTGTAACATCCCATAGGGCACATATCTGCAGTGCCCGTGTTTAACACTGAGAGAGAATTGTAGCTGTGTTTAAGGTCTCTGAGTATTTGAGTGGAATAAAGACAGATAAAGGTTATGAAGGTAAAGCATAAACCGATCTCAGATCTCAGCTTATTCATGTAAAAATAAATCTGCCTAGCTTTTTATCAGAGAGTTCTCATGTAACTTTAATCATGAAAATCTCAGTTATGTCTTGTGCCACACACGGGTCAGATAAAGCACAGCGTAGACTTTGTAAGCTTTGGTCTGTTGTCCCTACCAATTGATTGTTCATTTCATGATGTTGACTGGTTAAACAAACTTCCCCTGAAAGCAAACCAGTGGAGCTTCATTTATGCACTGTTTACCCTCCCTCAAACCAGTGGAGCTTCATGTATGCACTTGCTCATTTTCAATACATATTTAACCAAATAGAAGCAGGGCAGTAAACTAGATTTTTATTTCTGCTATATTTTAAGTATACTCTTATTTTTCCTTTATAATATGAATATTTCTCAGAGAAAGCAAGAAGGAAGGAATGAAGCGAGGTGGGAGGCGGAGACGAGAAGGAGATTCCTTATGCAGGAGAATCCTGTACGATATAAAACAAAAGCCAACGCTTTCTACTCATAGTTTTTTCCTGCCAAAATAATACAATTATTAAAAATTGTTTCCAAAACCAAAAGAGCTTGTCACTGATGTCATTTTTCTATCAATACTCACCTTTTTTTTTTTAAAAAAAAACAACTTGTGTAACTTCTTTGTAAATTTATCATATTTGCCACACCCTTTATGATTTCTATAATATATATGGCGGTGGATTTTATGTCTATTTACATTTTCCAGTTTGCTATAGGTATTTTCACTGTATTTCATTTTGCTGAAGACAAGTTTGCTCATCTTTAATGACTTTTATATCTGTCTGGGAAAGTTCTCTTTACTCAGAGATCATGAGTCCATACTCAGGGATTCTACTGTAGAGACAAGGCTTTTATTCTCTCTATCGAGATATTAGCTCCTCTCCCGGAAGAAGGACGGAAGAAGGACAGGCTAACATCTTCCCATCATGAGAGGACACATGCCCGAATCAAGCAGCTGGGATCTGCTCCCATCTCAGCTCTCCATCTGCTATGACATCTACGTGACGTTGATGGAGGATTTATCGGGTTGTAATTCACTTACAGGCCTGTAAATCAATGTGATAATAAGAGCACCTGCCTTGAAGGCTTGTATATAGGAAACCAGCATGTACAAAGTAGTTAGAAGGAAATAAACCATAAATAGTTATCATTTTTGGTCTGTGTATATGTGTATGCATGCATACATGTGTGTGGAGATAAGTGTGCACTTTTATACACACACAGGGTGTGTGTAAACATGCAACTGTAATTACCTTTTTTTTTGAGACAGCATCTCTTACTGTGACCTGGGGCTTGGTGGTCACTAAGCTGGCTGGGCAATGAGCCCTAGGAATCCTTTTACCTTTCTCCCCCCAACATTATGATTACATGTTTGACTTCCATGCCTTGTTTCTGATGTGGGTGAAAGAGATTTGAACTCAGGTCCTCATGCTTACACAACAAACACTTTGTATATGAGCCATCTCCTTGGGTACTGTGCTCTTTAAAATTTGCTTGTGGCCATTTTATGTTTATATTTTCATACAGATTTGGATAGTCCTCTTAGCACTTTTATTTTTAAATTTAAAGCTAGGCATTGTACATCCTTCTGGGGTACAGTGTGATGCTTCAGTACAGTACCTCAAAGGTGAGCTCGGGATATTAGGCTACTTATGACAGCAAACATGTTATTTCTTTGTGGTGGTACTATTCAAAATCTTTACCTGTAATTATTTTGAATTATAACTTAAAGTCTTTTTTTAAGTATCAGGAAAGTATCTTTTTTTTTTTTTTTTGAGACAGGGTTTCTCTGTGTAACCCTGGCTGTCCTGTAACTCATTCTGTAGACCAGGCTGGCCTCGAACTCAGAAATCCACCTTCCTCTGCTTCCCAAGGGCTGGGATTAAAGGCGTGTACCACCACTGCCCGGCTCCATTATTGTTTTAATTCAACTAATATTTACTGAAACTCTTACAAATGATTTTATACTGTTAATACTTCTAATGTTTAAAACATGCTTTTTAATTTTGTTATTATTAAGTTATTTATTTACAGCTTCCTGTCCCTCCTCTCCTCCTAGTCCCTTCCTTTCACCTCACCTCCATCCACCGCTCCTCCCTCTCACCTCAGAAAAAGAGGAGGCCCCCATGGATATCAAACAGTCTTGACACATCAAGGTGCAGTAAGACTAGGAGCATCTTCTCCTATTAGGGCTAGACAAGGCGGCTCCATTAGGGGAAAGGGATCCGGAGGTAAGCCACAGAGTCAGAGACAACCCCTGCTCCCACTGTTAGGAATCCCATCTGAAGACCAAGTTGCACAACTGTTACAGAGGGCCTGGGTCCCCACATGCTCTCTGGTTGGCAGTCCAGTCTCTGTGAGCCCCAGTGGGCCTAGGTTAGTTGATTCTGTAGGTTTCCTTGTGTCTTTGGCCCTTCTGGCTTCTTCAATCCTTCCTCCACCTCTTGTTTGTCTTTCTGGATCTGTGTTAAGTCACTCAGAATGAATGATTTTTCTAGGTTTCATCCATTTGCCTACAACCCCTTGTGTGGCCTCTGGGGTTTTGGGTGCTAATTAGGCAGAGATTCTTCAAGCTCTGCCTAATGTGTGGCTGTGGGTGTCTCCATCAGTTTCTAACAGTTGCCGGGTGAAGCCTCTCAGATGACAGTTATGCTAGGTCCTGTGTGCAAGTATTGCAGAGTACCATTAACAGTGTCAGGGGTGTGCCATCTCTCATGGCCTGCGTCTCAAGGTCAGCCATTGCTTGGCTGACTTCTGCTCCATCTTTACCCCTGTACATCTTATGGGCAGGGCAAATTTTAGGTCGAAGGTTTTGTGGCTGAGTTGATGTCCCAATCACTCCATTGGAAGACTTTTCTGGTTACAGAAGATGATGGCTACTGCAGGCTCTTTGTACCTTCATAGATTCTTGGAAGTTTCCACTGCCCTAGGTTTTTAGCTTGTCCCAGAGATGCCCGACACCACTCCAGTTGTCTCTCCCAGTACTCTCTCCCTTTGTCCTCCCCCAACCTGATCCCTTCTGTTTCCATTCCCACCCTCATCCCGATCAAGTCTCCTCCTTTCATCCATCCCCAAGTCTAATTTATTTTTTCTTCTCAGTGAGATTTAAGTGTTCCCCCCACCCCCGGGCTCCTTGTTATTTAGCCTTCTGAGATTATAGCATGGTTATCCTGTACTTTACGACTAATACCCATTTATAAGTGAGAACATAACTTGTTTGTCTTTCTGGATCTGTGTTAAGTCATCCATTTGCCTACAACCCTCTGTGTGGCCTCTGGGGTTTGGGTGCTAATGGGGTTCCTATGCCATGGCCTGGAGTCCCTGGTGCTTGCATGGACTCTGGGAAAGCAGACAGAGCTGTGAACTGGAAAATGGAGTCCAGGGGTGCAGTTTACAGCCACTGGGTGTGCTTTAAAGGGAATTGTCAGGCCTAGGGATTAGGGCGGGGTCTCTAGTGCCATCAGGCCTCTAAGAAATCAGGCAGTGTTGTGACTCAGAAAGTGGAGCCCAGAGGATTGGGTATGGTTTGTAACTCTCCATTTTCTAGTCTTCAATTTTGTTTTGTAAATATCTAGTTAATTTGTACTTGTGGTTCTTGCTTACTTTTTAATAGGGGTTGTAGGGCTCTTCTATTTCCTATCTTTTTAAAATTAAAATATTGTGGGGGTCCAGCCCCCCCCTAGTCTTTCCATCCCCTCAACCTTTCCTATTCTGCCCATTACTTCCTCTCAAATTCATGGCCTCCTTGTCTGTGATTATTATTATTATTATTATTATTAATTATTATTAGCCATACATAAACCCAGAAATAAGTACATCCAACTCACTGAGTCTATCGAGTCTTGCTTGTCTGAACATTATTTTGCCACGTTAAAGGTAGTTAATTTTTATTGAATTAAAAACATTCTCTTCTATAGTTTTTTTCTACTTAACATTATTTATATGTGTCAAATTATCAGTAAGAATTTCAAAGAGAGATTAGGAGAAAGTATTTGAAAAGTAGCACTGCACACTGAAGAGATGCCCAGGCTTTAAGTCACCGTCCCCAAACCATGGAAACACCTAGTTTCCCCGAACAACAAAAAAACTACTTATGAACCTGGTGTATTGAACCACACTGTGAGTGTGCATGCTTAGAGCAGCAACCTGTGTTTGAGAGCTCCATTTACAGCTCTGATGGCCAGGAAACCCAAAACCAGCCTTGTTCTTTTGCACAAAGCCTCAATCCCCATGAGGTGCTTCAGTAAGCCAATGAAAAAGAAGGAAGCTAGTAGTACCAGCATGATCCAGGTTTTGTCTTACAACTTTGACTCACTTATTTATTTACCAGTTACACATGTGGTGGTGGTAATGTCTCATGCCTTATACATTTACTTATGTACTGGGGGGGCATGAATTGAGATGGTGACTTTCTATGTAGTGTTGGCTGTCTGGGAACTCACTCTGTATACGATGCTAGCCCAGAGTGCACAGACATCTGCTTGCTTCTGCCTGCCTAGTGCTGGGGTCCACTTGCTTCTGCTGGGAACAAAGCTCCTGTTAAATCAACCAGAACCTTCAGAGCGGAGAGAAAGCATGGTCTTTCATCTCACACTCTGTGTGTCTTCCCTGTGAATGTTCGGTCCTAAGTCCGTCTTTCCCTGAGGACCTTGACCATTCTGGGCTCAGGGTTCCTATGACAATCCACTGTGGTCATGACAATCCCAGTGGCCATGGAGAACTGGGTTAACTTGAAAGGGGGACTGCAAATGAAAAGGACGGGGTGGGAGAGAAGGATGAAGCCAAGACACAGGTTCTGATGGAGGCTCAGAGTTTAATTCTGCAACTCCAGCTTATAAAGGGAAAACCATAAAACCCATCCGTTGTTTCGACAGGATTCTGTTGCCAAGAAATTCCTCTAAGTACCTGTAGGAAGCTGCAGTTGTAGCAAGGAGGGAGACTCTGCCTGGGTCGCTAAACCCATTGTGGCAAGCACTCAAGGTCTGTTTAACCTGCTCAAGGCTGGGGGCAAGGCACGGTGGTGTACCAGGGAGCATTTGAGATCCGAATCACTCCAATTATTTCCCTGCTGGAGAGCTGAAGCCTATGCTGTTTCTGCACTATGTGGTAGGAGTGAGTTGCGCAACTCGTATGAGGCTAATATCCAAGCACAGTTTCAAAAATTACTTTATGTAAAGAAAAAGGAAGAAATATGAGGAAGTAAAGTGTTTCTCTTTCAAGTTTATCTATTCTCATCTGAGGTCACAAACTTACTGTGGTTCATGGATATATATTTGAGAGACTGGCGGAGTGGTTTTTCAAAAAGAAATTCTAGCGTGTGAGGTTAGCTAAAGTTTATAGAAGGTTGAAAGTCTAGGTAGACTTATTTAACCATCAGCCCTCTCACCTTTTATGAAGGACAATTTCTGGAGCTTTCTTTGAATATTCATCAATGTCTGAAGAAATTGTTTATGCAAATCTCAAATTCCAGGACTCTGATAAGAAAGAAGAAACTCAGAAGTCTGACAAATGTGGGGGAAAAGGTAAGATTTCCAGCCATGGATGTGATGTAAGGCTGTGGCAGTGGCCACAGATTCATGTAGTGTGAATTTTTAATTTTTAATTTATTTAAAAATTTAATATGCAATATGAATTTTTGATTTGGCTTTTCATTTAAACCTCAAATATCAAAGTGATTAAAAAAGATCTTTTTCTTTAAGGCATAGGACATTTCTTTAAGCCATTGCAATAAAACATTATATTTTACATTATATTTTTATATTAAACTTAGGTATGTGGGAAGGGACTGTATTTTCAAATGATGGTGTTTTATTGTGAAAAGTTGTATGTGTGTGTGTGTGTTCATATAAAGCCATGGAATTAGGATTATACCATGTTCAGGAAAGTCATGGGTTATGTTTTTCTTGCTAGATTTTTGAAAGCAAACTGCTCCAACTGTAGGAGAAAGACAAAGAAGGGGAGATGTTTTTTGAATCTTGCGTCTTTCCTCATTGTTCACGGAGCTTGCTCTGGTCCAGATCTCTGGGGGTTTCCCTGTTTTATCCTAGCATTCAGATCTCTATCCTTAGTCTTAAATTTAGGTTAAATTAATCTCTGTATGTGTGTGCATATATGTGTGACCATGTATGAGTGTGTGTGTGCGTGTCTGTGTGTGTATGCACATGTGTAGAGGTGTGTGTGTGTGCACATGTGTAGAGGTGTGTGTGTGTGCATGTGCCACAGTGCTTGTGTGGAGGCCTGAGGACATCTTGGGGAGACAGTCCTCTCCTTGCACCATGTGAACCACCAGGGATTTAGCTTAGGTTGGAAGGCTTGCACAGCGAGTGCAGTCGGCCCCTGAGCTACCTCTGCCTCATGTCTCCCTCACTGCTGTGCTTCAGCTTAGGTTGGAAGGCTTGCACAGCAAGTACAGTCGGCCACTGAGCTATCTGCCTCATGTCTCCCTCACTGCTGTGCTTCTCCCTCACTGCTGTGCTTCTCCCTCACTGCTGTGCTTCTCTGCCATTTTTAGACTGCTGAGCAGTCCTTTTGAAGATTGCTTTCTTTGCTAGACCTGAAGAAGTGGTTCCCTAATCCCAGCTATCCAGGAGGATTGGATGGTCAAGGCCTACCTGGACTTTAAATGAGTTCAGAGTCAACCTGCACAGTCAGTTAAGTGAGATCCTGTCTCAAAATAAGAAGTAAGAAGAGAGTTGAGGATATAGCTGAATGCCAGAGTACTTTCGTAGCATGTATGAGGCTCTGTTCTCAATACAACATCACACCACATGGTGTACTCAGCACAACACCCACAACAACGAAAACCTACGGGAAATTCCTTCACACTGTGCATTCTCTGGGACACATCCTCCTGGTTTTCACCATTCCTGTGGCTGAGCTGGTTTTGTTCTGCTTGTCTTGACTTGATTGTGTTCTTTGATGGAGCACTGGAGGGCTCTTCCTAGGTCTCCTGCTCCACTCTTACTTAATATGCATTTCTAAGTTATCTCATGCATTTCAGTGTCAAATTCCTATCTATCTATCTATCTATCTGTCTGTCTATCTATCTATCTATCTATCTATCTATCTATCTATCTATCATCTATGCATCTCTATTCTATCACCTATCTCTATTATCTATCATCTCTATATGTCCATGATCTATGTGTCTATCATTGCTCTATCAATCATTTTACACTTTGTTCCCTATCTCTTTAAAATGCATCTAGGTGACAACATAAACACGCACACCTTACTACTTTGTTTTGTTAGCAGCCACAATAGTGTCTAGTACCTAAATGAAACAGATGTGATAACTTTGAAATAACTGAATATATAAATAAATGAGAAAATATTTATAACAAAAGATAGACTATGAGTTTGTATTTCAAACCTCAGGTAAGGACTGTAACATTTATAGTACTTTCACTAACAAAAATTTTCCAAAATATTAAGAAATGAAGTTTTATATTTTCTGTGTCACTTTGTGAGATTTCACCACATTGTTATGCTGTCATCTGTTGATATAAACAACATTTCAAGAGGAGAGTAAGAGTGTTAGACTGTCCTTGAATTACTTTCTTGAAACAGTCTTTTTATATATCCATACATGGGGATAATTTAAATCATGTAATGCCTTAACAATAATTCATAATGTAAATTTTTAAAAACTTTTTAGGGAGATGATCTAGTTAGTGATTCATTGTCTATAAAATAATGAAAGAATTCTATGAGAATGTTTTTCTTTAAAACATCATAGCAAAATGGCCAAAGGAGCTGAAGGGTTTGTAGCCCCTTAGGACAAACAACAATATGAACTAACTAGTACCCTCAGAGCTCCCAGGGACTCAACCACCAACCAAGGACTATACATGGTGGGACTGATTGTTCTGGCAGCATGTGTATAGTTGAGGATGGCCAAGTTGGTCATCAATGGGAGGAGAGTCCCTTGGCCCTATCAAGGTTCTGTGTCCCAGTGTAGGGGAATGCCAGGGCCAATAAGTGGGAGAGGATGGGGTGGCAGGCATGGGGAAGGGGAGGCAACAGGGGTTTGTTCTTATTGTTTGTTTTTGTTTGTTTGTTTGGAGGGGAACTGGGAAAGGAGAAATCATATGACATGTAAATAAAGGAAATATCTAATAAAAGAAGCATCATAGCAAATATTGGAAAATTGTAATGAGAAGTTCAGGTCCAGACTAGGGGAGGCACAGAGCTGATGGGGGACAGTGGGACACACAGAGTAACAGCCTGCTTGGCTGCACTACAGCCCCGTTCTTAGCTTTAAAGGGGACCACACAAACAAGCAGAACTGCTTTTTCTGATAATCATCACCTCTACATTCCAAAAGACTCCTCAGAAAGCTTCCTTCAGTCTCCAGGAATACACTTTCTACAAGTGTATCCGAAGACACATTCTACCTGTACCCCCATTTTTCCTTCTTTCCTTCTTTCCTTCTTTTATGAGGTTAGCTTTACTTATTTTGTGTCTTTTGTCAATCTAAGAGTTAATGTCTTTGCCTGTGAGACTCATTTCTCATTCAGAAGAACTTAGTGAATATTTCTAATTTTTCTTTAAAGTTATTGCCTTGATCTTATTGGTAAGATGTTTGAGGCATTTCATGAACAAAAAATTCTGTGGGGTAAGACATAGCATAGTCAAAGATCTGAAGCTAATCCTGGTGTCTTAGTTATGCTTTCCTATCTGATTTCTCTTGCAAAAAGTCTGTGAACTTCTAGCAAAATATATAGATGAAGGAGATGAGGGGAGGATGAATGGATGAATGGATGAATGTATAGATGAATGTATGTATGTATGTATGTATGTATGTATGGATGGATGGATGGATAGATGGATGGATGGATGGATGGATGGATGGATGGATGGATGGATGGATGAAGTTAAGGTGTGAGCTGCTTCTAGAATACTGTACTTTTATCTTTTCACAGTATCCTCTGCTGCTTCCCATTCACAGCAAAAAACAGTCTTGATTCTGACTCTTCTATGCTTTCTGCTGGTCACTGGAGTGGGGGTCTTAGGAGGCATCTGTATGTATCACCTCATTCTTTAAAAAGAAAATTTACATTTAATTAAAGTAGAGTTGTGTAGGAAGCCATTTCATAAGCACATCACCACTACAA
>NW_022196903.1:122586417-122587124 GCF_008632895.1 Mastomys coucha
CTCAACTGAAGCTTGTGAAGAATAAAGCTTATACTGCAGAAGAATCCGTTTGTGCTGCGTTTTTCCTGACGGCGGGACATAGCGCGCAGCAGAGTTGCATCATCCCCCTTTCCCAATAATTCCTCTCATCCTCCTGCCTTCTTCCTCTCAAATTATGTTATTGTTCCATAAGTATTTGAATAAATATATAAATGCAACCTGGTGAGTCTATTGTGTTTTGCATATATTTACATATTATATATATGTACATTTATTTCAATATTTTCTAGCTGATTGGGAGATGTAGAATGCCAGGAGTTATTGAACCAATGTTTATTCTTTGAATTAAGTCCTTATAATAATCTGCCCTAAAGGTGGCCTTATAATGCAGTTAGTAGACACACACTTGGTCTTGCCAATCACTCCTCTAAAGAAGCATTTTCATACCACTTTAATATGTTAATGCTAAAAAATTCCATCAAATTTCTTTCTTTCTTTCTTTCTTTCTTTTTTGAGACAAGTTTTCTCTGTATAGCCCTGGCTGTCCTGGATGGAACTCACTTTGTAGACCAGGCTGGCCTCGAACTCAGAGATCCACCTGCTTCTGCCTCCCAAGTGCTGGTATTAAAGGCATGTGCCACCACCACCCAGCCAAAATTCTAAAGGTGATAGGATAACTGAGAATTTGTAAGTCTTAAAATCATCTACTATTTTCTTCTCTTCTTTTA
>NW_022196903.1:122587134-122593762 GCF_008632895.1 Mastomys coucha
GGAGACAGAAATGATAAAATCAAATCAATTACAAAGTGTCAAGGAAGAACTTCAAGAAAATGTGTCCCTACAGCTGATACACAATCTCAACAACTCCCAGAAAATCAAGAACCTTTCTACCATGCTGCAAAACTTAGCCACCCAGCTGTGTCGAGAGCTGTATAACAAAGAACCAGGTAATCCTCAAAACTCTCTCAAAACTGTTTTCTGGGCAGCAAAAAAACCCGAAGCCTTCTCGTCCTTTAAGAAGCACTTTCTTACAGAGCCGAACTAAATGTGAAATTAAATAAGCTTTGTGAGTCATTGGTATTTCTCCAGTTAGAGAAAAATGAGGAACGCAGTAAAAACTACAAGCTGCCAACGTACAGGGTTCCGACAGTTCCCTAGTGAAGCACCCGTTTTTCTAATGTGCAGTTTTTTACCATTGTCCAGGGCACAGAGCTCAAGAGATGATGATGAGAGAAGGAACCCCTCTTTATAAATCACCTCATTTCTAAGTTTCAGCTAGTGCTGAAGGAGTGAAAGGTCCTGGCGAGGAAATGAGATCTGGGCGATGTATGGAACCAGGGGAGTGGGTGTTCCCTACAAGTGCTCTTGTAGGTTTTGTGGCTAAATTATGTTTCCCATGCTTCTGAGATGCCTCTCCAGGAGTCGTAAGGCCAGAGAGACACCTGGTAGTCATGGCAGTCCTCTGTGGCTGTGGGAGCCTGATTTTTTACTAGACGGTGTATTTGCTGTGATTAATTTTTAGAGTCATAAGTGATTTCTCTAGTGATGGGCAATATGTTTGAATCTGGCTTGGGTACTTGGTTGTTTTTTTGTTTGTCCAGGTTTTGTATCAGGTTTCTAAGGTGATATATAGAGACGCAGAGGATTTGTTTCCTTTCTTGACCTAAAGAGAGGAAGCAAAGTAAATCAGGTCAATGTCACCCAGACAGTAAAGGGATAGTTGTCAAGAGTGTTGAAACCAACCTGTAAAACTTTGTCCTTCTAGAGCACAAGTGTAAACCATGTCCAAAGGGTTCAGAATGGTACAAGGACAGCTGTTATTCTCAATTCAGTCAGTATGCAACATGGCAAGCGAGTGCTATGGCCTGCTCTGCTCGGAACGCCAGCCTCCTGAAGGTTAACAACAAGGATGCGCTGGTAAGGTTCCAAGTCTCCGTTCCCTCCAAAAAGGAACTGGCTTCATGTCACGAAATATGGAGTAAAGAGGGACGCCTTGGGAAGAGGTGCAGTGTCTTGACTTAGGATCGTTTTCCTGGCAAGCCCAGGGGACTGGGCCTTGCACTTTTGTTTTAGGGAACTCACAATCAAGCTAAAGTGTGCAAGGTTTTAGCTTAACTAGGAATCTTAGAACCTGCAAGATAGATGGATAAACCAGGGTCTCCCAGAATCCTCAGGTCTGTGTATTTCCAAGTTGGATGTATAGAAGCAGGTTTCTGTGCATGCCTTCTGAATAGTTTTCCTAAGACAAAGAGTATGATGATCATGGCTCAGGCTCACCACTCTCATAAAAACCACACGGGACTGTATTCTCTATTGTCGTTATATTAAATCTTTTGTATATCTTGTGTTGACTAGACAAAAAAACAAAAACAAAAACAAACAAAGAAAAAACAGCTTCACCCAGATAGAACAATATTTATGTAGATAAGTAGACTGGGTTGATAGAGAGAAAACATGCAAAAATACATATAGACCAATAAAAAGTGAATTCCCAGTTTATTTATTTGCTTATGTTTATGTAAGTGGTTCTCAACCTTCCTAATGCTGTGACCCTTTAATACAGTTCCTCAAGTTGTGGTGACTGTCAACTATAAAATTATTTTTGTTGCTACTTCATAACTAATTTTGCTACTGTTATGAATTATAAATATCTAATATTTCTGATGGAATTAGGCAAGGCCTGTGAAAATGTCACTTAACACCCAATGGGGTAGTGACCTACAGGTTGAGAACCACTGGTCTAAATAATGTCTTTGTATTTCACTCACTAGTCAATAGTTCTAATCTTTCATATAGTAATCCTCTATTATTTTCTGATTTTTTTTTTTGAGACAAGTCTTACTCAGTATCCCCGGCTAACCTCCAATTCACAGCAATCCTCCTGCCTCAGCCTTCCAAGGGTTAGAATCTGTTGATCCTAGATTGTAGTCATTTATTATAGAGTAAAAATATCACCTTAATGGCTTATCTTCTCTACCATAAGGAACATGTCATTCTCCTATAAAATATATTATTCTGTCTCATTGACCTTTCTCAAGTGATCATTCATAATTATTTACTTTAAAAAACAACTGGCTTAACCTCCCCCCAACCCCCACCACACACACACATGTAACTTTGGCCAAAAATTGTGGGCAATCTCTGGGCTCTGTACTTACTGTTTGTCTCTGACTCTGTGGCACCGTTTTCCTCTTTTTCTGTTAAGTCTGGTTTTCAATCACTAACCACTTCCTTTGCCCCAGAGTGAATATTCACTAGCCAAATATTTAGACCAGAAAATTGTTAAGCTTTTCATTGACTCTATATTAATATTACTCAATGAATAGGTAGGTTCTCTCATCATCAATGGTGAAGGCTGAAGATATCTCAAAGACTTCAATCCACTGTTCCAAAGTTCTTGGAGCCGTCAAAGAATTCAGACGTAGAATGCAAAAAGTTGAAGGGTTTTATTAGAAAGCAAAAAGCAGAGCTGGGGAGATGACTAGGCAGTCAGGAACACTGGCTGCTCTTCCAGAGATCCCAAGTTCAATTCTCAGCAACGACGTGGTGGCTCCTGACCATCTGCAATGGGATCCGATTCCTTTTTCTGGTGTGTGTCAAGACAGAGCACTCATATACATTAAAATAAATAATTGCCTTGTGAGAATTTTACTGAAACAAGACTCTGGAATGAACTAGGATTTGACCAGTATCTACCCTTTCTGTTTGTTCTTACACAGGCAGGTTGGGTGTGTTATGGTATAAGATGCAAGGCTGATCAGAACAAAACACTGAAATAAAGGACTGTTTGAAATGACCAGCGTCAGCCATGTGACCAGCTCAGGCAGTGGTTTTTATTGCTTGAACAGTTGCAGGATATCCTGCTGTAACATAGCTCTGTGATTGCATCAGCCTCCGGGCACTGTTGCTTCTATCTCATTCTTCCCTGTCTCTACACAGCAGGTCCTGCTTTCTTTCTGCTAGGCAGGGAAATATACTGGGAAACACTGATATCTTCTTTTTATTATTAATTTGTTACCTCCTATACTATTACATCCCAACCCCAAATTTCCCTCCTTCCCACTCAGCCCATTCCTCTAACCCTCATCTGTTACCCTTCAGAAAAGGGCATGGCTCCCAGGGATGTAAACCAAACACACCACATGAAGTTGCCATTAACCACCAGACCCCTCTCCTCATATTAAAGCTGGATGAGACAACCCGGTAGCAGGAAAAGAGTCAGAGACATCCCCACTTCCTGTTAGGAATCCTACAAAACCACCAAATTACACATTTTCAACATATGCAGAGGGCCCAGGCTAAACCCATGCAGGCTCCTTCATTGTTGATCTGGTCTCAGTGAGCGCCTGACAGTCCACATTTGTTGATTCTGTGGGTTTCCTTGTGTTGTCCTTGACCCCTCTGGCTCCTCCAATCCTTTCTCCCTCCTTCCACAGGATTCACTGAGTTACACCTAATGTTTGACTGTGGCTTTCTGCCTCTGTTTTAATCAGTTGCTTGAATAGAGCCTCTCTAATGGTGATTATACCAGACATCCAGCTCCTGTCTATGAGTATAGTAGAGCATCATTAGGAATAGTTTCACTTTTTTTTTCTGTGTGTGTCTGGTTTTATCCTAGGTCTCTGAGCCATCTGTACTCTTGTTTAAGGTCCTACACACTGTGTTAGGGATGGGCTTCCTCTCTGGGCATGGGTCTCAAGCTGGACCAGTCATTTGTTGGACACTCTATAATTTCTGGGTTACCTTTACCCCAACACATCTTGCTGACAGGATTAATTGTAGGTCAAAGGTTTTGTGGCTGGGTTGGTGCTTCAATCTGACCACTAGGATTCAAGCCTGGTTAAAGGAGATGGCCATTTCAGGCTTCACATCCCTGATTCATAAAAGTCTTAGCTGGAGTCATCCTAATAGATTCCTGGGGGTTTCCATTACACTAGGTTTCTACATTGCCCCTAAACTGCTTCCCCCTCCCAAGTTCCACTTGTCTCTTCTAGAACCTTTTCTGTCTATTCTCCACCGATCTGATCGTTCCTGTTAGTGTCCACATCTGTCCCCAGTCCACACACAATATCTATTCTATTTCCCCTTCTTAGGGAGATTCATGCATCTCCCCTTAAGTCCTTCTTATTACATAGCTTCTCTAGGTCTGTGAATTGTAGGATAATTATCATTTACTTTATAGTTAATATCCACTTACAAGTGAAAATACCATATTTGTCTTTCTGATTCTGAGTTACCTCACTTAAAATGATTTTTTTCCTAGTTTCATCCATTTGCCTGCAATTAATTTTTTAACAGCTGAGTAATATTCCGTTGTGTAAATGTACCACATTTTCTTTATCTGTTGTTTGGTTGAGTGACATCTAGGTTGTTTCTAGTTTCTGGCTATTATGAATAAAGCTGCTATGAACATAGTTGAGCAGGTGTCCTTGTTGTATGGTGGAGTATCCTGTGGGTATTTGTCCAAGAGTGGTGTAGCTGGGTCTTGATAACTCTATTCCCAGTTTTCTGAGAAACTATTACATTGATTTCCAAAGTAGCTGTACAAGTTTGCACTCCCACCAGCAATGAAGAAGTCTGATTCTGCTCCACATCCTCACCATCACAAGCGGTCACTAGGGTTTTCGACTTTAACTGTTCTGATAGGTGTAAGATGGAATCTCAGAGTCATTTTGATTTGCATTTCCCTCATGGCTAAGGATGTTGAACCTTTCTTCAAATGCTTTCGGCCATTTGGGATTCATTTGTTGAGAATTCTCTGCTTAGATCTGTACTCCATTTTTAATTAGATTAATTGGTTAGTTGACATCTAGTTTCTTGAGTTCTTTATATATTTTGGAAATTAGTCCTATGTCAGAAGCAGAGCTCCTGAAAATCATTTCCCATTTCATAGACTGCCATTATGTCCTATTGATGGTGTTCTTTGCCTTATAGAAGTTTTCAATTTTACGAGGACTCTTTTATTAATTGTTGATCTTAGTGCCTGAGCCATTGGTGTTCTGTTCATGAAGTTGTCTCCTGAAACACTGACATCTTAAGAAACACTATCTGTCTGTCTATCTATCTATCATCATCTATCTATTATCTATCAATCAATCATGATCTATCTATCATCTATCTACCTATGATCTATTTATTTAGATATCCCTTTTTATTTGAATAAATATATATTTATATATTACATCCTGACTACAGCTTCCTCTCCCTTCTCTCCCCCCACATCTCTCCCCCTACATCTCCCCTTGCCCCCAGAGGCACCTCATATCCACCTTTCCTCAGAAAAGAGCAGGACTCTCAGAGTCATTAATCAAATACAGAATAAGAAGCTATAATTTATAAAACCAGGCAATATTCTCACATCAAGGCTGGACAGGGCAACCCTTTTAAATGACATTGAAAAAGTGGTAATGCTACTCTAAAGCTATCGGGTAGTCTAGAGATGTAAGAGACAACTTGTTAAAAAGGCCATTTCTGTTCTGTAGGAATTTTTAAAGTCCAAGAAGCTACGCTCTTATTGGCTAGGATTGTCACCCAGAGAAGATCCCATGACATATGCACTAAGTGAGAAGGTGTTCCTCCCTGAAGAGTAAGTCTTCGGTCTTTTTGAATTTTTATGATTAGACTTGAATCCAGACAGTTTCTTCAGGAGCTTGGTAGATTGCTGTTTAAAGCAGCTTCAGCTGACACCATTTCCTTAAAGGCAACTGCCCCATCAGGCTTCTGGGACATCTACATTTGATCCTGTAGAGAGTTGTCACACATATCTTGCCATTATTTTGGCAAATACCCAACAACCTACAGTAACCAAATTAAAGGAATTATTTTTAATTACTGCTTATAATTAAGAAGATTGAAGCTAAAGCCATTCACTAGACACTTTTAAGTATTTAATATTGTGCTATATTCTGGAAATCAAAAGTGAATGAAAGATTGACAGCTTTATGTTAGTCAACTTTGAGTTATATGTATATGTTTGTGTTGAGAGTGTATACATGTGTGTTTATGTAGTACATGTATGAATGGTGCATTTATGTGTGTGATGCACAGGTGGTATGTGGGTATGTGTATCTATGTATGTGTTACAATCTATCTGTCTGTCTGTCTATCTATCTATCTATCATCTATCTGTCTGTCTGTCTGTCTGTCTGTCTATCTATCTATCTATCATCTATTTATCTATCTATCTATCATCTATCTATCTGTCTGTCTGTCTATCTATCTATCTATCTATCATCTATCTATCTATCTATCTATCTATCTATCTATCTATCTATCATCTATCCATCTATCTATCTATCTATCTATCTATCTATCTATCTATCATCTATCTATCTGTCTGTCTGTCTGTCTATCTATCTATCTATCATCTATCTATCTGTCTGTCTGTCTGTCTGTCTGT
>NW_022196903.1:122594125-122594305 GCF_008632895.1 Mastomys coucha
TCTATCTATCTATCATCTATCTATCTATCATCTATCTATCTATCTATCTATCATCTATCTATCTATCTGTCTGTCTGTCTATCTATCTATCATCTAGTGCTTCCAGTGGAAGTCAGAGGACAAATTCTGGTGTTATTTTTTAGGTGCTCTCTCCTTTCTGTTTTTTTTTTTTTTTTTTTT
>NW_022196903.1:122594367-122602764 GCF_008632895.1 Mastomys coucha
TTTTTTTAAGCAGAATCCTTCACTGGCCTGGAAATCTCCAACAGTCTAGGTTGCAGGGAGCCCCAGTGATCTGCTTGTCTGTGTCTCCCTAACACTAGGATTATTAATGTGTGTTACCAGGCTCAGACTTTATTCATGAGTTCTGGGGAACTGTACTCAAATCCTTGTGCTTGCTAGGGAAGGACTTGGCTGATTGAACCATCTCCATAGCCCTGACTGTTGAGTCCAGTGATTGAAGACTCACCGGACAAACACTACACATCAAGAATTATATGAACTTTCACATAGGCTTCATACTCAGCTATATATGATTTTATAAGTATATTTAGGAAGGTATTCATGAGTAAACTGCTATAACTGGATTTACACATTGCATTTTTCATCTTTTTAAATGAGAATAAATGAAGGTTTTATTTGTATCAACATGTGAAAATCCCACATGTATTTATTATCCTTGAAATTTGAGAAACTGAATATGAGACCATAAAAAGGAACTTTAGTCTCAGTCTGCCGGATATTGATTCAGGCCCCACTTTTGTCATGAGGTACAGAAGAGTCGGTGCTCACAGAAGCTGTAACGGAGTGTCTGAGCCCTGTACAGGAGTTATAGGTAGTTGTGGGCTGGGTGCTAGGGACTAAGCTTGACTTCTGTGCAAGAGCAGTGTGCACTTTAACCAATGAGTCATCTCCCTAGATTGAATCCAGGATCTTGTATTGGCTAGGCAAGAACACTATCATGTTGTATCTCAACCCTTTGACTACAAGCTTGTTAGTTCTGGTAAATCAGGATGCATCCAACAGGAAGTCTACCAAGGCCACCCTGCTGAAAGTTTACTATGCCGAGGCTAAGCACTGTGACTTCTGCGTGTTCATCACCACAGGTCATGCCACAAACACTAGTTTCTGTTTCACATTGTTCTTCCCCTCAGCTAGAAATAAGTGTAAGGCGTGTGGGTCAGAAAGGCAATGCAATGATAGGAATGGGGATGATTCCTTGTTGAGGAGAGATGGATGGAAGTCTTAAAGGTCCCGTGTGCAGGGAAGCAGTACAGCCAGCATCAAGGTATGAATTAGGAGTGAAGACTAGGGGAGTCTTAATCTTTATAAAGGAGAATAAACTTGCGCTAGAAATTACTACACATGAGAAGATAAGCATTAAGAACAGTAGATGTTTGACATTGTCCTTAAATAGTAAGTGTAAAATCGTCATTCATGTGGTGTGTGTGTGTGTGTGTGTGTGTGTGTGTGTGTGTGTGTTTAGGGGGTTGTTATACATGTGTATGCATTTGTGTGTATGTGTGGTATGGTTTGTTTTACGTGTGTGTGTGTGTATGTATGTATGTATGTATGTGATGCATGTGATATATGTTGTTGTGTGTGTATGTTTGTAATGCGTGTGGTGTTTTGTGTGTGTGATATGCCTGTGGAGTGTGTTTTTGTGTGTGTGTGTGGTATTTTGCACATGTGTATGTTTATGTATGTGTGTATGGTGTGGTGTGTAGTGTTTTGTGAGTGTATGTGTATAATTTTGTTATTTCTAGTGTTATTTGGGGGCTTTTTCTGGAGGGGGTGATGTTTACTTTGACATCATGGAAAATCTCATTTTTTTCAACATTTACTTTATTTTTAATTATGTGTCTCTGTGAGTGTCGTTTCTTTATATGAATATTCACACATGATTTCAGGTACCTATGGAGGCCAGAAGCATTGTATACCCCAGAGCTGGATTTATAAGTGATTGTGAGCCACCTAATGTAAACTAGGAGCTGAACTCAGGTTCTCTAGAATCTCCATCTTAACCACAGAGCCATTTCTCCAGCTCCCTGGAAATCTCATTTTTGAAAGTTTAACTTGGTACATTCTTGTATAGCCTTAGGGGTAGACCTGACTAGGATCATAAGAGAATGAAGAAAAGACAAGCACATGTAAATAGGTGGAAAATCTGGGCTATCATATGGAAATGCTGAGGCACCTTAGCAGTTCATTGTGTTTATTATATACTGTTGGATGGAGTGGTGGGTGTTGCAGGTACATAAACAAGGAACCAGGGATTATTGTATGTAGCTGAACAATATTTGTATGTAGCTGAGGCAGGTTCAGTAGGAGCAGCCTCTGAAGAGGAGCAATCTTCAGGCCACAAATATCCAGGGGGAGAATGTTATGGTGAACATTTTTTGCACATACTATAAACATCAGCACATAGAGCAGAGGAAGGCTTTGTCTGAAGGTCTAAGGCCATGGTCCTTAACATGGCCAGCTCCTGGTAACAACACACCCTCAGGCCTTCCCACACTAGGCTTCTTCTGCTTCCCACATTAACTGATGAACTTATTTGATGACCATTACTAGCCAGTTCAAGAGTCAATGCATTTATCATCACTTACCCCATGTTATAGGCTACTAATCAGAAGGACTGCCTGAGCATATTGCTAGCAGGGACAATCACACAGGAGATGGCATAGACTTGAGGTTTTCTGAACTGGGTTTATTCTAACTTTGGTCATTAGGTAAGGCACTCAATGATGATAGTGCAAAGTTAAGGTAGAGACTTATGATCTGGCATTATTCTAAATCATATCATCCATGGATAGAGAGGCTAAGCCTGGAATCAAATGACAGAAACATTCCAGATGTGGGAAGTAGAGAAAATAGTGTTTCACATCACATACATGTTACCCAAGTCATCAGCTGAAATTTAACTTAGACAATAGACCACACAACCAATAATGTTATTTTTGAAAACTCTCTTCTGTGGGTATAATCAAAATACAAATGGCTAAGTGTTCTTATTTTTCTCTTATAGGTTTGAAAGAAGCACAGATGACATAAATAAGTTGTACTGTGGATATATAGACAGGCTAAATGTTTATTATACATATTGCACTGACAAGAACAAGATCATATGTGAAGAGACAGCCAGCAAGGTACAGGTGGAAAGTGTGCTGAATGGCCTTCCAGAGGATAGCATGTAGCTACTCTGTACTTGCTTGTCTCTAGCCACTATCCTGCTGTGGTTGGTTGAATGAGAACGCCCCCCAGGGGCTCATACATTTGAATTCTTGGTCCTCAGCTGGTGGAACTGTTTCAGAAGCACTGGAAGGTGTGACCTTGCTGGAGGAGGTGTGTCACTAAGGGTAGGCTTTACCATCCCCAGTGAGTACTGTCTCTGTCTTGTGCTTGTAGATTGAGCTGTGAGCTCACAGCTACGGCTCAAGAATATGTCTCCTTGCCTGCTGCCATCCTCCTCACCACAATGGTCATGGACTCTAACCCTCTGGAACAAGGAGCCAAACTAAATGCTTCTTTTTATAAGTTACCTTGGTCATGGTGTTTTGTCACAGCAATTGAAAGGTTGCCAAGATGTCTGTCATTCAGCAGAACTGTAGGCAGTGTGTACATTTCTTCTCACACAAATTGTGACCTCTCCCAGCCTCAAGCGGGCTGAACCAGACCTTGTCCTTGTCACAAAGTAGCTAGCCCACTTGGGTGGAATTTCCTGAGACAAAGAAAGCCCGTTGGTCCTGCTGCTTCTCTGCCTCTCCGGAAGTTCCTGCTAGGAGCCACGCCCTGCTGAGCTGCTTCATCTGCCTTCTAGACAGAACAACAAGATGCTAATTAGGCCATAAGATCCTGGCTTACTGTGGGATGGGTTTCCCTGACTATAAATTCTCAGACTCTGAAATACACATTGGACCTTGATCGGAACATTTGACTTGGTCTGGTTATTTCTCTTGTAGTCCGATTCCCCTATTTTCCCCCAGGCCACTGCCTCTCTTTCAGGAAGCTGCTAGTGGCTACACAAATACAGTAACAACATGACTGCAGTCCTGCCTCTCATGCAGTGCGCTGAACTCAAGGCCATGTAGCCTATTTCTTCTCCAAAGATAAACTAGGCAAATTTCAACCTCAAAGAAAAAAAAGTCTGGAAAAATATAGAAAGCATAGTATGACATGAAAAATTTATATTAAAGATTTATAAACATTTAAAAAGATGCAAGGGAAAGTAAATGTTTCAATTGACCTAGCAAAGCATTTGATGAATATCTAATACCCTGCTGTAGTAACACTTAAGAAACTAGGAGTAGCTTTCCCAAATATAATCAAACTTTGACAGGAAATAAACAGCAAACAAATGAACAAACCTCTGAAGTTTGAATTAGCATCATAGTTCTACTAAGAGACAACATATTCCTAACTTTAGAATAAGATAAGAATGAACTTCATTATTCACTTCATTTAACATTATTAATATGAAAGACAGAACGCCAATAGATGTTAAAAAATGAAGCTGAGCAAAGATCAGAATCAGGCTGAAGCTGGGAATAAATAAATGGGAGCATCTATTGTTGACCCACCCTGGTCAGTGAGGCCAAGTGGACCAAAGACAATAACAGAGATCTGTGTGGTGACACCAGGGGATGCCACACATTTGGGTTCAGGAGTAGAGCAAACAAAGCACTTCTCATTTTTATTATTAAAGCAATCAAAACACAAGATGACTTTTCGTCTCCAATTTGTGAGGGGGACCTGAAGGTTAGAGGTCAGTCTTCTTAGAAGTACCTCATGTCGAGTAGGTTTGCAGTTAGTTTAAGCAAATACAAGCACAGTGAAAGAACATACTTGGTGTTATGTCTTATCATCTTTGGTCATGTGAAAAGAGACAAGAATATTCTTCCTAGGCCTTTGCCTTTCCCACAGAAATGATGTGGGCATGCCACCCATGGTGCTCCCTTAATGTCCTTCCATTCAAGTGTATCCCCTTACCAGTTTGTACAATTCTCTCCAGAAGGCAACTATATGGAAAAAACCATTCTGTACTCTGCACCATTCATACCTTTCTTATACAGGCTCCTACCATTTTTCAACTTTTCTTAATGACCTCCAACATCTTGATCCACAGAATTTTCTCAGTTCCCAAAGAACTCAGAAGAGAATTATTCCCTTATACTAGTAGATAAGACTCTCTTTGCTTGAGGACAGGCTTTTCAGTGTAAGTTAACATGTATGTCCCACCCCACAAGTCTTCATCAACCCAGCTTTCAGACCACAAGTCAAGTAACTAGATCATGTGACTGATTTCTCAGTCTCCTAACAGAAGGAAAAGATTGCAGGCCTAGCTAATGTTTCCCACAAAGAATAGAGAAAATCCAAATGGAATCAGACCCTCAGAGATCAAAGTTGGGAAAAAATAAATTAGCTAAGGGAGTACTTGTTGGTTTAGGTGCACTCTCTAGGGTTTTAATCCCCTAATAAGACATCTGAGAAACAGTGCAAGTGCACCAATTGTGTACACTGCACTGGTTATGTGCCTTGGGGCAGCCAACCTGACAACCAATTTTAGGGAGAAAGCATTTATTTTGTTTACATCTTGAACATGCAATCCTTGTGACAGAGAAGTTAGGACATCCTGTTTCTATTCAACCACATTCTATTACAACCTGAAAACAAGAGAAGCATGTCAATCCACACTGAACTGGTTTTGAACTATGTGAGCTTTTAGAGATGTGAAGCAGGCGCAAAGTCCCTGCAGGGAGGCCCCTGAGAAGTCATTGCATAAATCTTTGAAGAAAAGTGTAAGTTTCACTGGAGACCCAGGATGTCACTAGCATATGTAAATGAGTTCTTACATTGCCAAGTGCATGATTAGAAGAGCAGTGTATGCACAGCCCACACCAAAAATAGTTCCATGTTGTTGAACTATTCTTTATGCTAGCTTTCTTCAACTACTCCCTTAAGAGACTTTTGTCTCCAATTTGTTAGGGGACCTGAAGCTTAGAGGTCAGTCTTCTTAGAAGTACCTTGTGTTGAGTAGGATGTAAATATGATTATCAACGAAACAGTCTTTTCTATTCTGTCCCTAACATTGTTATATCTCCTACATCCCCATTGGAAAGATCCATTAGATTTCTTAGCCTACCAGTCCCCAAGTATCTTCCTTGGCCATGGTCACATGACAGGGAAGTTATGGTGGCAGCAAGTCACACCGCATCCATAGAAACAGAGAGCAATAAGTGTTGGTGTTTGGCTTTTGTTCTCTTCTTCATTTGCTTCAGGACCCCATCAAATGGAATGGTGTCTCCCACAGTTGAAATGAGTCTTGCTACATCAAGTCACCTAGAATATTCTTTACAGGCATTCCTAGGGACATGTCTCCTAGGAGATTCTAGATCATATCAAACTGATGATACTGTGACAGGTATTATTATCAAGAGATAGGAAATCCACCAGAGAGGTGTGCTTCCATACTAAGTTAAACAAAACAAACCATATTTGCTATCAGAAAATAAAAGATATGGGGGTATTACAGAAGAGGACCAATGTTCTGGAGATGCTGGGTCTTCAGCTCTGTACAAGTCTTATATAAGTCCCACCCAGTCTTATTCTTGGTTAGTAGTCACTTGGAGAAGTCTCTGGAGGTTGTAAGGTTGTCCTAAATTATAAATTAAAAGCTTAGGCATCACAATGTTAGAATTTTTCTGGAGTCCAGCTCTCTGGCCAGAGAACAAAAGAGTTACTTTAACAGCACACAGAGACTTTTATGTTCTTACATAAACATTGGAAAAAAATCAAAGGTTTGAGTTGGTCATAAATGTTTGTAAGTTTTGCAAATTTTAGAAGAAACCAACAAATGACAAATTACTTATTTTCTTTCTTTGCAGGCTAATGCTCTACTTCTGTAACATATTTTTTGTCTTCTGAAATCTATGAAGCTATTGACACTTGGTTCTAGGTGGAAATAATGTATAAACATTTGTCACTGTGTATAGTGTTCTATAAACGCAGTGAAACTGAATCTTCGCACTTATACACCTAGACTTTGAAATCCAGAAATTTTGGATGCTATTCTTAATTTGTTTCCCAAAACATTTTTTAGTGCTAGCTGCTGCACAATTGTGGCAGGAATAAATAGTTTGGTAGAAGATCTTTAGTGGACTAGACTCTGGACGCCCAGAGTACTGACCAAGAAAAGCATCAAAAGGTTGAGCGGAACCAGTTTTCTTCCTGGGGGAATACTGCCCTCTAGCGGTAGCATGAAGAACTTTCCCCTGATATCTTACTGAAGGGAGCCTTTAGTTGGAATAAAATCATAGGTCTGGACTCTGCTGAATAGACCATGTCTCCACGGCAGCACCCCTGCACCGCGTCCATCTAATCCTCTCACTGTGGAAGGCATTGAAAGATACTCAACAAAGCGGGGTAGTGCACAACTATAATCTTAGAACTCAGGAGGAGGCTGAGTGGAGGGGGACAGCTGAGTTCTGGGCCAGCCTCAGCTACACAATGATTTGCTATTACATCCCAGTTGGTTTCACATACATCTACACAGTCTTTCCTGTTGCATTTAGTAACTCTGGAGAGATTTCAACCCACACACTTTTGGGAAGGCATAATTAATTAGTTGTATGGATTTGACTTACTTCTTTAAATGAAATACCTTTGGGTATGCAAAGAGAAAATCTATTTTAAGCACCGCATCATCACTTTCCCAGGGCATAATGTTTGGTCACAGTGTTTATCATAGCAACAGAGAATAAACTAAGACAGCCTGTGATTCCAGAATTATGGAAGTGGAAGCGTGGGGATCAGAGTTCAAGGTGATCCTCAGCTATACAGTGACTGAGATCAGGCTTGTCTCAAACAACAACAAAAACAACAACAACAACAACAACAACAAACCAAATAGAAAAGGGTAGAATTCCACTGTTTAAATGGCTTTCCAGTCAAATAAAAGTTTCAATATGCTTTGTGTTCTTTGAACATCATAATTCGTAGAAAAATAGAAGTTCTAAATGAATACAATCCAATGGACGCCATGTCTATTTAAAGTCAATGAGTGTTTCTGAGGCAGGGTCAGGATTTAGGAAAAGAAAATCCCAAAGGCTCTCAGGATACTAAATATGGAGATAGGGAATTACAAAGTGAAATATCAAAACTCTCTTCATTTTTCTCTCTTTAAATTTTGTGTGTGTGTGTTCATAAGGAGAGCAGAAGAAGGCATCTGAGTTATATGCATTTTCAGCATGCCTGTGCAGGAGACCTGCCATGATAATTGGGTGCTGAAATCTCACTGTGGTCCGCAAGTTTCCACAGGAAGTTCTCTTAACCTTTAGCCGTTTTTCTATTCCTGCCTTTGATCTCATTAATGAAGTTTTAATGGCAGAACCTTATGTATGAGGATTTAATAAACTAATAGAAATATTTAATTTACTAACTTAAAATCCTGATGTTGCTTCATCCAAATGACACAGAAACCAAGGAAAGTAACCTAAGTTTTCTAGCTTATGCTCAACAATAAGTTAGTTGATCTTGGAGCAAAACCCAAAATAAAATAAAATTAGATCCAAAACTTGTTTAAGAACATATATCAGCCGGGCAGTGGTGGCGCATGCCTTTAAT
>NW_022196903.1:122602774-122638205 GCF_008632895.1 Mastomys coucha
GATGAAGAGTTATATTATTAATGTCCTTTAACTGAATACCTTATAACTAGAAAAGCAGTTGGGAATATGTTAGAGGGCCTGCCATTCTGAAATTTCCTGAAATGTAAATTATGTATTTTTTTTTTTTTTGCATTGAAGAAAAAAATGGAACTCCACAGACTCTAGTAATGATGGAAAAATATACTGGATGCATCAATGAAAGAAAAAGTTGAGCATAGCAAGAGAAAGGAATTGAGTGTTGGTAGAAAAACTAAAAGCCCTACTGCTTAGGAGAACAATTAAGTAAATTATATACCTTTGAAGGAAAGTAGCTGCTATTTATTATGGAGATTTCTTTCTATTGTCTACAATTGGCTAATTTTAGATGACACCCACCCCACAGTGGACATCCCCAGAGAACACCACATTCAATGAGCCTGGCTAGGTAGGATTATTTGTCTTCTAAGACTCCTTTCTGGCAGAAATTTGAAACAAGCTGCTTTTTTTTCAGGGTGATCTTATTTCATTTCTGCTGTACACCATTGTTTTTGTCTTAAGAACCCAGTTCATACCACAGTGAGGCTGGCTGTGTTCTTAAAAACCTTCACAGGGAGGGAGGGAAGGGGAAAATGGGGCAGGATCAGGTGGGTGGGGGTCTCAGGAGAGAAGCCCAGAGTGCCAGAAAAATGAATGGAAATAGTTGACTGCCAGGGGTTGGGAGAAGCATTAGGATGCCCCAGAGACTTAGGATGTTAGAGATTCCCAGAACTCATTGGGAGTGGCCTTAGTTGAAGTACCCAACAGTGGGGAGATGGAACCTGAAGAGATCATCTCCAGTAGTGAGACATGACCCCCAGTGGAGAGATGGGTCCAAATTTTTTGATCCAGAATTGTTCCTGTCTAAAAGAAATGAGGGGACAAAAATGGAGCAGAGATTGAAGGAAAGGACATCCAGTGACTGGCCCAACTTGGGGTCCATTCCATAGGCAGACACCAAACCCTGACACTATTACTGATGCCATGTTATGATTGCAGACAGGAGGCTAGCATGGCTGGCTTCTGAGAGGCTCTACCAGCAGCTGACCGAGGCAGATGCAGATACTTACAGCCAACCATTGGACTGAGGTCGGAGACCCCCATGAAAGTTAGGGGAAGGACTGAAGGAGCTGAAGTGGATGGCAACCCCTTAGGAAGACTGACAGTGCCAACTAACCTGGACCTCTGGGAGTTCCTAGAGACTAAGCCACAACCCAGAGAGCATAAATGGGCTGGTATGCTCTCGGAGGCCCCTGACACATATGTAACATAGGACTACCTTCTCTGGCCTGGATGCAGAACAGGGGTGACTTGGGGTGGGTGAGGAAGCACCCTTTGAGACAAAAAGGAGGGGGGACTGGGAAGAGGGTAATATTTGAGATGTAAAGACCTTCACACCATGTCTGACTTTTTTCTTATATGATATTGTAATGTATCCTAGTAAAACTTGTTTGTTTTGTGTTTTGAGACAGGATTTTGCCATGTAGTCCAGGTGGGGCTCAAACTTGTGTGTTCCCAGCTGGCTTGAACTCATGGTCCTCCTGTGTTTTTTTCTGAAGCCTAAAATAAATCTTTTTCTGAAGACAAGTTATTATCAAATCATTACAGCAAAAAAGTATGCCTAAGAGCGGGAGACAAAGACAAGATGCAGAGATACAAGAGTGATTTTCTGAACTCTCTGTCTCTCTGTCTCTCTGTCTCTCTGTCTCTCTCTCTCTCTCTCTCTCTCTCTCTCTCTCTCTCTCTCACACACACACACACACACACACACACACACACACATACACACACACACACACACACTCCACCTTCTGTTTTTAGAAGTAAATAAGCAGACGAAGTATTACGTCAAACCTAAGAGGTAGGAGATTCCCACAGGACATTACCCATTCCCACAGGACATTACCCGTGGGGGCAATGTTCTCAGAAACACAGTTGCTTAATTGGAAATAACAGCCTTTTTATCAGTTCCTCCAGGGTTTGTTTTTGTTTCTGCAGAGTTTTCAACTCCAACTGATGAAGAGTGAGAAACACAAACAGGCATGGATGCTATCTTTGTCCACCTCATTTCTGGGCAACATCTCATGGTGGACACAGGAAATATAAAAATAATTCACGTACAGCAACCCCAGGTCTGGGAAATCCCTGGGCTGACCTCTGTCTGCTGCCCTGTTCCCTCATCCTGGATGCCTGGTGCTTGGCTGCGTGAAAAATGCTTTTGCCCTCAACTCTGATGATTTTCCTAGAACAGGCAGTAGATAGAGAAGTAAAGATTTGTCCCAATTTGCTTTCTATTTTTATAATAAGGACACTGTGACCCGAAGATCATGGTTTATTTCCCTTATAGATTACAAAGCCCAAACCAGGAACTTGAAAGTAGGAGCTGAAGCAGAGCCATGGAGAGTGCAGCTTACTTGATTTCATCCCCAGGCTTTCTTAGCTTGCTTTTAATACAACCCAGGAGTGGCACCTCCCCAGTGAGATGGGCCCTCCATATCCACATTACACAAGGAGATGCCTCACAGACTTTCCTATATAGACCCATCTTCTTTTTTATTGTATATTTTATTTATTTACATTTCAAATGTTATCCCCTTTCCCAGTTTCTCCTCTGCATATCCCCTATCCCAACCCCCTTCCCCCTACTTCTGTGAGGGTGCTTCCCCCACCACCTACCTTCCAACTCCCACCTCACCGCCCTGGCACTCCCCTACACTGGGGCAACAAGCCTTCAGAGAAGCAAGGGCTTCTCCTCCTGTTGATGCCAGTAAGACCATCCTCTACTACATATGCAGCAGACCAATCTTATGAAGGCATTTTCTCAGCTAAAGTTTCCTTCCCAGATGACCCAGGCTTGCGCTAAGGTGACAAAAAACAAACCAAACCTAACCAAACAGAACAAAATAAAACCAGTATAATGTTGAGCATCCCCATTCAAGAAGAACATCGTGGTGAAAACCACTCCGAGCACTCTGTAGACAAGGGGCATAAACTCGAAGGACTGGGGGGATCTGTTGTTCAAGGACACACAGAGAATGGTGCTAGAAATAACAGCTACATTTAATTGGTATTCACTCAACACCTCCTTTGTATATCTTATGTGTATCTTACACACACACACACACACACACACACACACACACAGACACACACACACACACTGCCTGGGAGGGGAAAAGAGGATCTTTAAAATATTATATCATATTATATTATAGTGTATCATATCATATTATCACTCTTTGTGCATTCATATGAGCGTTGTTCAGCTGATGTAGAGGGCCTTGTTCTGGTGTCCTTCACCCTATCTGGGCTCCCATACTCATTCTGCCTCCTCTTGCACAGGGTTCCCTGAATAAGAAGTATTTTTGCTGCTACTGTAGAGAGAGTCATCTACTGTGACACTGGCACTAGCATTTTCGTCTGTGTTGGGGTTTAGATGAGACTCTTCCCCATAAACTTAGGCAATTGAACATTTGAGACATCCCTTGGGGAGGTTTGTGAGGTGTAGCCTTGCTGGAGAAGGTATGTCGGTGGAGGATGGAGTTTGCAAGCACAGAGCCGCACTGTACTTTCAGTTCTTTCTGCCTTGTACTTTCAGTTAAAGATACAATCTCTCAGCTTTCTGCTCTGGCGCTATGCCTTCTGCTGCTGCCATGCCTTCCCCTATCACTCTGGAGCCACAAGCCCAAACAGACTCTTCCTTCTACAAGTTGCCTTGATCATGGAGTTTTAATTCAAACAACAGAAAAGTAACTTATACTACTTGCCTGCTCAGGAAATTTGTACTGAGGTCATTTATTCAGGCTGGAAGCCTATAAAACATTACAAAGCGTATCAAATTTAAATTTTTCCAGTCCTGCCTCTCCAAGGATCATATCTGATCCTGTAGATCTGAGATGTGGTCTCCAAAGATCTATCTATCACTCATTCACCTATCTATCATGGATCTGTCAGAGAAAAGAAAAATTCCTGGGAGTAATTCCCACCTCAGAAGCCAGGTATCAGAATGTAATAAAGGATAATGGTACAAAGGGCAGTGGGTCTCCAGCAACAGATGCATCTGGATGTCCTACCTCACTGCTGGAGAGGCTGGTAAGGATAGTGTGGTGATGGCAAGATTCAGGGAGGATGAGACAGATGGTTTAACTTTATCAAAATCCAGAGCCTCTGGGAACCTAAACAAAGTTTCTTTTCAAACAAGTGTAAATGTCAGAGTGACCATGAAGTAGGTAGGAGAAGATACAATATGCCAGGCAAAATCTATAACCTCTTTATGGGAACAAAATAACCAGCAAAGATGATTAGCTTCTACAAAGCAGAGCCTTTGGTTAGAGACAGAGGGAAAGCAGGAGTGGTCAGATTTCCCAAGGGAAAAAAGAAAAACTCAAAGCTGTGGGAGTCAAGTGTAGACTTTTGACGTTTAATGAGTGATTACACTGTGAGAAAACAGTGGCAAGAACGTACAGATGAGAAATGGAGGAATAAAGCTGCAGTTTAGATCCATGTATATTTCACTTGTGCTTGAGCCCTGAGTGAGGACTGGTAGGTGCTGGGCACTTACACTGTTGAAAGTAATGTCCTGTATTTTAAAATGTATACTTAACATTCAGTTTACAAACTGAACTGTTAGTCTTATTAAATATTAACTCTGAATTTCCTACTTCTAGAATTATCCATATATCCCTATATATTATATAATTATATTTATAATATGTAAAAATACTTTAAATTAAAAAATATATTACATATGTACATATGTACATATAACATATACATATATTATACATAATATATAGTAATACATAAAATATATGTATATAATATAAAATATAAATAATCAACTACAATAAATAATATGTATGTGTATATGTATTATACTATATATATTATATAATGGATATATAATAATGGATACTATATATAATATAATGGATTATATAATGGATATATTATAATGGATATATCATAATTTTAACATTTTAAAGATAATAAGATATTGGGTAGTATTGTGAAGTTGTTCCAAAGAATTGTTACAATGTTCAGAATGCAGTCCATTTTCCAGTGAAATTTGAGCCACTGTTCAAAATTGGTACCACAAGCTAATTTAACATCCCTTTTAGATGATAACTATGCAATTAGTTCATAACTAAATAATGAAAAAAATCAAATCCATTTCATTCATGAATATCCTGAAATCAGCATTTTGTCTCAGAAAGAGGCCTCGATTCACAGTATTTAGCTCCTACAGGGATCTGTTTCAGGAAACAGAGACTGTTTCATGAAAGTTTTAAAAAAAGAATTGTTCTGATAACATGCCTTCAAATAATATTTTAGTATTTCTCAGAAGAAAATAAAATATGTGGTGATGGAGAGCTGTCTCAGCAATTCTGAGCACTTGCTGAGCAAGGAGCTCAGATATCAACTCTGCTCTAAAAGCCAGGTGTGGTCAGGTATCTACCTATAACTCCACACCCAGTGAGCAGAAACAGGAGGATGACTGGCCATTGCTGGCTTCCAGCCTAACTGAAGAAAAAAAATTCACAAGATCCTCTTTCAGGGAGAGAACCTGCACTCAAAGAAATATGGTGGGGAGTGTTGGAGGAGGGCACCCAATGCTCTCCTCTGGCCTCTACATGTACGCACAGGTACAGGTATTCACACATGTGCACATACACACATGTAAATAGATGATGTTCCTATGTATGTATACACAAAATAAAATTATATAGCATATTAATAGTATTAGAATAAAAAATCATTATTATTCTGATAATACCCAGATTGCCAAATCAATAACCTGGGCATTATTAGTTTAAATAAATGATAAATGTATGAAGACACAGTGTTCATTCTATTTTATGTAGGCTACAAGTTATAAGAATTTATAGTACATAGCTTCCTAGGTCGACAGAGCAAAGTGACTCTGTACACGGATGCTGATACTTAGACTGATGATCTCTAAAATACTAAGATACTTCCAATTCAGCAATGCAGCACTGCTGTCCCAGCTCCTTCGCCTTGTGCTCCCTCAGACCTGTACATGATTGAGCAGCTTTTATAACAGGGGGCTCCTGGAACTTGTTCCCAAACTGTGGCCTGTACTGGTCTGGTGGTTAGTACTTAAACATCACCCAGTCTCCGAGTAGACGTGTAAGGATAAAGCATGTTTATTGACAGACAGACCAGGAAGACATGTACCTTCCTGGGTACTCGACATCGTTTAAGAGCTAAGTAATGAGAGCACCAGGTCGGAGGGAAGCAGACAGTGAGGAGGAAAATGTCCTGTGAAGCAGGTTTGTCTGTGGGATAGTTTAAGTACACAGTTGATTTTTAGTTGGTTTTTGGCTCATACATTGTAGCTTCCTCCTCTGTTGCATGGGTGTGCAATAGGCCTTTACTTCTGGATAAACTTGGGAGAGTCAGATTAATCCAAATCTTCAATCTTCACCAGGGAGGCTCTCTTCTCACAAATCCAGGAAATTTCAGCACTACAGCGAGATATGTAAATATTCCCTCTTTCAAAATAAGCACACTCTCTGGATCCATTGAAACTGGCAAGCTCCTTATCACTAAACCTGAAAAGTAATCGATTTAAAATTAATTAAAACTATTATATAGGAAATTTAATTAGGATTTAGTGTTCTCAGCCACTCTTAGAGAGAGAAACCTGACTATCATGCAGCCTCTACAAAGCATCAGGATCTGCAATGACAGTGCCTCTGTGTTCTTTGTTACAGGTTAATTTTGATTCTGGGTAAAATTCCCTTAAGAAGAATATATTTAACCCTCCATGACATGGTGGTGCAATAGTGGCACAAAAGTTAATGAGCATAACCAACCACTATTTGATTGGATTTAAGGCTGACTCTATGAGATGGAACCTGTGTCGGACACTGATCCCATTTTTTTGACCTGTTTGCTTTCTAAAAAGAGAGAAAGAAGGGATGGAAATGGATGGGGGTGGGATCTGGTAGGAGACAAGGGATGGGAAGCCCTGATGAGAATATGTTATATAAAATCCAATTAAATAAAAAGAATATTTAAGTTATGGCTTGGGAATTATTATTCCCACCAGTAATATGGAATTCCACTAATGACATTTACCCAGTGCAAACTGCATTAGAGCATATGGTTTATTTTTATATTTCATATTTTAATAAGAAAACTAGAAAAATAAAGTCAAACTATATAAAAAGTTGTGGCAGTTTACTATGTAAAAATGTAATTATGATCAGGTTGCTTTTGGTCTGTCTGGGCCCGCCTGTGTCATGAGCAGACATTGGGTGCAAACTCCGCAGCCAGTCCCACAACACCCAGAGGAAGCTCCACTCTTAGGGTTCTCTAATGCTCCCAGGATGAGAGGTGAGGAAGACACAACATCTGTTCCAATACTGGGAGTAACTGGGAACAGCAGGACACAGGCACACAGGAACTTTGCCAGCCCAGTGATACAGGTTCCTTCAGGTCTGTCTGGGCTGGTGCCCTGAACAGACATTTGGTACAAACTCTGCACCGAGTCCCACAACACCCTAAGGAAGCTCCACTCCCAGGTACTCTAACAAGCCTAGGATCACAGGATCCCAGAATCACAGGATCACAGAGACAGCTTGACTCTGAGGAGTTCTGACACAAGCACGATCACAGGAAGGACAGGCTCCAATCAGATTTAGCCAGCACAGGTAGAACTAGAAATAATCAGATGGCAGGGGGCAAGCTTAAGAAAATAAGCAACACAAACCAAGGTCATTTGGCATCATCAGAACCCAATTCTCCCACTATGGCAAGTCTTGGACACAACATCACTTGGAAAAGTGAGATTCAGATCTAAAATCACTTCTCATGATGATGATACAGGACTTTAAGAAAGACATAAATAATTCCCTCAAAGAAATACAGGAGAACACAAGTAAACAGATAAAAACCCTCCAAGAGGAAACACAAAAATCCCTTAAAGAACTACAGGAAAACACAATCAAACAGGTGAAGAAAATAAGCAAAATCATCCAGAATCTAAAAATGGAAATAGAAACAATAAAGAAATCAGAAAGAGGGACAACCCTGGTGATACAAAACCTAGGAAAGAAATCAGGAGTCATAGATGCAAGCATCACCAACAGAATACAAGAGATAGAAGAAAGAATCTCAGGGGCAGAAGACACCATAGAAAACATTGACACAATAGTCAAAGAAAATGCAAAAAGCAAAAAGCTCCTAACCCAGAACATCCAGGAAATCAAGGATGCAATGAGAAGATCAAACCTAAGGATAATAGGTATAGAAGAGAGTGAAGACTTCCAACTTAAAGGGCCAGTAAATATCTTCATCAAAATTATAGAAGAAAGCTTCCCTAACCTAAAGAAAGAGATCCCCATGAACATACAAGAAGCCTATAGAATTCCAAATTGACTGGACTAGAAAAGAAATTACTCCTATCACATAATAATCAAAACACCAAATTCACTAAACAAAGAAAGAATTTTAAAAGCAGTAAGGGAAAAGGGTCAAGTAACATATAAAGGCAGGCCTATCAGAATTACAACAGACTTCTCACCAGAGACTATGAAAGCATCCTGGGCAGATGTCATCAGAGAACACAAATGCCAACCCAGGCTACTATACCCAGCAAAACTCTCAATTACCATAGATGGAGAAAACAAGATATTCCATGACAAAACCAAATTTACATAATATCTTTCCACAAATCCAGCCCTACAAAGGTTAATAGTTGGAAAACACCAACATAAGGAGCAAAACTAGACCCTAGAAGAAGCCAGAAAATAATTTTTCAACAAACCCACACAAACATAATTCCACCTCTAACAACAAAAATAACAGGAAGTAACAATTACTTTTGCTTAATATCTTTTAATATGAAAATTAATATTACCAACGTATCCTAATCGATTCAAATTCAAAAGTATGAGGAATTAGAAATTTGTTGACTATCATCTAGTGGTCTCTCTAATTTGGTAATTGGAGAAATAGGTCCAATATTGTACAATCCATATACACTTTCTGTTTGTTTATATCTGACATTGTCTTGCTGTGTACTACATAATGATCTTGAAATCTTGCTTCTCCTATCTCAGTCCCTTTATTAGTAGGTTTGTTTATGTTTCATGTTTTCATGAAACATAACATAATTTTTTATGAAAAAATTTCATGTTTTTACACTATACTATGGTTTTCAGAACAGCTTACATATTTCAAAAGTATTTATACAGCCAAAAGAAATGTAGACAATTAGCTTGGGAGGTAGCTTATAAGAGAACAACAAAGAGTGAGACTGAATGCTTTGTTTGACATTTGTAACTATTGTATCAAGTTTGAAGAAGAAGACTTTATAAGTCACTCTTTCTCTTAGATGAATGCTTTTCCAAATTTTCACAGCCAAAGAACCAGATTCTTACCCTCACCTAATGGCTGTCCCACCCTGCAAGTAGACCATTGTTCATTGAAATAATTGGTGAATGACTTTATAGATAGACCATCTTAATACACACACCATTTCTTAAATGAATGTAACCTGTTCTCTGTGGGCTGAGAATAAAGTCACTCACTCAAGTCAAGTAGCTTTGACTATAGCAGGAAATATGTATCCAAAAATCATGCCTACAATTCATTCCTTGGTGCAGCAGAACTGTCAACTCTCAGCTACAATGGAGGTAAAATCCTTTGGTGATGTGAGGGTCATTGAAGTACAGCCTTATTACAATGAAATCCAATGTCTAAAAATTGTTCTTATTTTGGGCTTGTACCACAGTAAGAGCCAAGATTTTAAGCTCTACTAAATACAAAATGAACAAACAAACAAACAAACAAAAAGACTTTATATATATGTTCATTTAAAAAAAATACTAGTAGTGATGTATTATTTTAAAACATATAGTTAATATGTTTGGAGTTATTTAATATTTATATTGAGAAAAACTTGTATTTTCAGCATTGCTGTAGACAAACATCTACATAAGACTGTTAAATTGATTGTTTTTTATATCAAACAACTTTTATAATACTCATTTTTATTTTTATAATAATTTATAAATTTTAAAGAATATGACAAAAAGGTATTGTAGGTATTGAATGGGGGACTCTGGGAGGAGTTGGGGTACAAAAGGGAAACAAGAACATGATTTAATTCTATTTACTTAAAATATGTTTTTAAATGTTAACAAATTCAGATAAATTGAAATCATGTATCTTTTCTCATCATAATGCAATAAAACTTCACATAAAATAAAAAATCACAATTACAAAAAAATGTAATTATGAGTGCTTTCATATATACTTGAGAAAACAAGATAAGAGTCCAAGAACAGAAATGAATGTCTTACTGCTGTGATCAGGTAGTTGGGAAATTGTGTCCAGCTTTTAGGCTGAACTTTAATGTAACCCTTAAATGATGTCCTTGAAAATCATGTATGTTCAGTTTAAGTCTTTTTTACAAGTACTGCTGTTTTCAAATGACACACACAGTGATGCCATGTTACTTTATTCATCAGGGATAAGCTTATTAAACATCACTATTTGAATATATTTTGGAAATAGAGAACTTATTCAGGACCCAAGGAAGAGGCTGCATACATAAGCCTGAAGTAGTCTCTCTAAGCTGAGTCTAGAGAGCTGGGTTATTTGACAGCTGAGGCATGACCTAGGGTCATTGTCCACAGGCACTGTATCCCAACTATGGGACATTTCCTCCACATGTTCACGGGAGCCAGTAGATGAGTCAAGAATGGCCACTATTCATACAGGAAAGGAGAAATGTATATTCTAAACCAAGAACTGTGCTGCATTTACATGGTGCTGTGGTCCCACTCCTGGAAGGTCTCCGTTGAATGGCCCTCCTCTCCTCAGGTCAACTGTGAGCAGTACCCAGTCAGTTACTCTGCTTTTAAAAAGAACAATTCTCCTTTATGTCCATATTGTTTTGAGTGAGGCTTCTGGCATTATTAACAGTATGAAAATAGACTACCAAATATGGCTAGCAATGGTGATAAGAGCCTGGGAGATACATATTTGAACAGGAAAAGTACCAGAAAATTGTCTGGGAAAATGGATCTTTAGGGAGAAAAGAATAGACATATTATTTGGTGAGCCAAAGCTAAATCTCAGCAGCTTTGAGCAAACATAAAGTGATTGTAGTTCAATTTAGAAAATGCTGACAACTAACGTCAACGAGTAAAACAGAGTTGGATGGCTTGGACACTGGGGGGTGGGGGGGAGGAGGGACACTAGTGGTACCAATTCTCAGTTAGTTTCAATGTTAATAGCTTTAAAAAATATAAACACACTTATTCCGATTCCGTTTCGTTTAAGTTATGCTGTGGAATGCTTGTTTAAAAATCTCTCAAAGAATTTTTGAACTATGTGTTACTTTAAACTTTTCTTTTTAAAAGGATTATCTCTTTTTTTATATGTGTGTGTGTCTGTATGTCTATGCACACATGTGTGCATGTGTCCACAGAGGTTAGCAGAGGGGGCTAAATCTCCTGGACCGGGAGCTATAGGTGGTTGTAAGTCACTTATGGGTGATGGGATCTGAACTCAGGTCCTCTTGTAAAGGTATCCAGTCCTCTTAACCACTGAGCAATCTTTCCAGTCTTTCTTTTTAAAATTAGAAAAAAAAATGCTCTTGAGATGACTCAGTGGGTAAGGTCATTTGCCATCAAGCACTTGAGTCCAGTTCCCTGAACCCTCATGCTTGAAGTAGAGAGCTTATTCTTGCAGGTTGTTCTCCAACCTCCACATGTGTGCTTTGGCACCATACGACCCTGACCTCCCAATTAAATACAGAAATAAAAAAAATAGTTTTTAAACTTGACAGTTAAAACAAATCTTGTTCTTGAGGAAATAAGGACTTAGACCATGGTACCATCTTGAAGATGAAATAAACACTAGTTTTCAACTCCCAACCCACACCACACACCCACTGGCTTCCTCTTTGAGCCCAGCCTGACTCCAAGAGGCACTGGGGCTTCTGGATGCCAGTGAGTCTGGACCTCTTTTCTAAGGAGTCTTTTGAAAAGTGCAGAAGATGGGATGGGAGAAGGCTTTGAAAGACACATTTTCATGTTGATTTCTATTTTGTTATAACTTTAAGTAGTTGTAAAGCTTTTGACTTCCCAAATCATACAGATTTGAGATGTACTTTCAACATTGTTATCGAGACCCTGCAGCAGTAGATTTTGCTTATGGCATTTGCCATGTAATGCAATGTAATTGGTGGGTCTGCATCATGAAGCTAATCTGTAAACTAATCAGGCAGCTCAGACTTACATTCTGTGGGAACAATTACTTAATATGAGTAAATATGTCAACATCTGAAGGCATGTTCTCATGACAAACACCACCCTTGAAGGTTGTAAAATGGTCGAGTGGCTGAATAAGTGACCTAAAGTGTTCAGTCTTGATTTGATTACATTTGAGCTGACCAACCTTAGGCAAGTCACTGAAGCTCTCTGATAATATTTTTATTATGAAGTGGGGGTATAAAATTACATCCTTCAAGGGTTTACAAAGCACTTTGAATACAGTATTACATGCACATGCTTAATAAGGAAAACAACCAAGAGACACATAAAGTTTAGTGCATTCCTCGGCATTTGACAAAATAGATGCGATTACATACCAATGTATTCCCTATGGAAGATCTCTCTTTTGTTACACAATATGGTTCTTTTTTCATATCTAGGTTTATAGTTATTTCAATTTATATCAATTTTCTTAGAGTTCTATGGGAATCCTGATCTTCCGCCCCCAACAGCTTAGATACTTACAGGGTTGGAGGGGGAAATGAACCATCCTCCCATAGCCAGTTTCTGCCAGATGAGTTCCAGGACAATCCCAGCCAAAAGAATGAAAACATGAGAGACAGCTGTGACTGAAGGAAATCCTAGGACCAGGAGAAAGCAGAAGTGAGAGGCCCATTTGCCACTTTGCAGTGATAAGATTAACTTATTAAGTTCATTTGATGGCTGGCGATATAGCTTAGCGGTAGAGCACTTTCTTAACATGTGCTGCTAGGTCCTGGGTTCCATGCCCAGTTCCTTAAATCATTTGTTAGTTCTCACTCAAAATCCACTAATGGCCTATCACAAACAGGAGCATCTCACGTTTGTTTCTCATTGTATGGGTAATTTCTACAGCTGGGGGAGGAGAGTCAACCATACCCTTTCTTCGATGCTGTCAATCTTCACCAGAGTGGCATTCTTGTCCATACAGTCCTTTCTGCTATCATGCCAGGATTTCTCTTCATTAATTGAGAAATAGTAGCAGCTGTTTCCATGCCAGTGCCATGTCTTGGGACAAGGATTGCATTTATGGTCTGAAAAGGACATTATATTTGAAAGTATAAGCTCTGTGGGTGATTGTAGGAGCCTTTGGGAACTAAGTCGTGCACTTACATGGACAACAGATCTGAGCATAAGCACTCTGAAACTATGCCAGAACCCTCTGGAAGCAGAGTAACCCCAGTTGGGAGTTGGACAATTTGGGGGATTATTTTTGAAGGGGCAGCTTTTGAACGTTATGATAACCAGAGCACCGGGAAGCAACTGATAAGTGGAGAGGTTAAAGTATCCAGGCTAGTAGCATTTAGAAATGACTATTAAGTTTTCCAAAATACTAAAGGAGTACCTATAATTCTTTGTCCATTGTCCATTTAGGGAGCCATGGTAAAGGGGTTGTTGAAAGACAATTCTCCTTGGTGCTTCGTGTGGGGACTTTGATCAGGGTGATGGGTTTGATCTGGCCTTTTAGCAGATGTAAGTCACATTACCAGATGTGTGGATGAGGAATTCCTTGCAGAGTTTGGCAGCCATCTGCTCCTGCCTCTCCAGGAGGGCAGAGATCTGGGATTGGAGAGATTCCTCTGCGAGACTCTTTCTGGAGCTGTTTAGTGGTTCAGACAGATTGTCCTGTTGTGGATGGATGATTTTCTGAAGTTGACTCAACTTCTCTGAATCAGAGTTAATGTCATTAGATACCTGCAAAACTGCAAGACACAATGAAACAAGTATATGTTAGCCACTGCTCTCACAAGGCTGCAATGCTGACTCAAGAATGTGGTCTCCTGGCTACCAGGGGTTCTCCCTCCTCCTCCTCCTCCTCCTGCTCATCTTCCTTCCCCTTTCCCTCCTCCTCTCCTCCTCTCCTTCCTTCACCTCCTCCTCTTCCTTCTCCTTTCCCTCTTCCTTCTCCTTTTCCTCTTTTTCCTCCTTTTACTTCTCCTTCCTCCTCTCTCTCTTTCTTTCTTGAGGATTCTGCATACTGGCACCTTATCCTTCCTGAATTAGCACACTGTATAAGTGTTTTCTAAATGACATTCTTTTGTCTAATACACATATACTTACACATAGTTGCCAGGGTCACCAGTCCTGTTACCAGCACCAAGCAGATGGTCATCAAGCTCAAAGCAGCTCCTCGCCAAAGTGGGGATTGAGCTAGGTGTCCTGGAAAGCAACAGGGCAGAAACTCAACATGCTGCTACTTTGGTTCTTTCTCCCACCCAGAAAGCTTCTAACTATTAAACTTTTCCCTTGCTTTTTTAAAATTTTTTTTCAAAACAGGGTTTCTCTATATAGCCCCGTCTCTCCTGGAACTCATTCTGTAGACCAGGCTGGCCTCGAACTTGGAAATCCATCTGCTTCTGCCTCCCAAGTGCTGGAATTAAAGGCATGTGCCACTACCACCTGGCCTTCCCTTGCTTTGTTAATGTCACTGTTTAAACATTTCTAATATGAAGTGTGATAAGGCCCCTCCCTCAGCTCTCCATTTCCCCACCTTACTTTTAAGAGTGAATGTCCCTTCATTTGGTTTTTGTTTTCTTTACATTTGTCTCCATCTTTGCCTTTCTTCTTCAAGTCCCCTAATGTCATGAATGATATGTGGAGGTAAGTTCTCTGGAATGATGCTGAGAACATAAGAGACCCTGCATTTTAAGGCACAAATCTCCAAAAGTGAGTGGCTATTTCTTACTTATGAAGATGGATTATACTTTTAAAATTATTGATAACCAGAAATAAGTTTATGTCATTTTTGTCCTGTATTCTATGCCATAAAGAATAAAGTATTCCTGGATGAAAATGTATAGCCTAACCTGCAGAATAGCCCATAGAACCAGCAGGTCTCCCTTGGACCATGGTTGTCATAAAAATATCTGCCAGCTTAATCTTCCTTTATTCACACAATGTTTTTGCCAAGTGAGTATAATAGCACTCATATGAAAGTCACATGACCCCTTTGCTCAAAGGTTAGGTTTGAATGAGAATTAGAAGACAGAAAAGGTACACATAGTCATCTCACCTTTAGTAAACAGTTGCAAACTATGCTCATTGTTGTGTTGTACATCTTCCTCCAACATACACACACACCTACACACACACACACACATACACACACACACACACACACACACACACACACACACACACACACACACACACACACACACACACACACACACACACACACACATTAAAGCAAATCCATGGAGCAGAAGAAAGCAGTGTATATGATTCAGGATAGCAACTTGTACTGTAACACAACTTTTGGAAGTGAAGGAGAGAATCTCATACATGGAACTGGTGTCTGGCCCTTGGAGACCTGAGATTTGTGCCAGGTAGGCATAAAGGAATGAGCTTTCATAGGAAAACTAGCTCTACCACACACCTGCATAAAGTGGAGAAACTACCTAGCTCCTTTGAGACTCAGTGTTCTCCTCCACAATTACAAAAATAGTGATAGAATTTATTTTACAAGTACACTTCAATAAAAATATGTTTACATATATTTCATTATTATTAAATACTCTGAATTATACTTAGTGTTCTGGTACAGCCATATCTAATGGGAACAGCAAAATCCATAAAGCCAGCACAGCTGCTTGTCAAAGATCCAGCAAAGCTGAGTCACATGATGTATGTGCTGTCGTGCTGTCTTCCACTCATGGTCTTGATCCTCACATGTTGCATGCTTGGGGGTATTGGATTGATGGGAAATTTCTTATGAATCATTTATGCCTTCTCCCAGCTGTACTGCTTCTAAGCTTCCCCAGGAAATTCCTGAGTATATTACCCATCATGCTTTTAGGGAGATATCCTTATTTGGTCTTACTTGAAGGTCTACTTTGTGCTGAAGGATGTGACTCAAATGAAGATGCCAGAGATCTCCTTATGAGGCTCCAGCTCCAATTAACTCCTGGAACATCTGCCCCTGTACTTACTCAGGAAAAAGATAATCAGAACGAAGTAAATGTGATAACTTCAACAAGATTCAGTGGGCTAGAGAAGTTGTCAGAAGAACAGGTTAAAGTCCTCTTCTTGCTATATACTCAGGCAATTACATGGCACATAAGATTGGGGGCCACATATGGTAGTCCTTTCAGGAAAAGATATAGTAACAAAATTAATAGGCTGGAGTTATCTTCGCCCTACACAAGGGCTTATACTCACAGACAAATAATGGTGTGGAAAAATGATAATGAAGGAAGTATTAAGATCCCCCTTTCTTAGAAAGTTAGCCAGTATAGGGCCACTGCAGTGTGGTATGACAAAGGAGCAAAAGAATTCCAAGATTAGACACTTAAATAAAAATTTCATTAAGTATATAAAATATAAACATTGTATTAAGCCAGAAACTGAATAATTACTGCAGCAGCTTTGGTCTTGAAATTCTTTTGGGGGCTAATGACAATCAACACTCTAACTATTAAAAGCTGATAATACACTGCTTGGAGTGTGGCAATATGCCCAGGCTGGCTTGGAGATTTTCTCTCTATCTAGTACACTTGAAACTGCAAGAGCTACCAGCCTGAGAACAGACAATTGTGCTTTGGTAAAATATGCCTCTAGATTCTTAAAAGTTGGGTTATGGGGTTGATGAGGAAAAATGATTGTAAAAGATAAATCTGTTCTGTCACAGTTTATCAGTGATGACTAAATTTAGGACCAAGAGGAAGTTAAAACACATGCCCAGGGACAAAAATGATATTATTGATGTTTTGGACAAACATAAATCGATTGTTGCCTATTGAGTTCTATATGAACAAAGAAGCGCCCCAACTGCTACTCAGTCAGACTGCAAGATTGACCCAAGGCCCGTGCCTGATTCACTTCTCCACCCACTATTTATCTCCTCAGTGGGACCTGGCCATTGCTACAGCTGGCCCCTGGCAGGGTTCTAGTGACAGTAAGTTAAAAAACAGTATAAGAGCAAAAGCTAGCTCATGATCATTTCTGATTTAATTACACTCAGTTCCTTCCCTTCAGTTAGTTATGCCATACACCAGCGAGGTTTCCTCTATATAGTTTAGAATCTTTTTTGGCTTCTAGAAGAACATCTCCCTGGAATTGCTAACAAGGCATAGGAATCTAAGGATAGTTATAAATAGAAATCTTCACTGCCAGACCCAAACTCTGACATACCCATTAACTTTTCCCCTACAGTGATTCCATTCAGTTCACACTGTCTTGAAAGCCCCATCGATTCTCTTAAGGAGACTCACTCTGCTGATGGTTTGTCTCTATTTTGGGGACTATGTCACACACTCCTCCCCCCATTCTAGTTTCAAAGCCTGCATCTCCAAGCACTCAACACCTGTCACTTCCAAGGTCACGGTATCGTTTCTCTAAGCTCTTACCTTCTTTACTCAGGTTATTTCCATCCTGATTCCCTCTCACTCTTGCAGAGTCCTGAAGCATCAGTGTTGCATAGGTCACTTCATCAGACATCCTAGGAGAAAGTGATTCTGTAAAGTAATGTTGCAATATCTTCAGGCCCAGTTCAGGCCATTCCTTTTCAAGGACAGGCGCTTCTCCACAGACACGAGACACTCCCTATTGTTCCTTTGTGAGGACAGAATGAAAGCCAATTTCTCTCTAGTGAAAGTGAGAGAAAGCAGAAACTCTCCTCAGGAATTAGAATGTTGGCAACTTCCAATTGTACTGCACTGTTGTTTTTGCTGTGCTTGTAGGCAGACATATATTAAGGCTTCATGTTGGAATCTCCATGATTCTCACGGAATTCTGAATAATTGAAGAATGAACACAAAATCCAGTTTTCTTCTCTGCTGGTGCGAAAAGCCAGTTAATCCTATATTGGATCTAGTTTGTCCTCAGTCATGCAAGATACCAAGCAGAGTCAGGATAGGAAGGGCTGTGTCACGTATGCATGGGTAGTGTGATAAGAAAAGTGTGTGTGTGTGTGTGTGTGTGTGTGTGTGTGTGTGTGTGTGTGTGTGATGGAAAGAGACACAGAGACAGAGAAAAACATAGAACTGTCAGTGGGGAGTTGTTGAGGAATGGGAAAGAAGTTACAGGATGCTTAAATTGGGTAAGGGAAGGAGTTCCCTCCCTGTTGGTGTGGCCTAGTAAAAATCCAGCACAAACTTTTCAAACAATGCCTAGCTGTATTGAGAGAGTGATAAAAAGCAGGCAGAATGAGGCTGAGGCACACTGGTATCTTTAACTCACTGTGTTGTGTTGTGATTGAGGGTAGCTCACAGTCATTGTCCCACAGGACAGCCAGAGCTCCTACAGAAAATGCACTTTTTTTTTCTTGGTATGAGAAATCAGAGGGTGAAGTCTGGGTTGTCTACAACCATAAACAGTACAGAAATAATCAGGTATTTGTGTGGACACTGGTTACGAGGATGTCTAAATAGTCACAGGAGATGAAGTGAAGGTACGAATCATTTATATTTCTTTTAAAAGGCTTGATAACATAACTTGTCTACTTTCCCTAACTTAGAAATATAATATCTGGATTTTATTTCCAACAAAATTGGCATAGGGGCACCATATATTTAAATTGCAGTACTAAATATTTTGACAATGGAACATGGACAATAGTCAGCGGTAGTAGATGGTATTCTGGCAATTGTGTAGAATTAAAACACACACACACACATACACACACACACACACACAGCATTTATTAACAACAGCCATCATTGTAGTCTGATTTCTGTTTCTATAATAAAACGCTGAGACTAAAAGGAACTTGGGGAGAAGATGGTTATTTCAACTGATAGCTCACTGTCTATCATGGCATGAAGGGAAGTGAGGACAAGAACTCAAGTCAGAAACCAGGATTTAGGAACTGAAGCAGAAGTTATGGAGGAGTGTGGCTTACTGACTTGTTCCCCATAACTTGCTTAGTCTGCTTTCTTATATACGTCAGGACCAGCAGCCCAGGGATGGTACTTTCCATAGGGTCCTGGGCACTCCTACATCAATCACTGATCAAGGAAATACCTCTAGACTTCCCTACAGGCACTCTGACAGAGGCATCATCTCAAATGAGGTTCCCTCTTTCCAGATGAACTAAGTAGCTTAGCCATAGAACTCACAGGGTTCTTAAAGGGTGTGTCCATTTCTAATTATTCCATACTTTTAAAAATATAAAATGCACTACACTATATAAGGAAATAAATTCTTATTAGGAATTTGTGGTGGGTAGAATATCCTCTAAGGATACCATTCCAAATGTGACAATTTGTAGGGAAAGTAGAGGAAGTTATGTTGGATTACCCAAATATATTTAATGAAATCACAAATACTTAAGCATCAGTCTCCAGCTTCCTAGTAATTCCTTCCAGAAAGACAATGGATCCTGCCTCCTACATATGTTCTATTTTCATAATCTCATAAGTCCATATAATTTGTTTTTAGTTTGTCATTTTATTAATTTAGAAATTACATGCTTTTCTATCCCACAAATTTCCAGCATTTGTATTGATAACTTTAGAGGTTACATTTTCAAAACATGTGCAGTCATTTACTGAATGCTAGGATAATCTTCCTTACTCCTTTGTTAATTAATGTGATTATTTATTTTGAGCTTTTGTAACCCAGGCCCTTGAGCATTTTTTAGGGGAGCGACTATTCCACTGAGCTATATCCACTTCCCTCCCTATTGCCTTATCAGATGCTCTAAATCTCCAGCTGACTTCCACTGCTCTACGACAGTCATTCCAATATATACAGAATTGATGATTCAACACCATGGATCTTATCTCCAGTAACGTCATCCATAACTGCAAATCATCTGCCCACGGAAAGTTATCCTTTAGATCTATGAGGGCCAATGTTGTCTGATCCTAACCTCTGCATTTCCATCCTACCCCAGCAGCAGTTTTATGGCCATAGAATTTGGTATCTGTTGGGATATGAAGTTCAAGCTCCTACTACGTTTTTACTGTCAGAGCTTATTCTCACCTTCTACTGAGCTTTGCTTAGATTGTGTGCCAGAATTGATGACAGTAACCATTTTCTCACACACAGCCACGACTTTCTTGCTTATTTCATCCTTCATCAGCACCCAGACATGCGACATGGCTTCAACGCCCTCTCGCTGTGCTCCTTTTGCAAAATGGTGGCTGAATGTGACCACACTAACTGCTAAATTACACAAATTCACACTAATTTAGAGTTATAATTAGCCAGTGTTATAGTTGCTAAGAAGATTGCTCACTACTTCTGTTTCTCAATGATCAAACCTGCTTTCTTTCCCCTTAAATTTCACTGATAATCTACTTCAATATTATCTTAGAACTACAAAAAAGGTACTTTCTCTGCTCTGTCAAGTACACCAAAACTCTACACCTATGCATAAGCTGAATGCCTTACAACAGTGGTTAAATCATGCCAGCTTTTATCTATGCAAATTCTCCATTTGTATTTTAAATTCTATCTCATCCACAAAGCTACTCAAGGATTTTGAATGTGTGATTTTTTTCTCTAAGTCATCCTTAATATTTCTAAGTTTTATTTTAATTCATATCTACTTTTTTCATGCACCCTATTCTATACACATGACATACCTTTCATCTCCAAAACAACAACAAATCTCATCTATGCCTTCCACACATGAACACATCATTTCTCTAATGCTGTTAACCACAGAAGGTTCAAGAAGCTGTGCCTTCCTTCTCTTTTCAGAGCTCCTGAATTTCTTATATAATATAACTCTGATATGCATACATTTTCTTTAACCTTCTTTACATTCAGTGCATATGTCCTGGGACAAATCTTACTGATCCCATAGGTAGCATGTGGAATAATTATTTGCTTTATTTAAAGACTTCTTCAAACATATTATTGCCCAGACACCATTCTCTCGATTTTCTTCTTCTGTCACCCACTCCCAGCACCCTCCCATTGCTTTAACCAGTTTTTCCTATTGTGGTTTCAAAGTAAAATGTCCTCTATAGGCTCATTTATCTGTGCATTTTGTTCCCAGCTGATGGCATTGTTTGGAAGGGTTATGGAAGGAGTTTTTTAATTAATTAATTAATTAATTAATATCTCAAATGCTGTCCCCTCCCAGTCTCTCCTCACAGAGTCCCTCCCCTTTGCCTCTGACCTATCAAGTCTCTGCAGGATTAAGCTCATCTACCACTGAGGCAGGACAAGGCAGCCCTCTGCTACATATGTGCTAGGGTCCTTGGTCTAGCCCCTGCCCCTGTATGCTCTTTGGTTGGTGGCTTAGTCTTGGAAAGCTCCCATGAATCCGGATTAGTTGACACTGTTAGTCTTCCTGTGTGGTTTCTAACCCTTCAGGGCCTTCAATCTTTCCCCCAACTCTTTCATAAGGGTCCCAGACTTCTAGCCAATGTTTGGCTGTGGTATCTGTGTTTCGGTTAACTTCTGGGTAGAGACTCTCAGAGGACAATCATTATAGGCTTCTGCCTATAAGCATAATGAAGTATCATTAATTGTGTCATGAATTGGTGCTTGCCCATGTGATGGGAATCAAGTTGGGCTGGTTATTGGTTGGGCATTCCTTCAGTCTCTGCTTCATCTTTGTCCCTACATTTCTTTTAGACCAGACAAATTTTGAGTCAAAATTTTTGTGGGTGGGTTGGTGTTCTTATCCTTCCACTAGGGGTTCTGACTGGCTACAGGAGGTACACTCTTTAGGTTCCATATCCCCACAATTAGGTATCTCCATTGAGGTCACCTGCATTGATTTTTGGGAGCCTCCCCCATCCCAGGTCTCAGGGAATGCCTAGAGATTCCTCCCACTCCTAACCTTGTCCCACATCATTCTTCTGGTCCACTGGGCCTCTCTCATCTCTCTCCCCACACCTGATTCTGCCCTACTATTCCCCTCGCCCACCCTTTCCTACCCAGATAGCTCCCTCTCCCTGCCACCCATGACTATTTTGTTCTCCTTTCTAAGTGGTATTCAATCATCCTCACTTGGGCCTTCCTTCTTATTTAAGTTCTTTGGGTCTGTGAGGTGTATCGTGGACATTCTGTACTTTATGGCTAATATCCACTTATCAGTGAGTATATACCATGCATGTCCTTTTGGGTCTGGGTTACTTTTCTCAGAATGATATTTTCTAGTTCTATCCATTTGCCTGAAATATTCATGATGCCCTTGTTTTTAATAACTGAATAGTATTCTGTTGTATAAATGAACCACATTTCTGTATCCATTCTTCATTGAGGGACATCTGGGTTGTTTTCAGTTTCTGGCTACTATGAATAAGGCTGCTGTGAACATAGTGGAGCAGGTGTCCTTGTGGTATGGTAGAGCATCTTTTGGGTATATTCCCTGGAGTAGCATCACTGTGTCTTCAGGTAGGACTATTTCCAACTTTCTGAAAAAATACCAGATTGATTTCCAGAGTGGTTGTACAAGTTTCAATCTCACCAGCAATGAAGGAGTGTTCCCTTGATCCACATCTATTGCTGGACGTTTTGAGAGGTGGAGTTTTGCTGGAGGAAACATGCTGCTGCTGGAGGGCTTTGAGCTGTAAAGTCAGCCCCCACTTCATGTTTGTTCTCTGCTTCCTTTGCACAAATGAAACATGCCCAGCCGGAATCCTCCTCCTCTTGCAGGATCGTCTTGCAGGATTGTGTTTCCTTTGCCTTCCTCACCATAAAGGATTCTTACTTTCTGGAATTGCAATCCAAAATAAAGCTTTTATGATCTAAGATTGTTTTTCGTAGATTATTGTACCACAGCAACAGGAAATGAAACTAAGACACATCCTACGTTGGGTTTGTTCTGTGCCAGCTTTCAGCTCTTGGCCCTCTAAGGCTGAGGCCTTAGATGTACTATGTAGTCCAAACCAATGAGAAGGGATGGAACATGTAGTCATTGACCATGTCTTGGTACCTATCTCCATCCAACTAGCCACTGGCCATATCTTGATGCCTATTTACAAGTTGGTTAGATATGAGTTCACACTTAATATCTCAAAAATGAATAATGCTACTCAGTGTGTTTCTTCATCTCATTAAACAAGAACTCTATGCTTACAAATCGTCAGCCAAATGCCCATGGTGATATGCTGGCCCTTGTTAAATTAAGTGGGTCATGAAGTGAAACAAAGAGACATGAATTTGGGAAGGGTAATCTGTAAGGGGTATTTTGAAGTTGACAGATATGAGAAGAAAATAATAAAATGTCAGAGTTTTGGTGATTAGAATATATTATATATGTGTATTAAATGGCAGGGCAGTGGTGGCCACATCTTTAATCCCTGAACTCAGGAGGCAGAGGCAGGCAATTCTGTGAGTTTGAGGCCAGCCTGTTCTGCAGAGTAGGTTACAGATTAGCCAGGACTACACAAAGTAACCTTGTCTCAAAAAAATAAATAAATGAGTGAATAACTAATTATACAATTAATTAATTAGTTATAGAATAAATTTAATTAAAAATAGTTCTATCACAGGGCCAGAAAGATTGCTCAGTGGTTAAGAGCACTTGTTGCTCTTTCAGAGCACCTGAGTTTGGTTCACAAAATCCATATTGTGTGACTCACAGCTATCTGTAATTTCAGTCCAAGGAGATCTGACTCCGTAGACAGCTGAACACATGTATACACACACACACACACACACACACACACACACACACACACACACACACACGAACACATTAAAACTCTGACATGAACCCCCAAACAAACAATTTGGAATCACCTTAGACTTTCTTGCTTCTTTTATATATATTTAATCAATCACAAAGTGCTGCTCAATGCATAAAACAGCATAACAAATCTAGAAGTTGATTTGCATAAAGAATAAATGCTGAGCTTAAGTGATAGGAAGTGAACGCCTCTCTGTATTCCTCAGCAACCACTCTGCTCCTGTAGACTGAACTTACAGCAGAGAACACTGCTGGGCAACAGACTAGACTAGCTAGTGCCCAGTCCATGTCCACAATAATTCAGAATTATATAAGAAAAGCTAAAAATCAAAGACAGAGGTGCCAAAGACCCAAAAGAAAAACAGACAAAACAAAATCAGAAAAGTGAAAATGGCCACAAGGGGGAGACAGAGGATAACTAGAGGGTGACATTTAGTTTGAAACCTGATTCTGTCTTTTTTTAAAAAAAGAACTGTCAAGGTATACTCATGAATCCTGACTCAAAGCTATTAATGCTGTCATCTTTTATGTGAAAATTAACCTTTCAACTCTGTATATATTTTGTTTTGTTTTAAACAAGATCTCAATGTGAAGTGCAGATAGCCCTTGTACTCTTCCTCCTGTCCCAGTCTCTACAGCAATGAAATTACAGGCATTTACTACCAAGCCTGCCTAACTTTCACATTAGTAAAAATTACATACATAGAATACCTACATTAAAGGTAATTGATAAAAACCATAAAAGCCAGCTGGGCGGTGGTAGCGCACACCTTTAATCCCAGCACTTGGGAGGCAGAGGCAGGCAGATTTCTGAGTTCGAGGCCAGCCTGGTCTACAGAGTGAGTTCCAGGACAGCCAGGGCTGCACAGAGAAACCCTGTCTCGAAAAAACAAAACGAAAAAACAAAACAAAACAAAACAAAAAAACCCCATAAAAGCCGCCATCACTTCTTCCCTCCCCCCATGGCTGAGGTAAGTTTGGTTTAATGTAGGTGATTCTTCAAATCAAAGAAGGTGCTATATTCAGTTGCTGACATGCTGTGAGACCTGAAGAAACAAAGCCAAGGATTCCAACTAGTTAGATTCTACTGCAGTGATTTCTTTTCCTTCAAGGCACTGTGTGTGTGAATCTGTGCATGGTACATGGCTGTGTACACATGAGTACGGGTACACAGGTGCCATGGTACATGGCTGTGTACACATGAGTATGGGTACACATGTGCCATGGTACATGGTTGTGTACATATGAGTATGGGTACACAGGTGCCATGGTGCATGGCTGTGTACATATGAGTACTTGTATGTGCATACAGGTGAATGCACCTTCCTCAGCAGCTCCCCGTCTTGTTTTTTTTTTTGTTGTTGTTGTTAGATAAGAGCTATACTAGTTCCTGTAGGCGTCTGATTGTGTATGTCCCATCACAGCCCCTAGTTCCTGTAGGCGTCTGATTGTGTATGTCCCATCACAGCCCCTAGTTCCTGTAGGCGTCTGATTGTGTGTGTGTCCCACCACAGCCCCTGGTTCCTGTAGGCGTCTGATTGTGTGTGTCCCACCACAGCCCCTGGTTTTTAAGCAGGCTCTGGCGTTGAAACTCAGGTCCCCATGTTTGGGCAGCAGGCACTTTACCCACTGGCGCTCCTCCCCAGTACCCTTCACAGCATGATGACGAGATTGGAAATGCTCTCTGCTTGTTTATTAGTGTGTTCGCCGACCTTCACACACAACCTTTGTGTTCTCTTCGACCCTAGAAAACAGAACAGTGCCTGGGACATTCACAGTGACGCATAAACGTGGGTTTGGATCATGCACTGGTTCACCATCTCTGCAATGCAGCTTTCGCTGTGACTTAACACTTTAAATCTCAATTCAAGCTGGCATGAAGCACTATTCAAAATGTGCTTGACCACAGACTTTTTACTGGATTATACCATACTTAATCAACCTTTGGTATCTTTATCCAGATGTTTTCCTTGCCTGGTAACCACTCTCTGTTCCTTTCTTTTCTTTTCCTTTCCTTTCCTTTCCTTTTCTTTTTATTTCTTTCTCTTTTTTGGGGGGGGGGTGTTTCGAGACAGGGTTTCTCTGTGTAGCCCCAGGCTGTCCTGGAACTCATTCTGTAAACCAGACTGGCCTGGAACTCAGAAATCCACCTGCCTCTGCCTCCCAAGTGCTGGGATTAAAGGCATGAACCATCACTGCCTGGCTCTCTGTTCCTTTCTATACTTTGTGATTTTTTTCCTGTCTTTGGCATTTTTATCAGCCACATTTGTCAATTTAGATTTCATTTAGCATTTTTAGGCACATTCCAGGTAACCCTAATGTGATGGTTTCAGGTCACTGTATTTTTTTCTTCATGTCTGTTATGTAACCAAGTGATCTGCCTCAGTTGCCTGATAATTAGCAAAAATTCAGCAATTCTTAAATAAAACTCATTTCTATAAAAATCCACATGTTTAAGATTCCAGAAAATGAAAGAATGAATGTTAATTATGCTTTGTTTCCCACACAGGAAATACTGTTATTTTCCCAAAGATAATTAACATTTCATGTGTGTGCACACAGAGTTAAAAAAGCCAAAGGTGAACCAACAATTTTAGTGCTAGAGGCTGAGAGGTAAGGGTTAGGGATCAGGGCCAGGGTGAGAGGAAGGGGGCTGGGCTGGGGTGAGGGGCAAGGGGCAGGACAGGAGTGGGTTGGGGTGAGGAGTAAGGGGGGAAGGGGTATGGTGGGAGTCGGATTGGGGGAATAGTAGGGGGTGGTGGTGATGGTGTGAGGGATAAGTGTGAGAGGTATAGAGAGAAAAGGTGTGGGGATGGAGTGAGTGAAGGGTAGGCATTGGGGCAGAGGTGGTGGGAGTAAGGGGTAAGGGTGAGGGGCAGAGAGCTGAGTGATGGTGGGGTGGTGAACAGGAACATACTGGTAAAAGGATATTAACTTTACAGTGAAAACACTGATCATCAGCTACAAAACACTCACTTTCTTTTCATTTGAAGACAATGCAGCAATGTCCACAGTGGCCAATGCCTCCTAATATATTGTCTTTCTCTTTCCCACAATCTCATGCTGCTACTGTATCTTGGTGGGTTGTATCCACAAGGTTACTGGACTACCTTCCTTTCAGGTCCTTGTCACTCAGACGCTGGTATCTGTCACCCATTCTTCTTCCATAAATACAGGTGATACTTCTGGACAACACCGAAACTTGAAAGACATCTTAATGAGCCAAACAAATTTGAAACCTGCAGACATGCTGCCACTTTCTAAATGAAATGTGACCATAGAAGATCCCCAAAGTCTTGAAAAGCTTTCCGTGTGTACAATCATCTATTTAGTCAACAAATATTGACTGAATGTTAACTGTATGTCAATTGCTAGAACACATTGCTCTCGGTATAAACAGCAACTATTTAAAGATGTGATCAGGATGGGTGGTACAGTGGTTAGAGTGCTGGTCTGGTATTCACACGGTTCTGGACTTGGATCTCCGACACTAAAACAAGGGAAAAGAAATTAAATAAACTATGTGTGAATAAGGTACAGGAGTGTGAGCTGCTGTGAAGGGGTTTGGGAACAGCATTATCAATGTTAAAAATCGAGATTATCTAGTCAAATTGCAGGTCTATGTTCCCAAGGTCCAGTGTCACACTGTCTCTATGAATGCTAAGCACCGATGTCAGTGTCTTGTAGATAGTCAGTATGACTGAAAAGAAATGACGCAATTCACACGACACTGTTTCTTCAATTCTGAAAATAGGTTTTCATCAGGAAATACTGAAGGAAGAATTTGACTTGTTGGTTTTGTTACTTTTTTTGAATGAAGAAAAGAGAAAATAGATACCCAAGTGGAAATAAGAAATGTCAATGGAGGTTTTGGATAGGAAAAATCTAACGACACTCTGAACTTCGTAAAAGAAAGAAGAAAAGTATGGCTTATCTATTTTGCATTTCTTGGTTTTATTTTTCTTACATAATTTAGCTTACATTCATAGTATATGTAATAGAGTGAAATTAAGATTAAATATTATTGGAGGCTTTTTGTCCCTGCAGCACTCCTGTATTTGTGTTGGATGATCATAATACCGAATGCTATGCTTGGAGAATACAATGCACATAAATGCAGATATATATTTAGTAAACTATAGATCTAGGGTGAAGAAAATTGTGCCTAGAGTAACTGAGGAATCAAACAATAGTGACAAATTACAATGAGAAAGAAGAAAGGACGAACAGAAATGCCTTAACCCTGGTTGCAGGAAGGAGTAACATCCTATGCTCGGGGCTTCAGTTTACCAGCCTCAGATGTGTCTTCTTCTGGTGCTAAAAGGACAGTTCCACGAACTAATCGACCTGTAAAGTAAAGTCAGCCTGGTTTTCTTGTTGTTCACAAGAATAAACAGGACTCTTTAGTAATTAACCCTGTTTTGCAAGACTCAGAAAATCTGGAAACTTAAAGCAAAGTAATTATTGTGTTTAATTACTTCTTAAGGTTTACATTAATGAATAAGAAAATGGGTACCTTAATTCCCTATGTCCTTGGAGCTCAGAGTTACATATTTAATTCACTGATTACATTTTTAAAGGGATTAATTTCATTTATAAGAGAAAGGAGTGAAACTTTCCTGGAAAAGATGTCTTTAGAATTTTAAGCTCTGTACTCCCCATTTTCTCTTCATTAAGCTGAAATGACTCACTTAACTACCTTGTATTATTTCTGTATATCATTACGTAAAGACACTGAAGTGAGAAAGAAGGGGAGGAAAGCAAGCTTGAACTCTGTGAGTGGATACGGGTAAGGAAGGAAGAGGTCTTCCCAGGCTTGGCTGGAAGGCTCTTAGCAAATCCCCCTCTGCCAGGAAGATCAAGACTCCTTGGCTGAAGTGGAAGCTGTGCAAACAGCAGCAGCAATTGGTGAACAGTCTGCCGACTTCCTGAAACCACTGGAGGTGTGAAGGAAAGGCACTTCAAAATGCAGAATCCTTGCTGTGAACTGACAAAAATCACAGGGTGAAGTAGAGAGCAAGAGGAAAAGAAGTAAAGCCACGTAGAAGACACCAAAAGGAACAGGGGCAAGCAAACCCCTGACAACTGGTCCTAGATGGTCGCCATGACGAAATGTGGAAACTGGATTCTCTTAACAAGGCAGAAGGGCAGTGCTATGATCACTCCCAAGACTAATGCCAGGGGCCAAGAGCTTTGAAGGAGGGTCTTCTACCAGCCATGGAGATTTAGCAGAATTACCTGTTATAAAATTAAAGAAATGCTAAGCTAATGACAAGACAGGCAGCATCCACACCAATATTCCCACAATAACCACCCTGGCTAGCCTTGTATGGTGCTCCTGTAGCTTCTGTCAGTGTAAACCAAGGTTATTATTTAAAGCCCATTCCTATAGAGCTAAATGATGAAGCATTTATTACATTGTGATTAAATGTAAACCAGCATTCCCCCTCCTGCAAATAGTTCTGTTACTGGGCAAAACCACACTCACACTTAAAAGGTGTCATTAAAATCTAGTTTTTTTTAATCCAATAAATTAATTTTAGAGTACAAATATTATCTAAGGAAAGTATATTGCCACAAAATTTGTATTTATTTGATTCTTTTTTTCCTTTAGTGTTTAGGACTAAGCAGTCGAAGGTCTGCCTCATATGCATCCCTCAAAACAATTTTTTTTAAAAAAAATAAATTTACTTATATTGGATTCAAGAATTTAAGTGAATTTTAGGTCCTCAAAAGGAGAAGTGCCTTCTAATGCAGGATTGTAAATGTCTAATTTCTCACCAGTTCTAATAAAAAGATATTAGATTTGAAGTCACAGTACATATTGTATATCTACTGGTATTTTTATCCCTGAGTTTGTATAAGGAATCAGTTCCCTTAAGTGATATATTTTGAGCTTTCCTAGGGTTAAGATGAATCGTGAACTTTGTCATTTGACAGGATACTCCCTCACAACGGAACATCCCTTCACTTGGAGTTGAAGATAAGAGAGCAGGAAATGAGCCCCGCATCTACTCTTTCACCACAAGTTATTATTATTTTTGTTTTTAGGTTCAAGTCCACGTATCTCTGAACATCCATGAAAGGGCTTCCTGGAAAACAAGACAAAGCAAAACAAAACCCAAGTGTCCTGGTGCATATGGCTCCACACCACCAAGAAAGAAGGATCCCACGCTGGCAAGCACTGAAACTGTAAGAGTGGACACTGGGTGAGTTCTGCAAAAGTCACTAGCACTGAGCTCATTGCAGTTCAAGGGGAGCCATGCAGGATGAAGATGGGTACATCACCTTAAACATCAAACCCCGGAAACAAGCTCTCAGCTCAGGTAAGAAGGGTCATTCAGCAATTTGGACACTAGTGAAATAGGTCACTCTTACTCTCTGTCTCTCTCCTAGTGACAGGAAGCTTAAATTTATTTGTGTTTTCCTGAATGATATTCTTTCTCTGGAGCATGCAAGTTGGGCCTACAGAAGGCTGCAGACATAGTTAGAATACATACAGGCAGTGAACACAGAAGAGGGAACATTGTATCAAGGCTGTTAGAGTACAATACTGGAGGCTTAGAAGCTGGTGGGACAAAGTGAAGTTCAGTTTGAAAACTCAAATGTCTTACAAATGTCTTCACATTTTAAAGGAATACATTTGTTGCATGACTTACTTAGAAAATATGAGGGTTTTTTTAATGTTCTGGAGGTTTATAAGTGCTTTATAATCTGAAGCCTTTCTTTTCTGTTTAAAATGATATAAAGTCACTGAGTCATAGTGTTGTTCAATATGTAAACAATCCTTTTTATTATTATTATTATTATTATTATTATTATTGTTATTATTTTTAGAAAACTGCCTTTATTCTATTAGTTGGAAAATTTAACTGGTTTAACTGGTACAGAAAAAAAGTTCAGTCAGCTGGAGAGAAGTGATCCCCCCACCCCCACCCACTGCCACCCATGCGAACTGGTGGCTTCTCTGAGAGGCAACTTGGATACAATGTGGAGAAAGGAGTACTGTGACTTAGAGCCAGAACATTTATGTAACATAAAAACTATTTTTTTTTATCCTTTTAAAAACAACATCAAATTTCTGAACACCAGAAGACACAGTTCTCTACCGATTGCCTATGAAAGTAATTGTGGAGGAGAACAGGGACACTGAAGGCCATGCAGGAGGAATGACAAATGGCTTTAGAAGTCACGGAATGTGGTCTACCAGTTAGCCCAGCCACAATGGATATGACCCAGAGAGGACTGCATGTCCTGAGGACTTCATGCTGTTATGGAGTTCTGTTGTGCTTGCTGCCCTCACATCCCTCTTAATCTAAGAACTGTATGAAAACTCTAAGGGGCTTCCAGTCCCTCACTGAGCAGTGCCACTGGCACTTACAAAATAATGCTTGATCTCTTTCAGGTATTTCTCCTCCAGCAGATTCATGATTCAGTCACCACCCTAGAAAAGAACTTAGAGACGTAGATTGTCAGCAATGACCACACACTTAGAAAACGTTTGGAAAAATAAAATTGTTAGTGAAGCTAGGTTAAGATGTTTTTGCTACTGCTTCTGATTTAAGAAACCTTAGGGAACAATTTGAAGTTCAAAAAGGCGCACTCTTATTAGCAGCTAAGGACTTTTTAAGGTCAGGGAACAAGGACACTGGCTGGTGTGACTCTTACTGAGTCTGGACTGGTGATAATTGATTTCTTATACCCATTTTTGACCTCAGATTCCTGATATGATATTATTAAGTAGGTATGTGTTCTGAGGGTTTAAAGTAGATATGACTGATTTTTATATAAAAGTTTAATTTGTGATTCTTTTAAGATTCTTATAAGATTACTTGTAAAGATAAACAATAAAATAATTAATCTTATTTTTGTAACTGCAAACTGTCTGCTAGTGAGAGACACTGGCAGAGAAAACTACCTTGCTTGCTCACACTTTGTTAATCACAAGTTACCTACTTACAAATGTACATGGGTTCTTGGGAATAATTTGTTTTCTTTACCTGTACTGTAGTAGTACTGTTATTTCTTGTAAAGGTATAGGAGAACATACTTTTTTTCATAGTCATTCTCTAGAAGAAAACTAGAATGTAATCATGTTGTAATTTTATACTGCTTGAAAGATTTTGCTGGGATATATAAGCCATGGAAGAAAGAATAAAGTTGGAACAATTGTTCCTTCCATCTATCAACTATGTGTATGTATATGTGTAAAGTCTGTGTAAGGATACGTTGGAACATTGTTTCTTCCACCTTCAAGTATATATGTATACATGTAGGTATATGCATGTCTGCGTAAAGTGTGTAAGAATGTGTTGGAACTTTGTTCCATCTATTAAATCTGTATGTGTGTATATATGTAAAGCTTTCGTGGGTGTGTTTTGGAGTTCAGTTCATCCACCAATTATGTGTATATATTTATGGATCTGTATATATGAAATGCTTGGTGCCTGCTTGCTGGAGCTTTGTCCCATCCACTCTATGTGTGAGTAGGTATATGTTTGTCTGTCTATCTGTCTGCGTGTATGTATGTATTTGTATGTATAAAGTTACTGAAGTCTGTTTTTTACTTCATCCTCTCAGTGTACATGTATGGTACATATATATATGATTTTTCTTTCTTTTCATTTCTTTCTCTCTAGCTCCCAGGATTAAAGGAGTTTAGAGGTTTTGTTTGCTGGCTGTAGGGAGTGCCAACCCCTTCTCTCTGTTCCCTCAGAGAGAAGTCTGCTGAGTAATTTCTGTAATCCCTGGATGCCTTATATAGAAGTCTCTATCCGTATCTGGACTGACCCCTATCAGCAGCTTTATGCACTGATCCCCATCAGCTGCCTGCCTCAGTTTACCCACCCCATAGATGCCCAAAGCTACTAATTGGCATGGGGATGCAAACAAAACAAAACAAAACAAAAACAACAAAAAAACCAAATACATGTGGCTTTTGTAGCCAGTTATGTTTTAGAATGGACAGAGAATAAGCCATGGAGAATGGCAATGGATGGGTGGTATAAATTAGGCCATTCTCATTGAGGATGGTCATCATGGAATGCAGGTAAGATCAGTGTAGGTTCTTCCCTTCCACCTAGCATTCTAGAACTCAAACCCAGGTTGTCAGGCTTATATAGTTAGTACTTTACCTGCTAAGCCAACTTAATAAACAAAGTTTTTATTGGGTTTTGACACTGTATCTCATATAGCCTAGTGTGGCACTGAATTTGCTATGTAGCCAAAGCTGGCTTTGACCTCTTGATCCTCCTGCCCTCAGTATCCCGAGGATGGGTAGCTTTGCTCTCTCACACATGGCTTGCAATGCTGTTTGTGATACTTGGACAATCCTGAGAAGCCAGGATAGCCTGACAGTCTTTTGCTTGCATCTTTTCTGTGCTCCCACAGCTGAACCTGCCTCTTCTTGGTGGCGTGTGACGGCTTTAATTCTCCTGATCTCATCCATGGGGCTGGTTGCAGGACTCGTGGCTCTGGGGATCATGTGTAAGTACTGGCTGCTTGCCAGGGTTTTGATCTGAGGAAAGCAATAGCCACAAGTTCCTGGCATATTATACTAAGCTTCCTAACTCTTTGCTCCTCTGTTTGTCACTCTGTTTGTCACCTACTCGGATTGTTCTGAATACTGCTGCGGATATAACCTCATCGGAGGAAAACTTAGAAGGGAGAGGACCGCTCCCCCTGGCCCTCCTCCACTCCTGATTTGAATCACTTTTAATCTTTTCTTGGTTAAAATTACTTTCAGAATGTATTGCTGGCATTTAAGATCCTCCTCACTATGGATCTAAGCTATCTTTCTTTCTCCTTCTTTGCGTTGCTTAATCTGAGGCCTGAGCAATCTAGAACTTTCCTAATTTCAAAAATAAATCCTGTGTCTTCCCATGTGAAATCTTTTTTTTTTTACTTTTTTATTAGATGTTTTCTTTATTTACAATATGTCCTTTCCCATGTTCCCCTCCAAAAAGAAGGAAAAAAACCCAAAACTAAAACAATCTCCTGTTTCCTCCACCCTCCCTCGATCACTATCCCACCCGCTCTTGCTTCCTGGCCCCAGCATTCCCCTACTCTGGGGCCCTATGTGAAATCTTGCTTGTTCTAGTCTCTATACATAATATCTACTCCATTCCATTTTTTTTTTAATGATGCACTGGCTTTCTGTTCATAATTATCTAATCATAAGACTTGATAGGTCATGTCATAATTTGTGTTGCTAATTTGTTTATTTTCCTGTTTTTAATATATTTTAGAATCTTTTATTCCTTATATTGTTTACATGGATGTAAAAACATTTTAAACATCATAAACTATAATATGCATTCTTTTTTATGTGTTAGTCAATATATTATTATTATTAATTTAAGATGTTTCATAAAGAACTTGCAAATAAGAAACAATGCAGCAAAATTAACCAGACTGAAAAGTCTACGTATTTCCCTGAATTTCTATACAAGTGGTTCTCTGCCTTCCTAATAATGCTGCTATTCTTTAACACACTTCCTCCTATTATGGTAACCTCCAACCATAAAATTATGTTCATTGCTACTTCCTAACTCTAATTTTGCTACTGTTATGAATGATAATGTAAATATCTGATGTGCAGTATAACCCCTGTAAAAGGGTTGTTTGACCCAACGCGTCATGACCTACAAGGTTAAGAACCGCTGTTCTATACAGTTGGAACATATATCTGAACATATATTTTGAGATGGATTAATTCAGTATTGCATGTAGAACAGAATACAAAACCCAAGGCTTCTCATCTCAATAAAGCCCGCTTAGAAACCTGTCTAGGAAAACAAGGGAACGGCTGCCTTAGTCACGTGTTCTCACCTCGGGACTCTCTCCCAGCCAGTCATTCACACGCTCTTTAACATAGCCCTTTATATTTCCCTTTTCAGTGTTCATTGAGTTTTGTGTATCTTGTGAACTCTTTAGCAGGTTTATAGAAATCAAAGTTCACTCAAGAATCCTACCATCATCTTTCTGACCTTGAGAACCCGATGTAATTTATCTCATTTGTACATCTAGCAGTCACACAGCAAAGGTATCTATTGGCGGAGAAGGAAAATCTCTCAGCCACTCTGCAACAACTGGCCAAGAAATTCTGCCAGGAGTTGATTAGACAATCAGAAATTAAGACAAAGAGCACTTTCGGTAAGTCTGGCTTAGAAACCCCATCTCTCCAAGCAATGCGCGTCTGTCATGGTAACTGGAGGAAGGCCCGCCCACCCAAGCAGGAACGCTGCGGGTGGGGAAAGCTTTGGCTAGGTTTTGACATCCTCCTTCTTGGTCTCACCTTCAGAGCACAAGTGCAGCCCCTGTGCCACGAAGTGGAGATACCATGGAGACAGTTGCTACGGGTTCTTCAGGCGCAACCTAACATGGGAAGAGAGCAAGCAGTATTGCACTGAGCAGAATGCAACGCTTGTGAAAACTGCCAGCCAGAGCACTCTGGTAAGGAGAGTCTCACGTCAAGCTTCTGGGAACGCTAAGGAGAAAGATCGCAAAGGAAACATTGAATTCTTTT
>NW_022196903.1:122638215-122670951 GCF_008632895.1 Mastomys coucha
TTTTTTTATGAGTTTCATAATGCTTTGCACTGTGTGCTGCTCTGAAAAGCTTTAGGAAGCTTGTTAACACGTACAGAGCTTAGCTATGCAATCTGATCCTATTAGAGAATATATCACTCAAGTGTTTCAGTAAGATTGGCTAACTGTGACCACCCTAACAGTGAAAGTGGACACTGGGTCAGACAGGACGAGTCTCCCCGGGATGCTCCTATCACACTTATTCCAGTTTGCACGATTCTCTGTAAGCCCAGGCTCACAGTGAAGTTTAAAAATTAAATCAACTAAATAAATAGATTCAGTCAAAACAGGGGAGTGCCCTAGCACACCAACTCCATTATAAAGATATCAACTAGAGACATGAAGCATGCCCTGCCTGTCTGCCTGTCCTTACTCCAGGCTACACCACTTGAAAATCTGTAATATAACGAAGAAGTAATATAATTTTTATAAGAGAATTGAAGTTAAGAACTAATATTTTTTAAAGAAGACATTAAAGTTAAATATTGGTTGGATTTCTTTTATCAAGTCCCACAGAGGGGCATCTAGGGCAGTGCACATATACATCTGTGTGGATATGTTTTAAAGAAAAGATCAGCAATGATGGGCTAGTGGAAAGGTAGTGGGTGGCTCACACTTTAGGGAAGTGAGATTCACACAGTACTTCCAGTGGCATGTTATTCTGAGAGTCACATGTGTGTCCACTAGCTCTAACCAATTATTGTTGTTGTTGCTTTTCTTTTTTTCTTTCTTCTTTCTTTCTTTTTTCTTTTCTTCTTTTTTTTTTTTTTTTGTTTTTTGTTTTTTTGGGTTTTTTTGGTTTTTTGTTTTGTTTTTTTTTGTTTTTTCGAGACAGGGTTTCTCTGTGTAGCCATGGCTGTCCTGGAACTCACCCTGTAGACCAGGCTGGCCTCTCAGAAATTGGCCTGTCTCTGCCTCCCAAATGCTGGAATTAAAGGCACGTGCCACCACTGTCTGGCTTTTTGTTGCTTTTCTTTTCTTTTTTTTTTTGGTTTTTTTTTCAAGACATGGTTTCTCCGTGTAGTCCTGGCTGTCCTGGAACTAACTCTGTAGACCAGGCTGGCCTCGAACTCAGAAATCTGTCTGCCTCTGCCTCCCAAGCACTTTTTGTTGCTTTTCAAGACTGGATTCTTACCTACTGTCTGGCATGCATAAAGGCGTAATGGACACATGACTTCTGTTTGCTTTTCTTTCTAAGAGATTGATTGTCCCTTTATCTAAACGTCAATCTTTTTATACCAGAACCACTCCAGGACCTGAACAATGTACTATATAAAACTGAAATTCCCTAACTTAAAACAAACAATAAATTATAACTAGGCAGGAATAAGTAAACCAGAGCCAGATGCGGAAGTGTATGTTTATGTAGTTTTAGCTAAGGCTAGGTCACATGTTTGAGGCCAGCCTGGGCTACACAGTGAGAATCTATCACAGAAAAATGATAATCAGGAATGGTAGATGCATGCTATTTACTAGTTTTGTGGAGAAAGACATCTATAGTTCTTTTTATCCATCCAACTAAAACAAATTAACATTTGAATGTATAAGATAATCAATACAATCCAAGAACTTAATTTCAGAAATCACAAAGCTCATCAATAACATAATTCTTGCCATCTGTAGTTGATGAATTTACCCCCACTTGAACCATATTTAGAAGTCTCCCTGGGACTCAAATCTTCAATAGTTAGGGAATATAAACATATATTATAAATACCCTAGGAAGACTAGCATATTACCTGTTTAACACAATTTCTCATGTGCTCCATACACCTCAAAATAAGTCAAAGTAGCAAAATCCTAGACATGAGACACAATCTGGTCTACCAATCCAGATGCATAATTCTTGTTGTTTGTGAAAAGCTCTATTGCGAAGTTGTGTTCTACCATCGCACAGTGCTGTGGAAGGATTTATGTTTGGATTTATGCTTGCAACAGGCCTACATTGCAGACAGGATTACTTCCGTTCGTTGGATTGGATTATCACGCAAGAACCCTAGGCAAGACTGGATGTGGGAGGATAGCTCAGTTCTTCACAAGAGCGTGTAAGTTCCTAGAAGCTCAGTATTATTTAAAGCTTTGGCTCCCAGACTTTTCTTGTTGAACACAAGTTGCCTGAAAGTTGAGATGCCTCTACTCTACTATGGGTTGTAGCTGCTGGTCCTGTGTACCCAGCTCCTAAGCAGAAAGCACTGATGTGCAGTTTAGCTCTCTCCTCCCTCTCCTCCTCTTATGTAAGTAGTAATTCATTTTTATATCTCCCCCATTCATTTCAACTACTGATTCTCTCCTTCTCTCTCGTTCCCTTTCCCCCTCTATGTGCATGTACCCATGCGCGCGCGCGCGCGCGTGTGTGTGTGTGTGTGTGTGTGTGTGTGTGTGTGTGTGTGTGTGTAACTTGATCTGATTCTTTTGTGCTTTGAGAATGAACTTATCCCCTTAGACTCCTTTCAGCACACACCCACTCTGTTTTCTCTTCACCATTTTATTTCTTCACTGTTCTTACTACTTTCTGCAACTTTCCTGTCAGCTTTTCTGTGAGCATCTTATCAATTTCTCCTCCTTGGAATTTGAGTTTTAAAACAGAATAGAACACAATCATTTGCTAACTAGTTAGCATCTATAGGTGTCTGCCAAGTAGATTTGCCATATTCCCTTGTCAGGCATTGTAAACAGTGGTTTGGGGAATAGAGACAAATTCGTGGACAATTACTATGCAACTGTCTAGTGTAAATCTATTACCCAGTGCTGTTACATCCCAGCTCTGTAGTATTTAGACACCTTACATTTTCTTGAGATTTTTTCCCATGTTGTGCAGCTAGCTGCTGACTCTATATGAACTTCCCATTTCCTCTCTGCTTATTTTAAACCTACTCTTCCAATACTGGCTCAAGGTGAATTCTAGATAAAGACTTCCTTGGCATGTCCGATTATGATGTGCCTCGTCCTCTGGACTCCCAGGTACTTAGCACTGACTTTCTCCTTGGCTTACACTGTATTAAATTGTTGCTGGGCTTTTTATGTGTAATGCTGTATACTCAGAAGCAGACAGAGAGTTTCTCAAAGGTGAGAATGCTGTTTCCTTACCCCAAGGCTCTAGTTTGATCAATAAAACATGCATGTCCTTCACATGCTCCACGATGTTAATAGCAGCCTTATTTATTATAACCAGAAGCTGGAAACAACCCAGATGTCCCTCAACAGAGGAATGAATACTGAAAATGTGGTATATTTACACAATGGAGTCCTAGTCAGCTATTAAAAACAATGAATTTATGAAATTCTTAGGGCAATGGATGAATCTGGAGAATATCATCCTGAGTGAGGTAACTCAATCACAAAAGACCACACAAGGTATGCACTCACTGATAAGTGGATATTAGCCCAGAAGCTCAGAATACCCAAGATACAATCCACAAACCACAAGAAACTCATGAAGAAGGAAGACCAAATTGTGGATACTTCATTCCTTCTTAGAAGGGGGAAGAAAATACTCATGGAAAGAGTTGCAGAGGCAAAATATGGAGCAGAGACTGAAGGAAGGACAACCCAGAGACTGCCCCACCTGGGAATCCTTTCCATATTCAATCACCAAACCCAAACACTATTGTGGATTCTCCTGAGAGGCTCTGCCAGTGCCTGATTAATACAGAAGTAGAGGTTCACAGCCATCCATTGGACTAAGCACAGTGTCCCCAACGAAGGAGCCAGAGAAAGGACCCAAGGAGCTGAAGGGGTTTACAGCCCCTTAGGAGGAACAACATGAGCTAACTAGTAACCTCAGAGCTACCAGGGACTAAACCAAAAACCAAAGAGTACACATGATGGCACTCATGGCTACAGCTGCATATGTAGCAGAGGATGGCCTAGTCAGTCATCAATGGAAGGAGAGGCCGTTGGTCCTGTGAAGGGTCTATGCCCCAGTGTAGGGGAATGCCAGGGCCAGGAAGCAGGAGAGGGTGGGTTGGTGAGCAGGGGGAGTTGGTAGGCAAGAGGGTTTTTCTTCCAGAGGGGAGACCAGGAAAGGGGATATCATTTGAAATGTAAATAAAGAAAATATCTAATAAAAATGAAATAATAATTAAGCAAAAGGCAATAAGTTATTGTTCTAGGATTAGTCATTTCCCAATTTATGAGTTCTAAAGAGCAACTGGCCAACACTCATGATAATATGGAAATTTGTTGTTAATGTCTACTGGATTTTCTCATAATTTCACTTCAAAATGATACATGAATATAATTACTGGTGTGCTTCATCAAAATAAAGTGTCCTCTGTTTTTTATTTGTAGGATTGATCTTTCTGGGAATACAGAAGAAAACACAAATTGTGCTTATCTTCATAATGGAAAAATCCATCCAGCTTCCTGTAAAGAGAGACATTACTTAATATGTGAGAGAAATGCTGGCATGACAAGAGTGGACCAACTGCTTTGATGCAGAAGGATGGACAGGGTATCAGATAAGTGCTTGATCATGCAATAAAAGAACTGAACAAAATGATTCTGCATCCACAAAACTGCTTCTTTTGTTTTTTATATCATCCTTATACCACAGGTCTAATCCTTTCTCTGTATATTAAAGAACCAGCACACGAGCAGATCTCTAGCTTTCCAATACCTTTCTTTTTATCTTCTATTCCTCATTTTCTTAGCTCGTTATAATCCATTGCATCTTCAAATATACACACATAAAACTAAAATTAAATTAGGGCCCAAGTGAGATAACACTGTACAAAATATCTAAGTTAAAAAGACACCGTGGGATAGCAGAAATAACATAGACTGGAATCTGTGCAATAGTTTAAATGCTATGACACCTTAACTGAAAGACAACTATGAAGTGATTCTATCCGTCTATCTATCTATCTATCTATCTATCTATCTATCTATCTATCTATCTATTTTTTGAGAGAGGAACCCTATCTGTCCCTGAACTTCCAAATGCTGGGATTAAAGACATTTGCCTAGCTAATAAGACAATTTTCTATTTTGCTTAATTTCCATTTTCTCACACTTAAAATAGGATGGTTTGGGGCTGGAGGATAAACCAAAGTGTGTGTATTCATATATTTATAAACATGAAAATACTAAATGCATATGAACACATATGAAAATATGTGAAATTTATTTTTTATAATTATATGAAAATACTAAAATAAAATAAAATGGGATGATATTGCCTATCGTATATACCTCAGCAAAAATAAACTTCCAAGTTTTATGGTATTTATACAATGACCATATGATTTAAGTTTTTTCTATAATTTATATGCTTACAAGAAAACTTATGAGTACTAACTATAGCAGAAACTCCCTGGAGCCAGTCCCTAACTTCCTTGTTCATCATCTGCGACCAGCGCCAAGCAGGTCCCTGACTCATGAGGAACTGTGTACTTTTCATCCTGACTTGCCCTAGTTCACTCTCTTCACACTCAACAGTGGTCACCCTCCATACAACACAAGGAAACTGGATTGGAAAGAGACCTCACAGGGAGGGCAAAACCATAAAATATTTCTTGACAAAGCAGTGTCCAGAAGGCAGAAGAATAAGCAGAATTTTTTTTATCTGGTTCTTTTCCTAATGGTTCTATGTTTGGTCTTTGCTGAATAACCCACAAGTTAATTATAGGGCCTGTGGGGAGGCACCTCTAACAGGATAAGAGGCAAAAGTCATACTTTCTCCCCAAGCCATCCCCTACAACTTCCTTTGTTTAACTAGTGAGAAAACAGGGTCAAGAATACAGTTTATCTCAGCTGAGGACTTTGTGGGAACTAAATGTGTTCAAGAAGGAAGATAGGTGGAACTCAGAAGGCTGAGGAGATGTAGAAATCCGTGTTTTTAACACACACTCCTGTGACCCTGTTGTAAACAGTTCACTCTTAAGACCTTTCCATAAACATTGATTCAGCACTTACTCTCTATGTGGTTTGGAGCCAATGGTTTAGTTTGTAACACCATTTGCTTGCCTATGCCATGAGCCAACCACCCTAACCAGAAGAGAATTGTGATGATCTTTAATATAATTATATAAAATATAATTTTATATTTTATCAACTGTGTGACACTAAAAAATGTTAGTTTTCCAGCTCTGTGCATGGACATACAAATCTGTTCTTTGGTTTATTTTGGACTGTCTGTAAGGGAATAGATTTCTGAGGTACAGAAAAACAACAGAATTTATTTGGCTTTTTAATGATAACTAACAAGATAATGGCCTTGCAAGATGGGAAGTTTTGGCTTCCCCCCTCCCCCTTTGGAGATTGGGATTCAAGGCTGAACTTCTGGTATGAAACTGTCTATTTGCACAAAACAAGTGAAAACTAGTAACTCAGAAACTATCCAAATATGGACCCTATGCCTAGACATTAGTTTTTTTCATCTTTTCAGCATGTTTGTATATCACTACAACACACAGCTTTAGAGGGGACATATCTAATACTCAGCTAAACATACACAAGTGAGACCAACCTGTACCTACAAAAACCAAACTGTACCTACAAAGTCTCTTTTTAACTTGTACTCATGCCTGACACATAGAGTGAAACAGAAATAAGCCAGATTCTATGATCAGAGCGCTCCATTTCAAACACTCAGTGTGGGACCAGCTAAAGAGCCTTCTCTTTGTCCTGAGTTAGAGCCAACTTGCCCTCATGCTTCACAGAACTGTAGTGAGGAAGTAATACACGTGATCTGGCTTCAAGATAGTTGTTAAGAATGCAATGAATAATAAACAGTAAACATTTAAAACAAACAAGAGCAGAACACTACATGTAGCACATGGCTCTTTTGTTGGGAGAAACCAACAAAACCTTGCAGAAATTTCCCGGAGAGTGGATTGTCCTGGGAAAACATTGGATCTATTCAAGCTTTGGTTGCAGTGCTGTTAAAATGAGAAGAGAAACTGGAAAATGAGTAGCAGCTGATGAAGCCTGGCTCCTGAGGTTAGTTGCGATATTATTTGGTGGTGTGGTTTCTTCCTTTTTTCTCCTCCTGGTAGAGCTTAGCATGTGCAGAGGGTTATCTGGAGTTCAGTCACTCTGTTGTCAGGCCAGGAATACCACAGGAAATGTTGGCAGAATGTGCTGGTCATTTTTCAGTTGTCCCTAATAACCTGACCAGCTATTCCTTATGTCTCAGGAAGCTAAACACAAATGAACACATTTTCCGGGTGAACTCAGCCTCTGAGACACATGGGATATGATCAGAAGTGTAATTCAGATCCCTTATGTGTCTTAGTTTTGATAAAGCTTGATGATCTGTATCCCAGCCCTTCACTCTAGTGAGGCAGACCAAGTCCTAGTGAACATTCTCCTTACTGCGTTAGGCCATAGGGTGACATCACCTCTGCAGTATATATGTCAACACTGATCCCCTTCTTCCTTTCCTATTAACTTTTTCCAAAACTGTAGTCCTATTAGTGAGTTCCCATACAACACCTCTTGAGTGTACCATTTGTGATGAAGAACGATTGATCTAGTGAGACTCTAAAAAAATAAAATAACATGCAAATTTGCAACGTGTATGGACTTTACATTATTGAGAAATGACCTTTGGACATAAGGACAAGTAGCCTAGAAATAAATGGTGTCTAAGAGATCAAATTTCTCAGTACCAATGCTGTAGTCACAGGATGTGATGAAAATGGTCATCCATCCATTAAATAATTGATTCCTCCTCCAAGAACAAAGTTACCCCTGGATAATGTTGCCCAGAAAAACCCAACCTTCATGTCCAGTATGGAAATGCAATGGATAGAGATGACTGTGATTCCCAGCATTCCCAGATTATGGCTTTCAAGAAGCAAGTGTGGGTTCTTCAACTTCTCTTTCCATTTTCCATCATGACTCCAATATTCCAGAAGATGAAAGAAACCCAGGTCCCTTTTGGGAGAACTAGTATCTCAGGGTACAAACTATGAGGGAGATCTAAATGTCGCCAATGTTGACTGGTACTTTGAAGTTTACTTATATTAACAGTCAGTATTACCCTGATCAACAGACTGATTGGAAATACATTTAGTGATGAAATCTCTCCTAAACTTTCTTGTTTGGAAATCCAAGAGCAATGTACAAGTTGGTTTGCCCAGGTTTAACGACCTTTATCTTTACTCCCTGCATCATCTTTGTGTTTCATATATTATACCAAATAGAAGTTCATGCTATGCACCTTATCTTCAGCATCTGATATCATGTGGAAATCAGAGAAACAGTATAATATGGTAGTAGGTATTTTGAGATCAGAAATTCTCATTTCTTCATTATTAGTTATGTTTCAGTTTAAGCTTCAAAAGTTCCACTTTCTGGATGATGATGCACCTTAATCCCTGTTGTATTTTACCACTGTGAAAAAGTAGCCAGTTCCATTTCTTGTACCAACCTACTCCTAACTGCAACTGAAGTTCTTTGCGGCAGGCTCCTATGTAGACTGCTTCACCCCTCCAAGCACCTTCAGCATGCATGAGGAAGAAATATATAGCTCTCTTCAGTGGGACATTCCTACCTCAGAGGCCTCTCAGAAGTGTCCATCCCCTAGCAAATGTTCAGGTAATAAATTCAGAATGATTAGTAGAAAACTCTTATTTTTTTTCTATTTGTATACTGAGATAAAACCAAGTGTTTTTCCTAATCTGAGATAACTTCTTTAGAGTATTCTAGTGGCCTGATACATTCATCAGCATGGAGGAGTAAGTGAAGGGCCCTGGGCTCAGGAAATGTGATACATTCTCTCAATTTGCAAAAAGTAAAAGAAGTCATACCATTTAAATTATTTTAGTTTTTACATAAAACAGGCAGCAAATTATCTGAAAAAGAGTAAGAAATGTTGAAAAACTAGGAAAAAAATGTCTTCATGCCTATGCAGTTATGTTTTTAGTATTTGATAATTGTTTCTACATCTTATGCTACTTTTTATTTTTTACAACTCCACAGCACAAAAATATTTCAAATAGATAATTTTTGTGTATTTTTATTGCCATTTCTTTAATTCATCAACTAAGTGTCATGCACAATACCATTACAATAAGTAAGTGGATGGGATTAAAAAGTGTTTTATTATATTTTCCCAAGTAATTTCATTGGTTAGTCTTTAGTTCTGGCTTGTTACAAATTAACTAATTGAAGCTAACTTTCCTATATCAGATCTCTAATATAGTATTCGTTCCAGAATATCTTTTGTCACATAAAGCACCACTTCAAGATTGCAGGGATGACCCAGAGTCAACTCAGGAAAGACACTATCAGGCCTATCACAATATGTAAGGACAATTTTTTATTTGTATGAATAATGTAATAAGCCACATCACTCACTTTTCTCCCTGGAAGAGTTGTAAAATTAGCTGGAAATGTTTGTTCATTTTCTAAATTACTCATTAAAATTAAAAATACTTCAATGAATGATGTTCAAGAGATGCTGAAAACAGGAAAGAGAGTCTTCATGTTAAGAATTCAAGATTTTCTGGTTGGTATTAGTGAGATTATTGAAAAAGACTAGATAAGTAGACAGACAGACAGACAGATGGAATTTATTTTTAAAGTCACAATAGTGTGCATTAGGATCAGAAAGAGGTGTTATTAAGTCTTCTGAATTTGATATTTTCAAGTCAGATAAATCCCATGCTATAAGTTTTATCTGAGAGAATTTAAGCAAAGATCTTCTTAGAGTTTCAAATCTTTGTATTTCTCCAGTAGGAAGGACCAATCCTTTTCCACCCATCATGATATCATCTATACCTTGCAACTGCTTTCTCTAACTCATGTCATTGTCTGATTCCACACTTAGGAACCTGGTGTGTTGTGACAATGATTTTCTGTGTGGTCTGTGTGGGCTTGTTAGCAACATCCATTTTCCTGGGCATCAAGTGTAAGTACAAAAACATATCTTCAGCGTTACCTGTTAACATAAATGGGTTATAAATAGCTGTATTATTATTTTAAAAATTCGTATGTATAAATGTATGAATAAATAAATTAAGAACTATTTAAGTACCCATAAATGCTATAAAGGCAGTTAGACTTACGTATAAAGGGAGTTCACATGTTGAGATAAAAGAATCTGATAAAATTAATCACTTAAAAGAATTAATTTCTCTAGAACCACTGTATCATTGTAGAGATGTACTTATGTGGTGTTTCCCATGAAAACAGGAGGTTAACAATCCACTTCTAGAGTGTAAACAACTTATAGTTTTTGAAGGATAACTTACAAATTGTATTTTATATATGTACATGTACTCTGCACATATGTACACAAGGATGTCAACAAGTACAAGCTAGATGTTAGTCAGCACTGCTTGAGTAATCATTTCCAAAGTGTGTGCAGACTTGTCTCTTCCCCCTCATCCTCTTGTATTCCTGGGTTTTCTTTAACGCCATATGCCAATTAAGTATTAATTTGAAAATGTTATAGTACAAAATATTTCCACAGAGATAAGTTTTCTTCGTGCTCTTTCGGTTTGTTTTTATTTTTCCAACTCATCATTTAACTACAGTGTATATAGCATCATATACTCAGTAATTTTGTTTGGGAGACTTAGAAGTATTTGGTTCCAATTTCCAAGGAAACAACATTGTTCAGTCATTATTCCTAACTCGTTGAAAATTAATTACAGCTCAAACACCAATAAAGGTCAAGTGTTTGCTTCTTATGTAGAGTAAAACTCCAAGCAGAAGTCTCCGTTGGGTTCTCCAGTCTATAACCATCTGATGCACTTAATGCCATGTTCTCCATCTATTACCATTTAATGAATCCTATGCCAGATTCCCTATCTATTATCATCTGATGCACTCCATGCCATCCAGAGTATAATAAGCAAAGCAGATATAACTTGAAATAGAGCTCATCCAGTAAAGTTCATCAGAATATGAAAAGTATGTCTCAAGTTTCTAAAAAGAAGATTGTTATATTTCAATCACTGTCTGTACCAGGTTTTTAATATTAATATTACAAAGTAAAGAATATCGGCTTTCTACTCCTAACTGTAGGTAGTGTACAAACCAAAGTAGAAACAACAACCCAAAAGGGAAGGAATTCATTCTCCAAGTACATACAGAGTTCTTAGAGCTAAGATTCAAGAAGTTATTAATAAAAGTAAAAGCTGATGAGATAAACCTGCTTCAACATAAAAGTGGATGAACATACAAGACAGCAGAAGGAAGTACTTATAAACCACATCCTGAAGGTATACATGAGCCTAAAGTTGATTAAACTCTTTAAGAACTCAACAATCAACCAAGGCATTCAGACGTCAGACGGAAAAATGACACGACAACACCTTTCTCCAGGGAATTTTAAGAAGTGTCAAGCAAGCTTGAAAACAAGGTTTAATATCATTAGCCATTGGGGGAAAAAGCTACAAGTATAGGAGGTGCATTACATTCACTAGAGAACTGATATCCCAGCCAGTGACACTCCATGTTTGATGGGTCTGCGAAGCTGAATCCCTAGTAGAGCTGTGAAGCCTTCCCTGGTCGGACTGAGCAGGGTTACAGTCCCTGGAAGAACAGGGCAGTGATTTCATTAAAGCCTTACCACCCAACAATTGCACCTTCAAACACTCATCTCAGAAAAATGGAAGCTTTTGTTCACTAAAACCTGAACACACTTGTTTATACCACCTCAATTTGGGAGACCTAAGCAGCAAAACAACCAAGATATCCTTTGGTGAATGAATGGTTAAAATGTGGTAGTTAAGGTCAAAGAAATCTTTTCAATAATAAGAATGCAATTAGTTATTAATTTATCCAACTATCCAGGTAAATCTCCAGGAGAGCATCCCGAGAGGGGAAGAAGACCTTAAATATGTAATATTTTGTTTCTATAATATTATTGTAATGACAAAACCCCTGAACTAGAGTATGTAAGCACTGGAGGGGAATGAACCTCCTTCATAAAAGGGCAATCTGCTGGATCTACATGGTGATGGAGAAGTGCCGAGCTAGAGTGTTATCAATGTTGACGTTGTGGATGGCTCTGTGCTGCTTGTATTTTATGTTAATTCTGCTCTCCTGGGAGAGGTTGTCTGGAATGAGGAATGAGTAGCATACTCAGGTGGCTTCTTGTGAACCAATCCCCTAATGATTAAAGGTGCCAATCACTGGGAGATAGGTCTTCCAGGCTGGACTGAGGAAGAGAGGAAACAGGAAAGAGATACTTTTGGAACGGATAGATTATGGGTAAGATGGAGCTGCTAGAGTTTCCCGATATTATGGCAGATCCACAAGGATTCACCACCAAAGGAATCAGATTTTAATAAGGCTTACAAGATTAGGTTTGGTTATTGTACCCAGAGATTGATTTACCATTGTTTCTGAACAAGTTTGTGTTGCATTTTCCTTAACGTGGAGGCTCATCTGGGTTCAAGAAAGGTTCGGAGGCAAAGCATGGGTTTGCCAGATGCGCACCACAAAGGCTTGGGCGGTGGGGAGGAGGGGATTTGAAGCACGGGGTTGGTAATGACCTGCCAGTGGGAACTTAGAGAGCTGGGTTGGGGACTTTTTTGGGTGGGAACTCAGGCCAGAGAGTCTCCAGACAGGTCTGCCATTGTTCGCCAGTGCATGACCAGCCAGGCCACTGGGGCAGAGGCACAAGCTCGGGAATGTGATAGCTCGAATTGTTTTTTTTTTTTTTTTTTAATGTTTCCTGCAACATGTTGATGATGCTGAACTTCAGTTTTAAAGATAGTTCCATGTGGTGGAAATTGGGCTAATAGCTAATGGAATCTATTATTTCTTATAGCTACATACAAAAGTTCAACTACCTCAGAATAAAATTCTAGTTAATAAATGAAGACAGGAAGCTTCTGTGGTGGATACAGCCATGCTCTCAATTGTGAAAATGTTTACTACATGAATGCATGCATGAAGATGTATCTGGTCCTACCATTCAAATCATAGAGATGTGTGGCAGCTATCCTTGTGTGTATGTTTTAACAACCTGCAACAGTAGTCACCTGGCCTCTCTACACTGAGTTTACTGCATCAACCTAAATGGGAAATAGGTGAAGGCTTGGGGCGTTAGCCCAGTGGTAGAGCTCTTGCCTGGTGCACACAGAGTTCTGGGTTTTGTGTCTAGCAACGAAAACCACCACCAACAAAAATCCAGTGACCTAGAAGATAAAGTAGAAGAAATACACATTTTTTTAAAAAAATGTGAAAGAGACTATAGCAAAATACAGAAACACAAGTAAAAGACAGTTATAAAAAGAAGACTGAACTATGTGCTGTGATGTTTAATCTTGTCCACTTGGTTAGACTGCAGACCAGTGAAGTGTTTCTGAAGAGGATTAACTCTGTGGGAGCTCTTTGTATGGGAAGCTATACCACCTAGGATGAAGCACGGACAGAGAAGGAGAGAACTGTACAGTGTCCGCACTCTCTCCTCCTTCTTGACTGGTTAGATGGAATCCATTCTGTCCCTCCATGCCCTCTTTTGTCAGTTCATTAGAAGTTCACTGTGAGTTGAGTTTACTCTGCCTCTTTTAAGTGGCATCTAAGAGAGTGTGTGTGGAAGCTACTCATTACATGACAACAGAACACGGCATAAACATCTGGGAGAATATTGACATAATTTCTCATAGTTACAGGGGCAATAATTCCAAATAAGTCAAAATGTAAATGTACCACTATAGACATGAGATTATAGTTTCACATGCAAAACTAAAATTGCCAGGAGTTTTAGCATAATGGTACTTATAACTTTTAAATTGATAGTCCTGACTAGTACTAGACCCACACTAATATTGTTGTTAACAACCCCATTGTTTCTTCCATCCTAACTCCTACACCACAACATATAACCTTTCTAGTCTTTTATGTAGAATTAAAATGCAGCGTAAAATTAAAATGACAGTGTCTCAAGAAAAGACATATTTTCAGCTATGCAAATAAATCACCCTACGTCAAGCCAAATGAAATGTACACAGTAGCTTACAGCTTTACCAAAATCAATCTTTGAAGCAGGTGATATGTCAACAAATAATCTCTAGGCACAGTACTGGTTGCTCACAGAGACTCATAGGACCTAGACAGCAGGCCTCAGCATGTGAATGTATTGAAATGTAAAGAGTTTAGTTTATTACGCAATAAGAATGCAACTTAACAGCACTGAAGTAACAGTGCTGTATTGCCAGTAAAGCCTCTCATCAGAAGGGTCCTGGATGGAGCCAGTACTAGTGACCCAGACCTGCATTCCCAGAAATGAGAGGAGGAAGCAGGAGGATTAGGAGTGAAAGGTCATCCTTGGCTATATGGTGGGTTTGAGGCTAGCCTGAGATACATGAGATGCTGTCTCAAGTTAACAGGGGGAAAAGGAGAGGGGGCAGGGATCTGGATGGATAGGGCAGGTACCTTTTCCTGCCTGTTTCCACTATGACACAGTTTTCTGTTGGTTCAGGAGTTGCTGATGTTTGCACAGGATACTGTGGTATTAAGAAACCCCAGAGTCTTGCTTGAAGATTTTTATGTTTTGCTGATCATAAAGATAAAATTTTGCTGAGACTAGGCAACCTGCCTCAGCAGAAGGCGTCTCTCAGGATCTCATTAAAACAAAGGGCAAACCATTCAGCATGCTGTCAATAAACAATGCTGACAAGTTAGTCACATTCTGGTCCCAAATATTCAGACCCACAATTACAAGCGACACCATTAACTAGCTTGCATCACACCTTGTGTGAACTTCAGATGCACTACTCAGCCTGACTCTGGCACAAGGGAACAAAGGAAAGTACTAGAAAGCCAATGGAGAGTGTGGTGTTTACAAAGGCTATAATCACACATTTCGCAGACAAGGAAATACATCCAACCTGTTTATGTCTGTGAAGAGAATTTCGATTTCAGAGAGAGAGAGAGAGAGAGAGAGAGAGAGAGAGAGAGAGAGAGAGAGAGAGAGAGAGCTGTAAATGCAGATAACCTTGAAGTACTGTATACAATGGCATACACTGAGGGTAACTTAGAGATACTGAATGAAATTTAAATGTCCACAAACTTTTGGTAAAGCCACTCATCTCGAAAATAGCTTTTAAATGTGTAAGAAGGGCAATCCTGTTAGGAGGACTAGCAGACTCAACTAATCTGGACCCCCAAGATCTCTCAAACACTGGACCACCAAACAGACAGCATACACCAGCTGCTATGAGGCCCCTAACACACATACAGTAGAGGACTTCCAGGTCTGTGTTCATTCAGAGATGATGCACCTAACCTTCAAGAGACTTCAAGGCTCCAGGAAGTTTAGAGGTCAGGTGGGGTGGGAAGGAGGTGTGGTACGTGGAACAGTCAGGGGGGTGGTTGAGGGTGGTGGGGACTGGAATATGGAGTGCAAAAAATAAATTAATTTAAAAAAATATAAAATGAAGTAAGACTACCTCATTTGCTTCCCTGGTATAATGAGTCAGTGACTGAGAGCTTTTTGTGTACTTACAAGAATGAAGGCTAAAATGTACTTAAGTAATAAAATCAAATGTTCACTTTCATATAAGCAGGCTCCTACCCTTTGCATAAAATGGCTGAACAGAAGTTTTATATTCATTGATTTGTTTTTTAAATTAACATATCTCTGGGGAAGAATCTGTTAAAAGCACTTGATTAATTTCCCTGCTCTTGGAGAGTGAGGCTGCTTGAGTCATGGGAAGGGATGGCCAAGACCACCTTTTTTTGTTTTATTTTGTTTTTGTTGCTATGTGGAATTTGTAGCTCTTGATTCTTAAATAATGTAAATTTTAAATAAATAAAAAAAAAAAAAAACCAAAGCCAGGTGAATTATGCTCTCACCCTCATGGTTGCTTTCTTTCATCTGTGCTGGAGGGTTGCTCTTATTGTCTATCTGATGAAGAATGCTCGCCATCCTTACAGTCTTCCAGGTGTCCTCTCTTGCCATGGAGCAGCAGGAAAGACTCATCCAACAGGACACAGCATTGCTGAATCTCACACAGGGGCAGAGGACGCACACACTGCAATTGAAAAGATGCCAAGCCTTACTGCAGAGTTCTCTCCGATCAGGTAATTGACAGATGGTTGGCTTGCATTGCTTGCCATATAGCCTACGCTGATGGTTGGTTTGCATTGCTTGTCATATAGCCTACTCTGGCCAGAACTCACCATGGCTGCTTTCTCATGTGTGACTCTCTTGCCTCAACATCTTGGGATAACAGTCATGAGACATCGTGCTCAGCTGAGAATGCGTGACCTCGGTAGAGATCCACATGTTTGTGCAGAAGCCACTCAAAAGAAACGATTCCATGTAGTCTGTCCTTTATGGACTATTAAGGTTTAGAGAGGGTACCAAGACAAGTCTAGAAGACAGACAATAATGAGATGAAAAGGGAGAAGAGGTCCTTATCCAGGGATATGATAATAAGCCCTCACTCGACCTCGGGGAAGCAGGATTCCAGGGCCGTTAACTACTGTGATTCTCCCTTCAGCTGTAAATCTGCAATCTTTTGGGAACCTGACCATAAATCTTATTTACAGGGAAAGGACTTGTACCGTGTGCAACCCTAGTGGCTCCTGCTTTGACTTTATCAGACTGTAATTCCACCCGAGGCATCTCCTGAGCCACCTGATAGTCTTACTTATTCAAAATGCGGAGATTTCTTAAAAATGTTCCGGGCTGTAATTCTAGGAAGCCAGCAGAATGGCATACAGGGCCAGCATGAGGACAATTGCTTGTGGCTCTCTTTGAGAAGCTTGTACCCATACTTGGGTATGTCTTATTTCAGCAGCTCAGCCTTAGGGAAGCTGACAACACGGTTTCAAGTGACTCTTCTCTCAGAGCCTCTCTTAATTCTAGCTCTCATGTTTATTAAAGTCTATGTTAAAGAATCTTTTATAATCTCCTGCTCTGTTTCAAATTATCTTGAAGTCCTTCTCTGTGACAAGACTAAAAAGAAATAAGTGAATGAATGAATGAATGAATGAATGAGTAAGTAAATCCTATTCTGGTCAGAGTTCAGGTCCCTAAAAGATTAGCTGAGTGCTCCATGTTGCTGAGGGCTATTCCCCAGATGTCCAATCTTCTCTCATAGACACCGACACTTCTACTGGACCTGTTCCTTCTGATCTATCCATAGATGGATCCACAGACGCTGGACATCAAGGAAACCGCTAACTCTCCTAAGACTGGACCAACAGTCCCATACCCATTTTCCTAGGTTTCCTCGAGACGCATCACCCCAAAGTCAGCAGGAAGTAGCTAAAGATCATGACCACCCTATTCCTGCTCCACCATCACCTCTTTTTAATTTTTTTTTTCATTTTAATTAAACCAAAAAATGGGGGAAGGTTAGCATTTTGTCTAAGCTCCAACCCACAGTTACCTGGCAAAAGCCAGGTATGCCTGACTCACTATAAAAAGGGCTGCTTGCCCACTCTGCCTTCTCGCTCCCACTCTGCTCGCTCTCTCTCTCTCTTGCCTTCTCACTCCCACTCTGTCCCTTTGCCCCCTTCCCCCTTTCTCCCCACTCCCATCTCCTCTCCACATGCTCATGGCCAGCCTCTACTCCTCTTCTTCTCTTCTCTTCTCTTCTCTTCTCTTCTCTTCTCTTCTCTTCTCTTCTCTTCTCTTCTCCTCTCCTCTCTTCTCTTCCCTTCCCTTCCCTTCCCTTCCCTTCCTCTCCTCTCTTCTCCTCTCCTCTCCTCTTCCCCCTCTCTCTTTTTCTTTCTATTTCTCTGCTTTTCTCTCTACTACCCTCTCAACTCCCCTCCCCATGCCCTGAATAAACTTCATTCTATATTATACTGTTGTGTGTCCTGTGCCTGATACCTCAGGGGGAAGAGATGCCTCAGTATGGGACCTCAGAGGCACCCTCTTCCCCCATACCTGACTGCACACCCACCAAACATATTTCTTCTCTCTCTTTATTTTTGTCCAACACAACAGCTATAGCACTGGTATCTCTCTGGCCCTTCGTAGCTGATAAATGTGACAAACCTTGGTTGCTCTGTAGTTTAGTGTCTTATACATCTTCCCAGGAAATGTTGAAACAACTGACATCCCTCGTGTGTTCTACTAAGCCAAGCTCAAATCAAGATCAAATGGGATGAGTGTGATTTCCTAGGCTAGGCTTTTAAGAATCAACAATATATTTCATCTGGTCACTCAAATCTAGGCCTATTTTCAATTCTAGCTCCAAACTGTGCAATTCATTTAATTTGGCTCTGACTTTAGACTCTTTCTGTAGATAATTAAGCATAAAAACTGATCTTGGAAATAAGACTATAACATGCAAAACTCACTTTCTTCTAACAAGCATATAAAGTTAGTTCAGTTTTACCTTTTACAAATATTTTTGAACCTAAAATTGTTTTAGTACCTGTTTTGCAGTTTTTTAAATATTTGATGGTGACTTAATACTTATTTGGAATGTTAAATTTTCTCTAGAAGACTTCATTTGAGTTTTGAGCTGTGTGAAAAGAAAAATCTACTATTTTTTCTTCTTTTTTTAAAAGGTTTATTTTTTAAGTGTGTGTATGTGTGAGAGGGTATCTGTATGGAAGTATGGACATATGAATGCAAGTGCCAGATGAGGCCAAAGACATCAGACTTGCCTGTAGCTGGACTTCCAGGTAGCTGTAAGCTACCCAACAAAGATGCTAGGACCAAACTTGGGTCCTTTGCAAGAGCAATATGTTCTTTTAGTTTCTGAGTCCTTACTATAGTCCACATTCTAATTGAACACTTAAGTGGAAACAATAACAACAAAATGTTTGCAGAGCCTTTGTCAACAGTGATCTCATACATAACAAGTTGTTATAAGCATGAGTCAGGCCATCACCGCTGAATACCACTGATAAGCTCTTTTGGAGATCTGCTAATCCATCCTGTTCTCCAACCTTCCAAAGGCCATATCAGCATTAACCCCGCTGTGCTTTTCACAGCGCTCAGCATGCTGATGAGCACTGACTCCAAACACAGGCTACTGAAAAATCTTAAGCACTCACTATTCATCCTGGAAAACCACTTATGAAGTGTTTCTCACCCTACATGGAATGGTGCTCTTTAGTAACCAGTGTTCTATGAGTTTCTCTGACTTCCTCCTTAAGACTATGCTAGAACCCCTCAGTCACACCTGTGCTGTTTTGAATATATTCTTTCCGTAAGACAGGTTCTTTAAAAAGAGTTAATCTTAAGGCTTGATTCTTAGTTATCTCGAAGTACTGAAATGCTGGGTTTTTTTTTTTTTTTTTTTTTTTTTTTTTTTTTTTTTTTTTTTTTTTTTTTTGTGCATTAACTGCTCTCTCCTTTATACATGAAATATTTACTTGCTCAAGCCTCAGAATTAAAACTTCAATTCAAGGCATACTTCTCAGCCCATTCCATGCCTTAGTGGAAGAAAAAAAATAAATCAATTTTGATAATAGAAGGAAAGATTTGGGTAAAGCCATCTCCACATTGAATTTAACTGAAACTAATTATTAGAGAGCTATTTTGGGTGGAAATTATATAATCTTGTTGTGCCTGATGATGTTATTTCTCCACCAGCAAAATGAGGCAATTCAAGCTGAATCAAAAATCTAAATGCCGGTTTATTGGTAACCTGCTCTCAGACAAGTTCACTGGCCCCAAGGGCTAAGGCCAGGAAAGTCAATACTGGGAAGGAGAAAGAGGAGAAGGAGGGAAAGTATGTGATCAGAGAGGAGGAGGAAGAAGGAGGAGGAGGAGTAAGAGAAGGAAGAGAAGAGAGAGAAAATGAGAGAGGCAGAGAGAGACAGATGAAGACAAAGACAGACAGACACAGAGATCCTACAGGGGAAGGGAAGCCCAGCCCCTGGGCTGGAAAATTCAGGGTTTGCCAGGTAGAGACTGAGGGACGCTAAGAGAATCTGAAAGCCAGGTCTGCTTTGGTATGTAAAATATGAACCTCAGGGCCTTGTCCTTGGTCTGGAACCCAACACTCAGCCTCAGAGAAGCAGGCTAGATAGGTTCTGCTGCCTGGATACCATTTGGTCATTTTAAGGGAGTTAGGATGCCAATTTTGTGCATTGATGACAATTGAGAAAATGTTTATATTTTGAAGGTAGTGACTGCAGCCCTTGTCCACACAACTGGATTCAAAATGGAAAAAGTTGTTACTATGTCTTTGAACGGTGGGAAACGTGGAACAGCAGTAAGAAGAATTGTTTAGAAGTGGGTAACGGCCTCCTTCAAATAGACAGCAAAGAAGAAATGGTAACGAATGTTGTTTGAATTCTGAAAATAACATGTTACTCATTAAAATGAAGAACAGATTCTCATATGGTAGTATTCCTTCATTTACCATAGGAGTGGTATATTTTTAATATAAAAAAATGTAAAGAGACAATGTAGAGGTTCACCTAATTTTTTCCCATTTAATTGGAGAAGTGAAAGTAAGATTGATTTTCCAGAAAGTGAGGAGCACAGATTGTTCATGCCTCAGTTAATCCAGAAGGGAGGAGGGAGAAGGTTACTGAGCTGGGACATGATCCCCACGTACATCTCAATTGTGGATGTTCTTAAGTGTACTGTGTTCAATGCTACAGGAAACAAAATAATCTATAATGTACAGGGAGAAATAGAAGTATGAAAACAGAAGTTCCAATCTGCATGTATTGACGCATGTAAATCTAGTACACGGAGGGTTGAGGCAGGGGAATCTTGAATTTGAGGCCTGGGTATCAAGATCTTGTCTCAAAAACAAACAAAAGGTACAAAGATTTAAACCTAAACTAATGTCATGAAATGAATCAGCTCAATAAGAGTAAACATTTGATAAATGAAATGTTAAGCTTACCAGGATCTTGATTAAATAAACAGTATAATGTCTCTTAAAGGCATTTTACCATTAAACAGAATCTCTAAAATGAAATTCATAATTAGCTGTTTCTTACTCTAACAAAGTGGTCACTAACTGGCTTAGTTTTACAAGAACAATGGGAAATACTAACTCCCCAATGGAAGAGTTAGAAAAAGGACTGAAGGAGCTGAAGGGGTTTGCAACCCCATAGGAAGAACAACAATATCAACCAACCAGAGCTCCCAGGGTCTAAACCACCAACCAAGGAGTACATTTGGAGGGACCTATGGCTGCAGGATTATATGTAGCAGAGGATGACCTTGTCAGGAATCGATGGGAGGAGAGGCCCTTGATCCTGTGAAGGCTCGATGCCCCAGTGTAGGGGAATGCATGGGCTGGGAGGCAGGGGGGGATGAGATAGGGGGTTTCTGGGTGGGGTAATCAGGAAAGGGGATAACACTAGAAATGTAAATAAATAAAATATCCAAAAAATAATATGCAGTAAACCAAGAAGCTTTAAACTACATTATTATAATTATTTAAAAACTTAATTTTTGCAAAACTTGGATAACAAAATAAAGCATGCTTCATCTAACAAAATGTCCTTAAAGTGACTTATGGCTGGAATCTCCAAAACTTCACATATTAAAGTATCATGGGGGGAGAATGATCCACATGGTGAATGAAGTAGGCTAAGTTTTGCTTTTGATGGGGAAGGGTCAATAAAAAATTTACTTTGCTTTAACATACTATTTGACAGACTCTACATCCATCAAAACTCTAATTCTAGATGCATATATTTCCATAGTATTTAACAGAGCATATTGACTATACACAAAAGAATCATGTGTTTATGTATATGTGTTTGTGTGTGTGTGTGTGTGTGTGTGTGTGTGTGTGTGTGTGTGTGTGTGTGTGGTGTATGTCCCCTTTACTTTAATATCTCCTCTTATTTCAACACTCAAGTTCTCATTAGTTTCTGACTAGACAAAATTCAGACTATACAGCACAGGTATTTACTTTTCTTCATTTGTGTCTTGTTTGTTTTTTGTCTTGTCTTGCTTGTTTGTTTTTTTTTAATAGGAGTTTCTCAGCCACAGTGTGTGGAAGCTCAAACAAGGAGGTGAATACTGGGTGGGAGTGTCTCAAGATGGACTCAGTGGATCATGGCTCTGGGAAGATGGCTCCTCTCCTCTCCCTGACTTGTAAGTATATGAAGGAGACACTGCAAAGAAAAATTAGGAATGTGAAGAAATTTTAAAAGTTTACTTTGCATCTTGTATCTCCTCCAGAAGACACAAACACATGGTACTTTTACAGGTTCCTGATTGGAATTATGACCAATACACTTAAGACTTGGTTTTATTGCTTCTCTCTTGCTTAGGTTTTCTATGGCTGTGATAAAACACTGTGGCCAAAAAGTAAGATGGGGAGGAATGGGTTTATTTTATTTACAAGTTCACATTGCTGTGCATCACCAAAGGAAGTAAGGACAGGAACTCAAGCAGGGCTCAAACCTGGAGGCAGGAACTAATGCAGAGGCCGTAGAGGGGTGCTGCTTACTGGCTTGCTCCTCATGACTTTCACAGCCTTCTTTCTTATAGGACCCAGGCCTGCCAATCAAGGAATGACAGCACCCACAGTGAGCTGAGCTCCCCCCCATCAGTCACTAACTGAGAAAAGGCTTGACAGCCCTGCCTGTATTTTTTTAATTGAGGTTCCCTTCTCATAGATGACTTCAGCTTTTGTGTCAAGTTAACTTAAAACTATCCTGAACAGCTTCTAATCTTCTTATCAAGCCCTCCTATCATATTTTTTATGAAGGTTTTATCATTATCCAAATATCTATTTGGCCAATAAAATGTTAGTCCTTTGTATAACTTAATGCTGAGAGAAGCTTCTGGTCAAAAGCCTGTGATAACTATTAATAAATTTCTATATTGAGCTTTCCAGATGAGAATGGAGTTTTGTGGACACAGTCAAGTGCCTTAGTAATTTGAGAACAGAGTCAAGAGAAACACATTAGCTCTCCCCTACCTTTATGCAAACATGGCTTGGTTCTCTTTAGAAGCTATTTGTTCAAATTAATCAACATATTCTTAGTAAAACTTAACAGATGCTATTTGAAGGAGGATAAAGCCACCACAGAAGGGTGCCACATTAAAGCAAACTAAAATAAATCTAACAGCATCTCTGGAGAGTTTCCCTCTCAAATACCACTGTCAACTTCAAATCTAACCTCTAACCTAGGAAGCTGCCTTACTTTTCAGGATGCCAACAGGGAGACAGCTACCAGCCAGCCAGATCTGTGGATACCTTAAAGACTGGACTCTCATCTCAGCTAAATGCAGTAGCTGGAAATATTTTATCTGTGAGAAGAAGATGGGATCCTGCACCTGAAAGATACAACTCAAAGCTATGTCTGTTACACATGTGTTTGAAAGAGCCCAAAGAGCAAATGTAGAAGGAGATTGATGTGAGACCTATCAAGGCAAACTTGCTTTTTTATTTACACTTGGCAATACTCTGTAATGCTTTAAAGATTTCAGTTGACCTTGTCTATTGCACCAAGCAGAAAATTGATTTAGAGTTACAGAAGACCCGACTCACTGAGAAAGGAGAAGAGAAAATTATTTCCTGTCTGTTTGAAAGTCCAAAGTGATTATCCATACCATCTAGCTGCCCTGGTGAAAGTTTTTACAGTAATCCCTGGTTCGTACTTTTAGCAAACAATTCTATCTACTATACTTACAACTGACAGAATTTTATTCAGGTCCAGTAATTATATGTCATAAGATTACACACTGAGAGAAGAGAGATGGATTTCTAAACTGTAGTATTACCACCAGTCATACGCCAGGGTCCTTAGTCTCTAGGTAAAAATGATCAGAATGGGGACCTCCAGTGTTGTCCCTCCTCCCCTGAGGCAATGACCTCACAGATATAGAAATGTACAGTTTCTAACCCTTGGAGCCAGGGCACTAGTGCTCCAGGGTCTGAGTGCTCAGGTCGAAGGCTCATAGTTTTTTTAAAATCACTACTGGCTCCAGGTCTTGGCAGCTTTTGCAACCCCTGACCTTTAGCAGCATCAGACAGCAGTCAGTAGCAGCAAGCAGCTCCCATTGATGTTATAGATAGCTTTAGGGTGGTGTAGCATTAACTCTGCAGTGACTACTATGACAGTCCTGTGGTCTAGAACGAGAGAATCTCCCATCAGCCTTTGTTGGCTGTTAGCTCTCAGCATAGGTTTTCTGTGATCCTTGGTCCTAAAGACAGCAGCTGCTTGGCACTCTTCCAGGCCCCCAAGCACATGTTTCTCCTTTCTGGTTTGCCACAGCCTTCTGTCTTTACTCAGCCTGGCTTTTCTACCTTCTCTCATTTCTTTGACTCTACCATTACTCAGTGTCTCTCTCTGTTTCTGCTGCCCATCCTTTCTGCCATGGCCCCTGTCTGGAATTCTTCAGCTGTTCTCTCGTCTCTCGACTGCTGTCACCACCAGAGCTGCTTGCTTGCCTTTGTTACCATCTTGTGCTTCTGCATCCTTTCTTTGTATTAGCAGTTCAGGCCATTCTTCTAAGGATGCAGTGCAAAGGAGGTGAGAAAGGACCGTTCAGGAAGTTTGTCACTGGTTCGAATGTTGCAGTATCAGGAGTGTCCTGGCTGACTCTAAAACTGAACCAAACAGCTCATTTAATAGAAGGGGGTGTGGTGAGGCTGTGTGCCCCTTCAGAGCAGTCCTTCAAGGGCTGTGTTTGCACCAATCTCGCATAGACTCTTGCTTACACGGGTCTTCCCTAGGGCCATGGTTGGAAGTGCTTCCCTTCTGGCCTGAGTGAGAACAGCTGCAGGACAGGCTGGACCTTGTGCAGTTTGCCAACTCTTCTCTTGCTTAGAGTCCTGCTTTCCATAGGCTGTTCCAGTTGTGCGAACAGTCACAACTGGAGCCTGTCTTCAGCCATGGGGTGGTGGTATTCTTCAACAACTAGAGGGACTTCAGAGTAAAGTGCCCAAACTGCTGGACTGTCATGAGGACAGTCTGGCCAGATGTTAGTAAAGAGGCTGGTTGGCTGATAGCTTGAATCATTCATTCACAGACAATAAAAGTGTGTTTACAATAAATAGTTAATAAAACCCCAGTATATTGCAATTCTAATAGCACTTACCAGTACATACTAAATAAATGAACATTCGAGAGGGTTTAACTTCTGCCCCAAAGCTGTTAGAGTCGTTGAGTCCCTCTGATCTCAGAAGCACCAGGGCCTCTTCTGTCTATGGCGTTGGGCTGTGCTTTTCAGACTGCAGAGTTCTGCTGGGCAAGAAACTGTTAGAATTTCATGTAGGTAAAGGACTCGTCTGGACATCAGCATGTCCCTATGTGAAGGCGGGACCTTCCATCCTATTGCTCATGGATCAAATGGCTCAGTCTGCACTGACAAGATGAACAACCTAGCACTTCTAACTGCCTATCTCCATACTTCAACTTCTCTGCTATAAAACTGTAATATGATTTATTTCAAAATGCTGCTTAAGAAGGCCATCATGCAAACTATAGAAAATGATATTTTAGATAGGAAAGGATAAATGAAAATGCGTGCCATCTACCAGAAGAAAAATTAGCAAATTATGGTTATCATGTTCCCTACCTATCATGTGTCATCTTTAAATCGTACTACATAGCATGCTTTTAATAAATATTTGCTAAATTCAATATGATTGTATTTAATCTTTTATTCTGACAAAAAGAAACTGAGAGGTACAATATTTTCATCTTTCCCTTCACATTAAAAAGACATAACTTAGATAAATGATAATGATGATGATGATGATAATAATATTAATAATAATAATAATAACAATAATAATAAAATCTAATTAACTGAAGTAGCAGAAATTAAAGGAAACTATGCTTCCTTTGACGTGAAAGTCCTTTCTCAGTGGTTATGGTCCTGTAGCAATGAGATGATCATGTCTTTGTGTTGTTTTTGTTTATTTACCTTGATGAAGTGTTTAAAAGGTGGAAGCAACACACACACACACACACACACACACACACACAAACTCAAAAAGGGGGAAAGACATTTCTCTAGTTTTCTGCTGATCCTGGAAGGGTAAACAGACCATAAAAGTCATAGGCTGTTTGGTTTTCACAGCTGGCAGCTGGTAGCTAAATATACTAATCTGGAAAGCAGATGAACAATGGTGGTTTTTAACAGTGAAGACTGTTTGTCTCTGAGCTTCTTCAAAGGCTTGTCATCCGGCTATGTTTAGAGAAAGGATGGGAAGCATTGACAATTCTTTGCAAAAAAAAAAAAGTCCAAGGAAACTGAATGCAAACATCCTGCTGCTGATGTTATCCACCGTGTATATATACAGGGCTGTATTTACAAGCCAGAGATTTGTGGACAGTGCAGCTAGACACAGTTGCCTATAATATCCCAGGCAGCCATGCTGCACTTACTCAGATGGAGCTTGGGAAAGTTCTCACTGCAGGCTGCCAGTAATCCAGGATTCTGGCACAAGAGGACAAGTTTAATGCCCTAATCCTACCAATGATGAGTTAGGTGCTTTTAATCTATCTCTATGAGTGAACCTTTTAAAAAGAGAAAAATAGTAATTCTTCTGTAATTGACAACAGATAAATAGTACTGTACACTAAATGCACCATGGAATATTGAAATAACAATACTGATAAAATAATAAGCTTGGTGTTAGACTCTCAAGATCTATTCATCGAGTGGATTTTGTCTATCTTAAGTCACACGGCATTTTTATTTTGTTTTATATTTTTTTGTATCTTTCAAAAACTGCACCTGACTCCCAAACATTAAGGCTGGCCCCAGGACTACCACCCAACAACTGTACCAAGTTTGTAATCTGTTTGTATTCCCCACGTAAAAGCTGCCCATTACCTTTCCCTAACTTCCTGCTGTCACCAGGCTCCTGACCTGTTTCCTGCTGATAAGTCCTGAGAGTGCTCAATATCCTCAGGAAAAGAAATAGCTCATTGTGTCCCAGAGGGAGCTCATTCTATGGGAAAGGCCATGTTCTCTGTTTGACTCTTCCTGCAGTTTCTTCACAATTACCTACACAGCAGAGACTATAAAAACGCCTTCGCATCCCCTCTCATCCTAGGAAAGTTCATGTAGTTTCCATCTTTTATTACCAGAAAGCCTTTTCTCAAATTCATGTTATGATCACTTGTATGTTTTTAAGTGTTTCTGGAGGCAATGTTGGGCCATACCCTCTTTTCACCTTTTGAAATGTTTGCCTATGATGTTATCAATATTATGAGGTTTGGATACAGAAAGGGAGGTTATGGATAATGCTAAAGAATAGTCTCAAGAAAAGAAAATATATCAAATACTACTTTTTTTCTTTTTCCACCTGAAATGTCACTTTGCTGAGGTCTCATATTGCAAATGATAATGCTCTTCACCCTCTAGATAGCTAAACTTGTTTCATCAATGGTAGCTAGAGAGACACATGTCATCTTCCTAGAGCCCAGAATGCCAGGAGTCAAAAATTAAAATGAGAGGCATGGCCCTCATTTACAATTAAGTACAATCGTTATTGTCTTTCTTTTGCTGACTACTGATTCCTTCTGCAGTAGGTTTATATAATAATTGTTTAATGATGGACTTGATCTTTATTTCTTATTTTGAAATATTGTATTAGACAATTTAATCAAACAGAAGTAAAAATCATCATTTTGTTAATTATGGAAAATAAATGAGAATACTTTTTCTCTTTAATGAATACAGATGCTACACTGTGTTCCTCTATATTTAAAGAATCACTAAACCTTTTAGAATATTTTCTTAACTTTCAACACATTTTACATTACAATCTACATTATGAGACTAACTTCACACTTCATTTTAAGTAATATCATAGGGAAACTATAAATATTTCCACATTTTAATAAGGTACATGATGTGAGGTGATTGGCTCAATAAACAAACCAAAACAAGAAAGACCTAAATCCCTCAAGTTTTAAAACCACAAATATACTTCTGTTTTGATCCAGTAAATCATAGCATAGAATTCAACATTGAAGAACTCCCCTAGCTAACATGAAGGAAATCTAAAAGAAAACTCAAGGAGTCTCACAGTAATGTTTAGATAAATGACACTCATAAAATTAAGTCTTATGAAAATAAATACAGAATTGTTTTTCATAACAAAGTGCTAATTTAATTGTAATTTCACCACGATATAGATGTTTCCCAAATTTTACTACTGAAAATTTTGAGTGTGAAATCTGCTGTTTGTACTGCCAACCCCTAATGTTGGTTTATCTCTAACTTGGCATGGTACTATTCATAAAGTCCCTGTTGTGGCTTTGAATTTCACCACCAAGAGAAGCTCATGTCTAGTCAAGAGTCTGGCTGTGCAGATGTCACAGCTTCTCTTTCTGCTCCCACCCCTGTTTAGAAATCATGCTTCTCCCACACCTCGGTCAGTCAACATACCAACCTTGATGTTGTGTCTGTCTCAGACATTTCACTTTAGCAATATTATAAAGCCATCCTCTTGAATTCAATACGCTTTGAAGACTTTCTTATATTAAAGTAATCTCATAAACAATGTCTTTATACTGGTCCCATCAATTGCCAATGCACAAGTAACTAAGGAGTGATTGTTTACCCATTGTGAAAAGGATTCCCTTTCCGTTTCCCTCCACCAAATCACAAAACTTAACCCATTTCACATTATTTACACATATTATTATTAAACGTTCAGTACCTGAAAGGTATAAACATTGTTCAAACATGGTGGAAGAAGAAACCAGAAACAGTATATCTGTGCATATACAGAGACTGTTTAGGGTTTTGTTGTTGTTATTTGTTTGTTTGTTTGCTTGTTTTTAGGTTTCAGTTTCTTTGGGAGTACAGGGACATTAATTCTAACTTAGAGTTGAGACGGTCTCTTTCCTAGGAGAGATAATAAGGGGAAGGACACAGGAGTTGTGGTTGACATAATGAGAACTCTATCAGCTGGAAAGCTGGCCATAGACCCAGCAGGCGAAGTCACTTTTGAGAGCCTAGGAAAGGCCAAGTGTGAACTGGACACAAAAAGAATTGGCTGTATGTAGGGTAGCACAGGGGTGAGGACTTCTCGTTTCTCTTGGACTGCCTGCTAGGATGAAGGGTGCCATGTCTTTTTCTTCTGTTCTCTCTTTTCACTTTGCTTTTCACATTTCTTCTTTCATTATTCCTTCTTTATTCTCTCTCTCTTATTCTTTTGTTCCTTCTTTCTGTCACTTGAGAAGACATACTCATGTAGCCTAGGAAGGCCTCCAAGTAAGTATCTGAGGCTGGCCTTGAACTTCTCCTGGTTTCCTTCTCCTGCCAAGTGCTGTGACTGTAAAGGTATCAATAGTTGTGTGGACACCAGCTCATCCAGTTTGTGGCTTTGTGTCAACTCTTCTATTTTTCTCACTTTTCCAAGAGTAAGGGAGCCATGAAACAGAGGCTGATAACAGACCCTGAGAAGAGAGAAAGCTGAAAGTCATCTGTAAATCAAGGAAGACAACTCTATGGCTTCCTGGGACTATTTGGTGGTTCATGAGTAAGACTTTTTGGAAAATATGTGCAAGAACTAAAGCCAAGGCCTGGATGTTGCTGAGCTGGAACCAGGAGAACTTCTCACACACATGCCAGCCCCTGCAGCTGCCCTGTTTTTTCTCACAGCTTGGAATGTCCTCTACATTGGCTTCACTTGACAGTTCCTTTTGCTGGTGGTTGAAGCTGACCTGTTGGCCCCTTCCATCCAATGCTTCATGTCACCTACTGGAGCTCCTCTGGTATCACTCTCCCTGCCACCTTCTCACAGGCACACCTCCTCAGCTCTTTGCAGTCCTTAGAGTAAGCCTTTCCATTGAAGATGGTCATACAGTCCCTGTTTCTTAAGTTGGTGGGATCTATTATAATCTCAAACCTTAAGGAAGAGAAAGAAAATAATCTAGTTTAATTGTAATTTACTTCTAAAATGGCATATTAAGAGACAACAACAAAGATACCATAATCTAGGTCCCTGGTGGTCTTTGCTGATGAGATGAGGCCAATGAATTCTATTTTTATCCCCTCAGTTTCCATCTCATTTTTAGAAGTAAGTGACCATTCAAAACAATAAAAATTGCTCTTAAGGCAAACTCAGACTATGATTTTACTGCCAATGTAAAGTTATTTACCTTTTCTAGCATTTGCTTTATTTAATTAAAAATACAAATGGTTGCATTACTATGGCCTGTTCTTTTGTAGACAGAAAATGGAATTTGTTCAAATAGGCCTTTAAAAGTAATAAGCTTTCATGAAGAGATTGTATTCATGCACACCCAATCTGAAAGCCTCTGTGGTAAATAATTTTTAAATTTACATTATAGAGTTTGGAGAGCCAAGACATCTCTGAGGCTACAGCCTACCCCTGGCTATTGACAGATAGGATGACCTTGGATGACCTCTATTATATCTGAGTCTCTTAGGTTTTGATTAATTATTAGTCCAAAAGAGATATTCTCTTCCTTTTTCTCTCTCCTTATTTCTTCGCCTCCCAGAAAAGTGACTCATAGATACATACTGTTGAATTCAGTGAAGAAATTACCTGCTGGTTATTTGAGAACCCCTTGCTCTTCCACCCCTTTTTCTAACCTATTTTGGTGCAAGCACCTCTAGGCATCCTCCTGCAAGCACACCCTCCAGTAACAGAACAGATGCTCTATAATTACTGTCAAACTGCATTGCTAATCTGCCTTCACCAAATACCTCTCCCACAGAATGTTCTGGAAGCTTACAGTTCAAAGGAGTAAGGTGTCCCATCTGTCCACAGCCAGGCCTTGCCACTGCCATTGCGGGAGAGCCCTGTCCAATAAGAGTAGAAAAACTCAGAGTAGCTCTGGGGCATGGCAAAATCCTGTGGAGGGTACACAAGAAAAACTTTAGCTTGGAGATGCTTCAATCAGGAGCACAGGGACATGTGGGATCAGCAGAGCTTCTAGAATAGAATGGAAAACTCATAGGTAACACACACACACACATACACACACACACACACACACACACACACACACACACACTCACATACACACGCCAGCAGAATCAAGAAGGAAAGACACCTGCCATGAAGTTCTTTAGAAAAATTTCCAGTAAGTTTGGGACACATAGATATAATATACTTTGTCTTAATAAGTATGGAATTATAAAACAAACATTGTATCAATCAAATTTTATACCTTACCCATTATTCTTTTGGTATAAGATTAAACTCAAAATTCATATAAATTATGAGAGGACCTGAATGTTGTGCGCGTGCCACTTATCTCAGAATTCGGGAAGCAGAGGCAGGTGGATCTCTGAGTTTTCAGGTAGCTTGTTCTACATTGCCCACTCCAAGATAGCCAGGAGTACATAGCAAGATCCTATCTCAAAATCTGGGGGGTGGGGGGGGAGAGAAAGACAGACAGACAGAGAGAGAGAGAGAGAGAGACAGAGAGAGACAGAGACAGAGACAGAGACAGAGACAGAGACAGAGACAGAGATAAAAATAAAGAGTATCCTGAGATATGGCTCAGTTAGGAGAGTGCTGGCCTTGCTTGTGTTGAACTTTGTGTTCAATCCCTGTATCCTAAAAGTAATTTAATTTTAATTAGTTACACAGTAAAGGTTATTACCATTACTCTTGATTAATGAATTAAAACAAAACAAAAACAAGTGGAAGAGGATTTACAGGAAAAGAAAAATTATTCCAAACAGTGGAAAAATTTAGAAATACAAAATAGAGGTATAAGAGCTATAAGTATCAAAAAAAGAAACTATGAATAAGACCACAGTTATTGAGTAAAGAATAAAAGAAGAGGACTTAGAAGGATGACATGAATCTCATACTAGGCATAAGAGAAAAATGTATATTTCCATATGTCTGTGTGTCTGTTTGTTACCTACACATATAGCCATATAATAATATATGGAAACTCTTTTTCCATATGCAGCTGTAAAAAAAGCATTGTATGCTTTCTTTTATATTTGACTTTTAATTTTGTTTCTTTATGCATATGTATTTAAATTGGGATACTCATAGAAGGCCAGAAACTAGTAAGAGGTCATAAGGAGATTTCAAGAGAAAGGAAGTAAAATGCAGGTGGTATGAAGGCAAGGAATGGAACAGGAAGGGAGAAATGGGGTACAGATGGGAGGGCAGGGTTGAGGAAGGAGTATGGAATAACACTGAAGACTCTGGAAAATGCTATGTGCAATCCTACTCTATAAGCTTACTAAAGTATATACATGTACATATATATGCTTAAATGGAGTTACCCTATAATGGGGGCAGTGCTTTCCCCAGACACCATAGACTACCAAACAAAAAGCCAAGAATCAAAAGGTCTTGGACTGTAGCCTAGGGTTAGGTTGTCTGACTTATATTCATGAGGCCTTGAGTTCAAACTCCATTACTGAAGAAAAAAAAATCTTTTTAAGATGTTAGTCAGTGAGTCCCATAGACACATGTGTCAATTTGGAGCTTTATTCTTATGTCTGCCAGTCTTCTGGAATGCGATACATACACACACACACACACACACACACAATACATAAAATTCATATATATATGTATGTATGTAAATTTGCAGTTTAATATAGTTATTTGACAGACTATTTATCAATTCAAAGCTTTTTAACATTTATAACAGAAAGGCAGGCAGCACTGTCATCGCTTTTCTGAGATTGTACCAATATTATTCCCTGTCCATCCTGTCCCAAACAGGTATGTTAGGGCATTTTCTACCAGCCCATTGACTGAAAGATCAGCAAGTATTTGGGGGGAGAACACAGCTTATATCTGCTTCCGGGATCACCTGTATTAGTCGAAGTAAGACTTGGCCTTCATTGTGAGCAAGTGTGGAAATCTGTGGGTCAGAACCTTGGCGCCTTACAATGTTCTTGCCCTGTTTTGGGGGGAGGTGGGGAGAGCATGG
>NW_022196903.1:122671472-122710609 GCF_008632895.1 Mastomys coucha
TGGGTGGAGAGAGGATGGGGGTGGGTGGGGAGAGGACAGGGGGGTGGGGAGAGTATGGAGGGATGGGGAGAGTATGGGAGGGACTCCTTCAAATGCTGAGGCTTAGGATCTTACCAGCTCTTCCTGTGTGCTTATCTTCAGCATGGTGGCATTGTCAGCCAGGCAGAAGTATTCACAGCTCTGCCAGTTTTTACTTTCTTTATAGAACTGGTAACATTTGTCCCCATGCCACTTCCATTTTTCTGGGCAAGGACTGCATCTATGTCCTTGGAAGAAAAAAAAATACTTAGGTTAGCTATCTCTGTATGGATGTGATGTTTCCTCTTTTGGAAATAACAGTGATATTCCAAGAAGTAACTTATATCTCTTAGATGTTTGAATGAGCACCTGTACTACCCACTCCACACCAGGAATGACCAATCATTGAAGTGAAACCTTCAGTGAAAATTAAAACAGATAGTATTAACATGCAGTGGTGGATCTGGTGATAAATGACCCAAAGTTCCTTGCCTATGCCTTGCAGAATGTGGACAGAATATCCTTTTGTGAGGTGGTTCATAGGACTATGCTGTGATTCGGATATGAAATTCTTCCCATGGCTTCATAAGCACTGGGGACATAATTCTGAGCTGGTGACCTTTGGGGACATGATTGGATCCAGATAGCTTCAATATCGTTGATGAGTGGATTCCTTGATTGGTTCTGAATATGACAACTTTCGTGGGAGGTGATGAAAATAGCAGCTAAGTGAGAAGTTAGTCACTGGGGCCTGTTTTTAGGGCTGCATTGCACATAGCACTTTTTTGTGTATACCCTTTTCTCTGCTTCAAGGATGGCATAATGGAAGCTGCCCCACAGCGGCCTTCACTGATACCATGGGCTGACATGTCTGAAGCTGGAAGCTAAATGAGTCTTACCCTTTTCAAGTTGTTTATCAGGTGTTCTCAGGTGTAGGTCCCTTGGACCCGTGCTGTATATGTATGTGTGTGTTGGGAGACAGTGAGCACTTCCAAGCCAAACAAGGAAGTGCAAAGAGCTGAGAGTAAGATGGAATACGTAGGTACTTTTTACATGGATGGGTAGGAGTGTCATGAGTATCATTGTATGGGTGTCTGGACTTTGACTTCTGAGAGTCAGGAACCTGCATCTAAGTCTAGTGTGTGTGTGTGTGTGTGTGTGTGTGTGTGTGTGTGTGTGAGAGAGAGAGAGAGAGAGAGAGAGAGAGAGAGACTGTGTGTGTGAGAGAGAGAGAGAGAGACTGTGTGTGTGTGTGTGAGAGAGAGAGAGAGAGAGAGACTGTGTGTGTGAGAGAGAGAGAGAGAGAGTGTGTGTGTGTGTGTGAGAGAGAGAGAGAGAGAGAGAGAGAGAGAGACTGTGTGTGTGTGTGAGAGAGAGACTGTGTGTGTGTGTGTGAGAGAGAGAGACTGTATGTTTGTGTGAGAGAGAGAGAGACTGTGTGTGTGTGTGTGTGTATGTGTTTGTGTGTGTGTGTGAGAGAGAGAGAGAGAGAGAGAGAGAGAGAGAGAGATTTAATCATATCCATGCTTGCACCACTATTTTATTCTGGAGGAGATGGAAATTTGGACAATGTTTACTCACTATGTTTACATATTGAGCCATAGATCATGCTTTCTGTTAACCTTTTGTTTTGAGGCAGGGACTTATTAAGTGACCCAGTGATAGAAACAAAATTTCCCCAGCACACCCACGAATGGTATATGTGCATCTGTTTAAAAATGTTCGTGTTTCAGGGGAAATGTGTACTTCTGATCAGTGAGATGAAAGTGTGCCATGAAAATGTACTGCTTTCAGATATTTTGCTCCTGACATGTAGAGCTAATAAACATTGGCATTAGAGTTCCCAAGCTGAACACGGCTGTTTCTGTCTATATAGGAAGCTTCATGTGACAATAACCACAACATGGTCAATGCAGCAAAAATGTTCAGCAAGGCAATACTCTAAGGCAGATCAATTAGTTTTATGACACAGGGAAACTATATCATCCAAAAACACATGGTCATTTTTTATTAGTTTTTTTTCAGTAGATTATGGGTATATAGAATATCTGTTTATATTTCTGACCCTGACTTTCTTTCTTACATATTAAACTCACAGATTAGATAATTCATTCCTAGTTCCTAACTTTTTATATCACTTTCTATTTAAATTGTGTATAGTTTACTTGCATAGATTTTTTTTTCACTTGTCTTTTGTTTGGTTTTTTTTGAGCCACCTAGATGAGAAAACTGGATTATCTCTTCGATGATTTAGAATCCTAAGAAGGAAAAAAAGAGTCCACTGGGTTGTCAGAGAAACAAGAAAAGAAGGAATCGGGGTAAACGAGATCACTAGTCATGTGGAAAACAATCACTTCGAGAAGTGGGCCTCGAGACACTGTTTACTGAGAAAATCACTTGCTCCTCTGCTCATGGGGAAGTGGTGTGGGGAGGAATGATGATGAAACCTTGGTACTTTAGAGTTTCCCAAAGAGAAACCAGTAAGGACTGCGAACCGCAGGTTGTTTTCTACGCTTGTGTGGTAGAGAGGGCAGAAGAGAGGGCCGAAGTGAATGTAGTGTGCTATGATGCAACTTTCAAGAGGGGAATAGCTCCTTCACTGGGGACCCTGTGCTCAGTCCAATGGATGGCTATGAGCCTCTACTTCTGTATTACTTGGGTACTGGCAGAGCCTCTCAGGAGACAGCTATATCAGGCTCCTGTCAGCCAGTACTTGCTGGCATCCACAATAGTGTCTGGATTTCATGACTGAGTATAGGAGGGATTCCCAGGTGGAACAGTCTCTGGATTGTTCTTCCTTCAGTCTCAGCTCCATAGTTTGTTTCTGCAACTCCTTCCATTATTTTGTTCCCCCTTTTAAGAATTAATGAAGTATCCACACTTTGGTCTTCCTTCTTCTTGAGTTTCTTGTGGTTTGTGTATTATACTTTGTGTATTCTGATCTTCTGGGCTAATATCCACTTATCAGAGAGTACATACCATGTGTGTTCTTTTGTGATTGGGTTACCTCACTCAGGATGATATTCTCCAGATCCATCCATTTCCCTAAGAATTTCATAAATTCACTGTTTTTAATAGCTGAGTAGTACTTCATTGTGTAGATGTACCACACTTTTATATCCATTCCTCTGTTGAGGGACATCTGGGTTGTTTCAAGTTTCTTGCTATTATAAATAAGACTGCTATGAACATAGTGGAGCATGTGTCCTTATTACATGTTGGAGCATCTTCTGGGTATATGCCCAGAAGTGGTATAGCTGGGTCCTCTGGTAGTACTATGTCCAATTTCTGGAGGAACTGCCAAACTGATTTCCAGAGTGGTTGTACCAGCTTGCAATCCCACCAGCAATGAAGGAGTGTTCCTCTTTCTCCATAACCTCTCCAGCATCAGCTGTCATCTGAGTGTTTTATCCTAGCCATTCTGACTGGTGTGAGTTGGAATCTCAAGGTTGTTTTGATTTGCATTTCCCTGGTGACTAAGGATATTGAACATTTCTTTAGGTGCTTCTCAACCACTCACTATTCCTCAGTTGAAAATTCTTTGTTTAGCTCTATGCCCCATTTTTTAAATAGGGTTATTTGGTTCTCTGGAGTCTAACTTCTTGAAGTTTTTGTGTATATTGGATATTAGCCATCTATTAGGTATAGGATTGGTAGAGATCTTTTCCCAATTTGTTGGATGCCGGTTTTTTCCTATTGACAATGTCTTTTGCCTCAGAGAAGCTTTGTGATTTTATGAGGTGTCATTTTGTCAATTTTTGATCTTAGAGTGTAAGCTATTGGTGTTCTGTTCAGGAAATTTTCCCCTGTGTCTATGTTCTCGAGGCTCTTCCTCACTTTCTTTTCTATTACTTTCAGTATATCTGGTTTTATGTGGAGGTCTTTGATCCATTTGGACTTGAACTTTGTACAAGGAGATAGGAATGGATAGATTTACATTCTTCTACATGCTAACCGCCAGTTAGCCAGCACCATTTATTGAAAATTCTGTCTTTTCTTCACTGGATTGTTTTAGCTCCTTTGTCAAAGCTCAAGTGACCATAGGTGTGTGGATTCATTTCTGGGTCTTCAATTCTATTCCATTGATCCACCTGCCTCTCACTGTACCAATACCATGCGGTTTTTATCACAATTGCTCTGTAGTATAGCTTAAGGTCAGGGATGGTGATTCTACCAGAGGTTGAAGGAGCTAGAGAAAGGACTTAAGGAGCTGAAGGGTTTGTAGTCCCTTAGGATGAACAACAATATGAACTAGCCAGTACTCTCAGAGCTCCCAGGGACTAAATCACCAACCAAAGAATACACATGGTGAGACTCATGTCTCCAGCTGCATATGTAGCAGAGGATGGCCTAGTCAGTCATCAAAGGCAGGAGAGGCCTTTGGCCCTGTGAAGGTTCTTGGCCCAGTGTAAGGGAATGCCAGGGTGAGGAAGCAGGAGAGGGTAGGTTGGTGAGCAGGGGGAGAGGGGAGAGAACAGAGTTTTTATTGTTTTTATTTTATTTTATTTTTCTCGGAGAGGAACCTGGGAAAGAAGATATCATATGACATGTAAATAAAGGAAATATCTAATAAAAAAAGAAAGAAAAAGAAGAGGGGAATAGCGAGATGGTGGCAAGTCAAGGGGGCACTGAAATAATGTTTAGAATTATCACTAGTGATAGTTTTGGTTTGCCTAATTATTGTCATTTTTATTACCCTTGATCCTTTTTAGATTCATATTTTTAAGAAACAAGCCATGGGTGAACTAAAACAACTATAATTTATTTATTTTTTACATGCAAAATTATATAAATTTTATTGGAATATGACAGAGTCCAAAAGGAGACCTTCATTGTTTATAACAATTGACATTTTAAAATGCATTCAATATTTGTACACAGGATGTTTGAGGCTGAGATATAAGTTAAATGTTCAGCCTGCATTAGCATTCGCTTCCTGATTCTGGGGACCCAGAGCTCTAACAGAAATGAAAATTTGAGCCTTTTGTCTTTTCCAAAGAGAAACCCTAGGCTATGCATGTTTTTTATGTTGAGAGGAGTATACATGGTAGGACTGATTGTTCTGGCAGCATGTGTGTAGTAGAGGATTGCAAAAATCAGTCATCAGTGGGAAGAGAGGTCCTTGGTCCTGTGAAGGTTTTGTGTCCCAGTGTAGGGGAATGTCAGGGCCAATAAATGGGAGAGGGTGGGGTGGCAAGCATGGGGAGGGGGGAGCCAACAGGGATTTGTTCTTATTGTTTTTGTTTGTTTGTTTGTTCCTGGGAGGGAAACTGGGAAAAGAAAAAACATATGACGTGTTAATAAAGAAAATATCTAATATAATTTATTTTAAGTTCTCTAAATTTTGAAATAATCCCTGCATGAGTCTAACATTGGAAAATTGTAGTTATAACTCTCCCAATGCTCTCACTGGGCTGGATTAGTGTGTATCAACATAACTGAGGTGTATCCCTGTGTTTAGTTGCTGGTGGTGGTGTTTTGGTTACTCTGAATGAACTACTATGTTTTAAGTGCTCACATGTGAAGCATCTCTCCCTATACCATGGCTGAGATGCGTAGAAGCAATTATAACCCAATGTCTGATCAGGATCACGCAGCTCAAACTGTTTATTGAGATGGCAGGAAAAGTACTTCTAAAGAAATGCGTGATTCTAGTTACCCTGATGGGAAACTCAGGTTTAGATAAAATAATTTTTAGAGGCCAGAGAGACAAGGACATGCTTACCTCCACTTTTGTTGTAAAGTTCACGACACAGTTTTACAGCTACCTGCTGCAGAGTTTCAATGAGTTTTCTGTTCTGGGTCTGGAGAGACTGTAGATGTCGGGACATGTTCCCCAGCTTTTCATCCCTTTCAGTGATGCTGTCTTGCTGAATATTGGAGAGCTGGTAGAACTGAAAAACTAAGTCAAGGGACCAAGTCAGACTGGACAGCTCATATGCCTATTTCTACTACCCCAAATATGGGGGAGACAATAAAGCATATAATTTAACAGCTTCGTCTGGAGAGCTCACATTGCCACATCCAATGGCATAGTTAATTGCATCCTTCAAGGCAAATCTATATGTCCACCTCTGTTGGAAAATGTGAAGCCATAATAGTGGTTCTTAACTTTGGAAGTTAAAAACCCAATCCCAGTCTGTGTCCTTGCTCAACAAATATTTTATGTGCCTAAAACCAATATAAAACTACAAATCTATGCATCTATTGGACTATGTTGAATATTGGAAAGATGACACATCCTATTGTTGACTCTATTATTAAAATGTTCCGTTCTCATTTTTATAGATTTGTGGATTTGCAGTTATGTTCCATGAGGTTAAGTCACTGCTTTGATGTTGCTCAACTAAAAACATTTCGACACAGACTTGAAGTTCAGTTTTCTATATCTCAAGAAATGTGTCATAAGTCATGGGAGTTTACATTCCTAAAAGAAAAGGTGATTACAAGACAGTGCTATATCAAGATTACATACATTTTGGCATAGTGAGAGCTAACAGGATTTCTTTATAACTTTTAAATCTATAGATTTGACTTTTCCTTTAGCAGAATCAACTTGTGACCTGATCTGATTTGGTGTGTGGCTATTGCCTGGAGTCACTCTTAGCAGTTCAGGAAGGGGTCAGACGTTCTTAGTCTAATGAAGCCAATTCACCAGAGTCCATCAAGAAATTTACCTTCACAGCTTTGGAATGGAAAGGTATTACACATGCAATCTTCCTTGTTTGATTTTCAAACATTTTCCCGGCAAAATAACTGTATTATTTGCAAGCCTTTTGATGGCAGTGACTGAGCACTTCTATGCTCCTGTGTAGAAGGTGGATGTGTGTAGAAACCACATTCCCCTGCACTGTAGGTGTTCTCTAAAGTGTTTATTTACATACATGTAAACAGATGGCAATACTTATCTCAAACAGATATTTTCTTCTAACTGGAAAATGCTTGCTGTGTTTCAATATATTAACTCCTAGTCAACCAAACAACTGCTTTTAGAAAGATGATGAGACTCTAGAGTTAGGGTTTTAAGAAACTCACAGCAAGAGTTTCTTGTCCTGCACAAACTGAGAAACCAGGAACCTTCCCCAGATTAGAGTGCAGACTTACACACAAGGCCCAGGGCTGCCAGGCCAACGAGCAGCACCAAACACAAGGTCAGCAGGGTCAGGGCCACTGGGCGCCAAACTGAAGAGGGTGTCCCATTCTCTGCAGGGAACAAGGAGAAAGTATGGGTGAGCTTTTCTCCTCTTGGATTTAAGTCAGTTGCCATCAGGTACAGAGGTTGGAACACCTTCTAGATGCAAATTAAAGGCAGTCAGGACTTTGTCCTCTGTCCTCAGAGTCTTGGCTACAAAATCCTTTAAGCCTTCTTTGTGCATCTAGTTCATTTACAAGCCCCACAATTTCTATCCTCTCGTCAAGGCCTACATTATGCTTTACCATGACTTTTAAATGGTTGTTTTTAGAGCCTTATGCTTGTCAAGATTCTGACTGTGGAGGCTAAGTGTTGTTTACACACCTTTAGTCCCTGCACTCAGGAGGCAGAGGCATGAAGTTCTCTATGGGTTGAAGGCCAGACTGGTCTACATAGAAAGTTCCAGGCCAGTCAGAGTTACATTGTGAGACCCTGTCTCTCTCTCTCACACACAGTAAGTCAAAAACACAAACACAACAAAAATGTTGATTGTGAACAATTGTTACATATGAATGATATGAAGCTAGGCATGAGATGACTATAATCCCAGCAGCATAGGTAAAGGTAGGGAATCAGAAGTTCAAGGCATTAGAAGTTTAGCGGCATTAGAGAGTTAGAGACCAACCAGTGTTGACACAAAGAAAGAAACAAATAAACCAAAACCCCAAGAATGTCAAACCTTACCAAGCAGCAACTTTATACATCATCGATTCATTTGTTCTTAATTTACAATATGCCCTGTTCCCAGTATTCCACCTATGTATCTTTAGGAAAACAAATGATATATGCTTGCTTTACTGATTCTCTTTGGAATCTCCTACATGAAAGCCATAATTTGTGAGAGTGTTACATATTCATTTACTAGATTTATATCTTCTCCTAAGTAAATTATAAAAGAACAAGATTGACAGTTTCTCAGAGCTGAGTGTAAAAATATCAAGCTTCACACCAGTCAAACAATAAATTAAAACATAGAAAGCCACACTATAGAGTGTATCTTCTTCTTGACTTTGTTCCTATGGTTTGACCTGTCACATTGGAGAAGCAGTTGTGTCACGAGGAGACCGATCTCCCAGTGAAATCATCTATTTAGGTTATGACCAAAGGCAACTGATAGAGTTGAATTCTCAGTGCAAATAATATCTGGAGTTTGTGATAGAGCAAAGTCAGAGTAGAACCTGTGTATTCTATATTCTCTATGTTCCATTTAACTGAGAAGGCAAGTCAGGTTCTAAAACAGAAGCAACAAACATACAAATTCACTTCCAACTCACTGGAAACCCACAAATGATTTAGGGATTTAGGCAGGCCATGTTCACTTTCTCCTCCGCTGTCACCTGAGTTTTTGATCCTAGCCATTCTGACTGGGGTGAGGTGGAATCTCAGGGTTGTTTTGATTTGTATTTCACTGATGATTAAGGATATTGAACATTTCTTTAGGTGCTTCTGAGCCATTCAGTATTCCTCAGTTGAGAATTCGTTGTTTAGCTCTGTACCCCATTTTATAATAGGGTTATTTGGTTCTCTGGAGTCTAACTTCTTGAGTTCTTTGTATATATTGAATATTAGCCCTCTATCAGATATAGGATTGGTAAAGATTTTTTCCCAATCTGTTGGTTGCCATTTTGTCCTATTGACAATGTTCTTTGCCTTATAGAAGCTTTGTAATTTTGAGGTCCCATTCTTAATCTTAGAGCATAAACTATTGGTGTTCTGTTCAGGAAATTTTCCCCTGTGTCCATGAGCTTGAGGTACTTCCCCACTCTCTTTTTCTTTTTCTTTCTCTCTTTCTTTCCTTCCTTCCTTCTTTGTTTCTTTCTTTCTTTTTCTTTTTCTTTTTAGATTTTTCTTATTGTTATATATAAGTACACTGTAGCTGTCTGAAGACATTCCAGAAGAGGGCATCAGATCTCACTATGGATGGTTGTGAGCCACCATGTGGTTGCTGGGATTTGAACTCATGACCTTTGGAAGAGCAGTCAGTATTCTTAACTGCTGAGCCATCTCTCCAGCTCCACTTTCTTTTTTATTAGCTTTAGTGTAGCTGGTTTTATGTGGAGATCCTTGGTCCATTTGGACTAGAGCTTTGTACAAGGAGATAGGAAAGAATCAATTTGCATTCTTCTACATGTTAACCACCAGTTGAGCCAGCACTATTTGTTGAAAATGCTGTCTTTTTCCACTGGATGGTTTTAGTTCCTTTGTCAAAGACCGAGTGACCATAGGTGTGGGGGTTCATTTCTGGGTCTTCAATTCTCTTCCATTGATTCACCTGTCTATCACTGTACCAATACCATGTAGCTTTTAATCACAATTGCTTTGTAGTACAGCTTAAGGTCAGGGATGGTGATTCCACCAGAAGTTCTTTTATTGTCGAGAATAGTTTTTGCTATCCTTCATTTTTTGTTATTCCAGTTGAATTTGCAAATTGTTCTTTCCATCTCTGTGAAGAACTGAGTTGGAATTTTTTATCAGGATTGCATTGAATCTTTAGACTGCTTTTGGCAAGATGGACATTTTTACTATATTATTCCTGCTAATCCATGAGCATGGGAAATCTTTCCATCTTCTGAGATCTTCTTCTATTTCTTTCTTCATAGACTTGAAGTTCTTGTCATACAGATCTTTCATTTGTTTGGTTAGAGTCACACCAAGATATTTTATATTATTTGTGACTATTGTGAAGGGTGTTGTTTCCCTAATATCTTTCTCAGCCTGTTTATCCTCTGTGTAGAGGAAGGCCACTGATTTGCTTGAGTTAATTTTATATCCAGCTACTTTGCTGAAGTTGTTTATCAGGTTTAGGAGCTCTCTGCATTGTTTAGAGTCACTTATGTATACTAATATATCATCTGCAAATAGTGATAATTTGACTTCTTCCTTACCAATTTGTAACCCTTTGATTTCCTTTTGTTGTCTAATTGCTCTGGCTAGGACTTCAAGTACTATATTGACTAGGTAGGGAGAGAATGGGCAGCCTTGTCTAGTCCCTGATTTTAGTGGGATTGCTTCAAGTTTCTCTCCATTTAGTTTGATGTTGGCTACTGGTTTGCTGTATATTGCTTTTACTAAGTTTAGGTATGGGCCTTGAATTCCTGATCTTTCCAAGACTTTTATAATTAAGGGATGTTAGATTTTGTCAAATGCTTTCTCAGCATCTAATGGGATGATCGTATTTTTTTTTCTTTAAGTTTGTTTATAAAGTGGATTATGTTGATGGATTTCTGCATATTGAACCATCCCTGAATCCCTGAGATGAATCCTACTTGATCATGATGGATGATTATTTTGATGTGTTCTTGGATTCAGTTTGCAAGAATTTTATTCAGTATTTTTGCATAGATATTTACAAGGGAAATTGGTTTGAAGTTTTCTTTCTTTATTGGGACTTTGTGTGGTTTAGGTATCAGAGTAACTGTGGTTTCATAGAACAAATTAGGTAGAGGGCTTTCTGCTTCTATTTTGTGTAATAGTTTGAAGAGTGTGGGGCAGTGGTCTGTTCAGGCAACTTAGGCTCTGTTGAGTAATTTGCCTTGAGCCCTGGAGCCTCAGTGGGCAATTTCTGCTTGTAGGGGGCGGAAGGAGTTCAGCTATAACTCCTGAGTCTTTGGCTCCTGTTTCAGTCACAACCCCTCACAGCTGCCCCCACAGGAGATGTGTGTTCTATCAGGAAGACAATGCCTCAAGCTCCTAGCATACTAGCTGGACCCTACCCCCAGTCATCTGACCACAACTAGGCATGTCTCACCCCAAAGACTAATAGCCATGCCCCATACAATATAAGGAGCAGTTTGCCCCCTCCTCCTTCTCTTGCTTCTTCTCTTCCTCTCTTGCCCTCTTTCCTCTCTTGCCTTCTTCCCCTCTTTCCTGTTCTCTGTTCTCTTCTCTTGCCTTCTTGCTCTCTTGCTTTCTTCCTCTCCTTTCTCTCTCTCTCTCCTTCTCTTCTCCTCTCCTTCCTCTCCTTTCCTTCTCTCTACTTGACTGGTCTATTTTCTCTTTCCTATAATAAAATATCTCATTTATACACTGCCTCCTTCTTGACTAACACACCACACCATAGGCCTCAGCAGCAGGGAGAGAGAGAGGCTCAGCCATCAGCCTCAGCAGTGAGCCGCCCACGGTACAACAGAAGAGTATTGCTATTAGATCTTCTTAGAAGGTCTGATAAAACTCTGCACTAAACCCATGTTGTCTTTTTGTTTGTTTGTTTGTTTTTTGTTTTTTGTTTTGGTTGGGAGATTATTAATGACTGCTTCTATTTCACTAGGGGATATAAGACTGTTTAGATCATTTATCTGATCCTGATTTAACTTTGGTACCTGGCATCTGTCTAGAAAATTGTTCCTTTCATTCAGATTTTCCAGTTTGAAAGAGCAATTTCCAAATTCATCTGGAATAACAAAAATCCAAGGATAGAGAAAACTAATATCAACAATAAAAGATCTTCTGGGGAAATCACCATCCCTAACCTCAAGCTGTACCACAGAGCAATTGTGATAAAAACTGCATGGTATTGGTACAGTGGAAGGCAGGTAGATCAATGTAATAGAATTGAAGACCCAGAAATGAACCCCCATACCTATGGTCACTTGTTCTTTGACAAAGGAGCTAAAACCATCCAGTGGAGAAAAGACAGCATTTTCAACAAATGGTACTGGCTCAACTGGCAGTTAGGCTGTAGAAGAATACAAATCAATCCATTCTTATCTCCTTGTACAAAGCTCAAGGTCAAATTGATCAGGAATTTCCACATAAAACCAGATACACTAAAGCTAATAGAAAAGAAAGTGGAGAAGAGCCTTGAGCTCATGGGCACAGGGGAACATTTCCTGAACAGAATACCAATGGCTTGTGCTATAAAATCAAGAATCGACAAGTGGGACCTCATAAAATTGCAATGCTTCTATAAGACAAAGGACACTGTCAATAGGACAAAATGGCAACCAATAGATTGGGAAAAGATCTTTACCAACCCTATAACAGATAGAGCACTAATATCCAATATATACAAAGAACTCAAGACGTTAGACTCCAGAGAACCAAATAACCCTATTAAAAATGGGGCACAGAGCTAAACAAAGAATTCTCAACTGAGGAATACTGATTGGCTCAGAAGCACCTAAAGAAATGTTCAACATCCTTAATCATCAGTGAAATGCTAATCAAAACAACCCTGAGATTCCACCTCACCCCAGTCAGAATGGCTAGGATCAAAAACTCAGGTGACACCAGATGCTGGTGAGGTTGTGGAGAAAGAGGAACATTACTTCATTGCTGGTAGGATTGCAAGCTGGTACAACCACTCTGGAAATCAGTTTGGCGGTTCCCCAGAAAATTGGACATAGTGATACCTGAGGACCCAGCTATACCTGGGCATATACCCAGAAGATGCTCTAGAATGTAATATGGATACATGCTCCACTATCTTCATAGCAGCCTTATTTATAATAGCCAGAAGCTGGAAACAACCCGGATGTACCTCAACAAAGGAATGGATACAGAAAATGTGGAACATTTACACAATGGAGTACTACTCAGCTATTAAAAATGGTGAATTTATGAAATTCTTAGGCAAATGGATGGAACTAGAAATGGATGCACTCACTGAGAAGTGAATATTAGCCCAGAAGTTCAGAATACCCAATACAATTCACAGACCACATGAAGCTCAAGAAGAAAGACCACAGTGTGGATACTTCGTACTTCTTTGAAGGGGGAACAAAATACCCATGGTAGGAAATACCGAGACAAAATTTGAGGCAGAAAGTGAAGGAAAGACTATTTAGTGACTGTCCCACCCATCCTGTATACAGTTACCCAACCCAGATACTGTTGTGGATGCCAACAAGTGCTTACTAACAAGAGCCTGATACCTGACTCCTGAGAGTCTCTGCCAGTACCTCACTAATACAGAAGTGGATGCTCACAGCCTTCCATTTGACTGAGCACAAAGTCCCCAATGGAGTACCTAGAGAAAGAACCCACAGAGCTTAAGGCTTTGTAGATCCATAGGAGGAACAATATTAGCCGAACAGTACCCCCAGAGCTCCCAGGGTCTAAACCAACAAGCAAAGAGTACACATGGAGGGACCCATGGCTCCAGTTGCATATGTAGCAGAGGATGGCCTTGTGGGACATCAATGAGAGGAAAGGCCCTTGGTCTCATAAAGGCTTGATTACCCAGTGTAGGGGAATGCCAGGACAGGGAAGCGGGAGCAGGTGGGTTAGTGAGCAGGGAGAGGGGGAATGTTATGTGGGGGAGTTTCAGAAGGGATAAAATTTGCAATGTGAATAAAGAAAAGATCTAATAAAAATGTTAAAAAAAGAAACAATATGGGGGCATAACAATAGACACCAAGGAAATCCAGAGCATCATAGGGACATACTTTACCAATCTACACTTTATATCATTAGAAAATCTAAAGGAATAGACACTTTTCTTAATGTCTATGTGATGTGCCAAAGTTAAATAATGACCAGATAAGCAATAGAAGCAAGCCTTTTGCGACTAGTGAAATTGGGTCTTTCATTAAAATCTCTCTACATAAAAAGGCCAGAGGCAGATAGCATGGAATTTTACCGACTTTCAAAGAAGATTTCACTCCAATATTACTCAAATTACTCCACTAAATAGGAATAGAAGGAACACTGTCAAATTCTTTTCATAAAGCCATAGTTACTCAGATATATAAACAACATACAGACTCAACAAAAAAGAATTACAGACCAACTACCCAGATGAACACAGCTGCAAAAGTTATCAGCTAAATATTTGCAAACCAGATCCAAGAACACTTTAAAAAGATCATCCACCATGATCAAGTACACTTCATCCCAAAGGTTCAGGAACAGTTCAACATACAAAATCAATAAATATAATCCACCATATGAAAGACAAAACCCACAAAATCATCTAATTAGATTCAGGAAGGCCTTTGGTGAAATTCAACACTCTTCATGATAATAGTCCTGGAAAGATTAGAGAAGGAATAAAAGAAACTTACCTCAAATTAATAGAGGCAATTTATAGCAACCCCACAGGCAATATCAATCCAAATGGAGAGAGAACTCAAAGCATTTCTACTAAAACAAGAAACATGACCAAATTGTCCACTCTCCATATCTATTCAACACAGTACTTAAAGTGTCAGCTGTAGCAATAAGACAACTGAAAGATATCAACAGAACACAGATAACAAGGGAAGACACCAATGAATATTTATTTGCAGATAATATGATAGTATTCATAAGTGACCCTAAAAACTCCACCAGCAAACTCCTACAACTGATAAACACTTTTATCTCTGTAGCTGATTATAAAATTGATACACAAATCTAGTAGCTTTCCTATATACAAAACAAAAAGAGACAGAAAAAGAAATGAGGGAAGCATTACCTTTCACAGTGGCCTCAAAAAACATAAAATATATTATGGTATCTCTGACCAGGAAAATTAAAGACTTGTATAATAAAAACTTTAAGACACTAAAGAAAAAATGAGTAAGACATCAGAAGATAGAAAGATTTCCAATGACCAGTAAGATTATGATAGTAAAAATGACAATCTTAGCAAAAGAAATCTATAGATTCAAAGCAATCCCCATCACATTCCAACACAATTCTTCACAGAATTTGAAAGGACAATTTTCAGCTTCATATGGAAACACAAATATCCAGGAAGAGCTCTCAAACTGTAGTACAGAGCTCCAAGACTAAAAACTATATGCTATTGGCATAAAACAAACACATTTATCTATGCAATCTAGTCAAGGACACAGACATAAATTGATATACCCATGAACACCTGATTTTTGATGAAGAAGCCAGAAATACACCCTTAAAAAAATGACATCATTGTCAACAAATGATGCTAGTCAAATTGAACAAGGGCATGTATAAGAATCCAAATAGATCTATACTTATCACTCTGCACAAAAAATCAAATTTACTCCAAGTGGATCAAAGACCCCAACATAAGGTCAAACACAGTCAATCTGATAGAAGAGAAACTAGGAAATAATCTTGAGCTCATTGGCACAAGAAAAGACTTTCTGAACAGAACACCTTTACCACAATTAATAAGATGAACAGTTAATAATTGGGACCTCATAAAACTGAAAAGCTTCTGAGTAGCAAAGGACACTATCATTTTACCAACTACACACCCAATAGAGGGGTAATATTCAAATATATAAAGAACTCAAAACCCAGCCATCAAGAAAACAAATAATTCAATTAAAAATGGAGTACAGAGCTAAATGTAATATTCTCAAAAGAAGATATACAAATGGTTGAAAAACACTTAAAGAAATATTCAACATATTTAGTTATTAGAGAGTTGCAAATCAAAACTACCTTGAGATTTCTTCGTATACCAATTGGAATGCTCAAAATTAATAAAACAAGTAACAGGTCATGCTAGCAAGGGTGTGGAGTAAAAGAAACACTCACCCATTGCTGGTAGTGGGGGGGCAAACATGAAAAGCCTTTATAAATTCAGTATGGCAGTTCCTCATGACGTTGGGAATAGATCTACCTCAAGATTCAGCTACACTGCGCTTGAGCATATACATTCATAAAGGATGCTTCATCTTACCACAGACACACTTGCTCAACTATGTTCATTGCTGCTTCATCCATAATACCCCAAAATTGAAAACAACCTAGATGCTTGTTGATGGGTAAATGGATAAAGACAATGTGGTACATTTTTACAATGGAATATTGATCAGCTTTATTTTTTTAAAAAAAGGAATAATATTTGAAAATATGGATGTAACTAAAAATTATCCTAATTGCGTAAGCCAAACCTAGAATGAAAAAAAAATGATATGTATTTAATTGTAGGTAGATGTTAGCTGTTAAGTCTTTGACAAGCAAGCTACAGTCTATCTAACAACAGAAATTAGGTGTAGACTAAGGAACTGGGTAGGAGGAATGGATTTCCCTAGGAAGGGGAGATAGAATAAATAGTTATTGATGGACAAGTCTGGGAGACTGGAACAGAAGGATCAAATGGGTATAGAGTGAGAAGAGAAGAAGGAGGAGCGAATACAGGAAGAGACAATTAAAACTAAGGCCACTTGTTAGGTTATATGGAAACCTAATATAGTAGAAGAAGCTTCCTAAAAAAAATACACACATACAAAATACCAAATAATGGAGGAGATAGAGCCCCAACTGGACATCTCTAGTCATCAAACACAGCTTTCACTACCAGGGATGGGTTTCACCTCATATAGATATTGGCCATGTGGGTACTCTAACTCAGGCTATTGCCGACACTATTGGTTGCTTTCCACAAACTGATGGTAGAGTCCTATTATTGAAGACAATGTCCATACAACTCATTGAACGTATAGAATTTGGGCTGTTGCCTATTTAAAACCTTCATCATTACTAATTAGTGTTCACACAACTGAAATGTACTCTTCACTCCACCAAAGAAGAATGATAAAAACCAATAGTCCAGATACAAACCCTTTGATCTACAATGATGGCCTTCATGCAAGATTCACTAATACAACAATGGCATGAAGTTGTGGTGGTAACTACCCAGTATCTAATTAGATTTAAGGCCCACTTCATGTAATGGAACCCTTCCCCCAACAGTGCTCAGATGGCTCAGAACCTGAGACTAGATTGACCAGAGATCTAGGGGAAAACTAAATACTACTGTTCCGCTAAAGGGACATAGTAATAAAATGACTGACTCCTAATGATGTTCTGCTACACTCATAGATGTGTGCCTTGCTTTGCCATCATCAGAGATGTTTTCTCCTGTAACAAATGGGAACAGAGACCCACAGCCAATGTGTAGAGAGAGTGCAAGCTTAGAAATCTCAGTCATAAGTGGGATACCTCCATCAAATCTTTCCCCTCTGGGTCAGGGACTCTTCCAGAAAAGGAGACAGAGAAAATGAAGAGCCAGAGGGGATGGAGACCACTGAGAAAACACAGACTTCTGAAAATGGCTGGACCAATGCATGTATGAACTCACAGACTGTGGCAAATGGCACAGGCCTTGCATAGGTCTGCATCAACTGGGATTTCAGCACTGAGATGGGAAGTGAATACAAGCTGCTATCCCTAATCCAGAGGCTGCCTCCAACTGACAACCACTTGAGTTTTCCCTAATGAAATCTCATTGGGGCAATAAACCACTTTTAAGAGCAATCCCCATGTCTGGCAGTAGATAACCAACACAAAACCAATTCAATATCAACTTTGGGGTTTCTTTGTCTCATAATGTTTAGTCAGGGCATTAATTTTATTTATTTTAATTTTACTGTTATTATTATTTAGCTAACAAGTCCTTTGAATATAGATTACAGCTTTCAGTTCTGTATTTTCGTGGGATTCTTGTGTGTGTGAATGTGTGTGTCTCTTATGTCATATATGATTCTTGTGCTTTTTCTCTGGCTCATTCCTTATGTTTGTTTTATCCTATTACAATTTGTTTGATTTTAGTTTTTATTATTTTATTTTATCATTATTATTTAGATTCCTTCTTGTTTTCTCATGACAAAGAGAGTGTAGATTTAAATAGGACAGAAGGGATGGAGGATCTCAGAAGAGCTGGGGGGTGGAAAATTGTCATCAGAAATATTGTATGAGAAAAATCTACTTTTAATAAAATCAAAATAGATAAAAAACCCACTTTCTTCCAGAGAGAGCCTCTATATTATATATTCTAGGCACAATGATATGAGTTAGCCACTATTGCTACAGTGAAGCAGGAGAGCTAGCACAGACATAAGAGATACGATGCCTATCCTCATGAACTTACACGGCGTAAGGAAAATATGCCAAAATTCAGAGAGGAGAGATGTGAATGTATTTCATTTTATATTTTAAAGTGTAACTCATGTTTCTTAACAGTCTTCTCAATAGACAGGTCACATTCTATTTAGGAGGAATTCCAAAGCATGTTTCATCCATGATAACAATTTCATTATGACCCCACCTGATTTAATGACTTCCAGTAGCTTTACTGTATTTGAGAGGAAAGTCCCAGAACATGTTCTTCCTTAGCCAGACCCCCTGCTCCTTTCTTGTTTTCCTAAGTATACCGCTGTTGCTCTAAGCTCCATTGCTGTCCTCACAGAACCCTTCTGTTATGCCCTTGCGACCTCAAAGTTGATTCTTCCTTAGTTCTCGGTGTTTTCTCTGCCTTTGCTTCTGCAGCCAAGCTCCCATCATAGAATGGCATTGAACTGAACGGTTTCCCTTTCCCCTGGATGTTATTTTCCCTTCTGGATGCTTTTCTTCTTGTTGTGAGTCTAAAGTTCCTTAATTCTGCCCTAAATGTTCCCAACAACGCTGAACTATCTCTCTAGGGACCACCTCCACCTTAAAAAGATTTTTCTTTTTCACAAAAATAAGCTGCCTGGGAGGTACTTACTTTTGGCTTAGCTTTCTTGTAGTTTTGGGTTTTAAAGGAGAATCCTGATGCTGTCTCCTGGGGCATGTTTATAAAGGGATGTAGATAGGCCAAAGAATGACATAAACATCTCCCTCCAGGAATGCTGAGATATATATAGAAGAGAACACCATCTTCCTGTGTCCTCTAAATACTGCTATGTTATAAAATGCTAGAGTGCCGGAGTCAAGTTTTGAATACAAAACCCTTTGTTGTTACAGGAAACTTGATGTATTAAGAGTATTGTCATACTTGATTAGTTATTCTTCATCAGGCAGCGGAGGAAAACTACACTCCCCCAAACTAAGAGCACATCAGAAATAAAACAGACATCATTAAATAAGGGCTATGAAGACAGCCCTGGAAGGTAAGGGGTCTTAGAAGCTAGAACAGAAAGAGAGTTTAACTTAAGAAATTTGTACAAAGGCCACGCTGGATACATGTAGCAGAGCCAGGATGCATTCATTCATCAAGCTTAGCCCTGTACTTTGTGCATTCCATTTCTTCCTAGGAAGACTTTCCATCTTCAGCTGAATAGTTCCCTGTGACGCTTCATGATGAGTTCTGTTGTGATTCTCAAAACCAGTTTATAGTGATCTCAATTCTAGTCCAAAATCACCATCTCATTTTCCGCCTCCAAACTCTATTTGACTTAATTTTGCCTTGAGATACATTCTATCTCTGACATTATGCACCAGGATCATTGTTATTTTCTGATATCCTCTCCACACTGTCATCCACCTAGTGGAAAAGTCACCCAGTGCTCCATATTTCTTTTTTGGCAAGTCCAGGATGAGTTTTGTAGACCTGTAACAATTGACACCTTCCCTTGGGATGTACAAAGCAAACTGTTGATTTAGATTATTCTGTGTTTGCTAATACCTCAAAAAACAGCACCTCCCCAGTGCCCACGATGGTGTTTAATATTTAGTGGGTATGCCTGAAAGATTTATGAGATCACGGGAATGTGACTTGTGCCTTATTGCTGCAATGACAGATGTGTAGAAGTGAAACTAAAAAGCAGTGAGAAAAATTCAACAGCATCACATTAATAAGGGTAGGACAAAACAGAAACTGAATTGACTTTTAAATACGTTGTTTTCAAAGTATTACTAATGAGAGTGTATTTTTTTTTGTATCCTTTTGGTAGGATAGCATTTCCACTGCAGCAGGACTCTTGTTCCTTCTGTGACATCATTTGCCTATTCTTGATGTTGTTCTGGTGAGCTTGCCATTCTTTTTTAGTTCACAATATGGTTAGACTCTCTTCCATCTTAAAAACCAATTTTAAATGTCCTCACCCAATCTTGTGGCACCTCAGCAACGACACATTATATTTTCTACAAAGAAGATGAAGAAACGGGATGATAAAAATCCTAACTAGTTTCACTTCATGAGCAGCCCCCTTTTGAGACATTGCTATAAAATAAGCAATAGCTTGACCTCGGGTGCTGGTACACAGCAGTGACCATGACTCTTGGGAGAGATTGAGTTAGAAAGAGCTTTGAGCTGAGGGGCATTCTGAGCTACGCAGGGAGTTTCAGCCTTAAAACATTATGATTACGATGATAAATAAACTTCTATTTTCCTCCTTATTGTTGAAATAATGAGCTGTGTCTAGTCTTCTCTTACATGCTCTGCAGTATGCTATTTTTAACATTCCGCCCCTTGCCTTGCATTGTGTCTCCCACTATTTTGAGTTTACTCTCCCAGGCTTCCTGATTCTTCTTTGTACCAGAGCCCCACTTCTGCTCTCTCTGCTGCCCCTTTCTAGCAGCCTCTGATTGGAACTTCAAGTCCTCCCGGCTGTGGCTGATATTCCCTAGATTGTTTCCTTGTTAGTCAGGTTTTTTTTTTTTTTTTTTTTTTTTTTTTTTTTTTTTTTTTTTTTTTTTTTTTTTTTTTTTGTAGGTTTCTGGCTTTATATGTCCTCCCCCAGTGATCTAATTAATTCATGTAAATTTTAATTTACATTCCTATTACTTAAATGATTTACTCATTTGTCATGTATTCATATATGAATACTACAGAGGTATCCAGACCAAACGTCTTACCCCGATCCCAGATTCTTACTACGTTCATATTTAGCCCAAAATTCTAACCTTGAACTCAGATTCTTCAAATATATGTGTCTTTAGACAGCTCTAAATGTGTCTCACCTTCCAGACCCTTGGACTCAGGCTGGATTCGTCACCCTATGAGTCTTCCTGAGGTCTTGACAGCACCTTCTCCACAACCCCTGAGAGCAGCACCTACAGCACGTCTGAGTACTCAGTCAACCTTGACTCACAGAGCCTGTCTCCGCACTGAGAACCTGAAGGAATCCTTGAAGCTCCTTCCCCTCATTATCTATCACTCTCTCATTTTCCTTCTTACTCTTCTTCCTCAACTGGGGAAGTACCTGGACCAGGGATAAAACAGGACATTGACTCATCCAGGTCTGTGGATTCTCCTTCAGTCTGTTATCAGCATAGCCTAGAGATACTTCTAACACATATCATTTGTCTCCCTGTATCTTTCTCCTCTTCATTAATCTCATTTAGAGCAGGCCTAAAACACTTTGGAGGGCCTAAAAGACTCTCCTTAGCTCTCTAGACCTGCTCCTCATAGCTACCTCCCAGTTCTGTGCCTCAGCCATATTTAATGCAAAGAGTTTTTTTTGAAAACACAGAGTTCCTTAAAATCCCCTTCACATTCCTCTCATAAGTCTTTCTCTGTAGAGCATCCTCAGCCTGGACAGTCCCACTACTGGTTCTTTATAATATGGAAAATTCTAGACCAACTCAGTGCAATGGTTACTCTCTCCAGAACTTTTGGAGTCTCCTCTAGCCCCTACACACAGGTGGCCAGGCTTTCATGTGCTTGTATGTGCTCTGAGGTAGTATGGTATTATATATAAAGCTGAGCTGGGAACCTGTGTCCCACATAGTTCATAGCGGATGGTCTGCCGTGTTTGGCACTATGTGCCTAGTCCTTGGCATACTTTATCAGAATTTGTGGAAATTGAGTGTACAATTATTTCTTACATTTTTGGCTTTCTGTCTTCATAACTGTTTGGTAGTTTTAGATAAGCACAATTGTTATACAGATAACATTAGAAATCTCAAATACACTTGTGTTTATTTCTAACAGTTCAAAAAATAGTTTAAAAATGTCCACTTATATTTTGTCACAGCATCATATTGAATCTGAAATTACCCAAAATTCTGATTTCTACTGCTATTTCTACAGCAGAGGTGTGTAAAAAAAAATGTTTTCTTACGAAAAGTTTTTGTGGCATTCCTCTAAATGTTCGAGGATCACAAGAAGAAATGGAGATATCACACCGGGAGGCTGAGGAAAACTTTTCCAGATGTTGGCTTCTGAGTCACTTCCTCGTAACCTTCCCTCCCACTGTCCCAACTTCCATTTCTTACAAGGAGGTTGCCAAGTGCTGTAGCAAGTGTTTCATCTCACCCCACCTCTGTCTCCACCCTTCGATCTCGAGGCACTTAGTTGTACACACTGTTCCTGCTTATGCAGATCATTAGCCCTTCTCTAGGCAAAGGTGAAAAAGTGAAATTGCACGTTGTCCTCTTGAAACGATGGCCCTGGGAGCTGATTGTTCATGAGCTTTGTGAGACGAAGATCTATCCAACTATTTTACCCACTTCCTGCCCCATCCCATCTTTCTTCCTGCAGCCACTGAGCTCCAGGTGAAGGAAGCTGGAAATCCCCAGTATCCTTTTCACAGCTCTCTGGAGAGTTTAGTGGGAAAACAAGAAGCCATATCGGTAAGCCTCAGATGAACTGTCATTGATAAAAAGAAAGTGTATGGAATGGCTTTATTGAGGAAAAGGGTTTTTGTTACTTCTGTTTACTGTTAGCTGAAGTGAATATGGAACAAACCTGCATCCAGAGCTTAAAGCAATGCCAGGCACAGCATGTGCACTAATGCCTACCTCCCATCTTTAATTCTTCATTAGCAATGTCACCGAGTCCCAGGACACTAAGGTCACGAAGTGGTCAGTAGCCCACTTGGTGTCAGAACTTGAACATACCGGATGCAATCGCCCTACTGAGTGGGGTCTTTGCTCTAGCATCAAGTGGAGTGTCTGTGGTAGACCAACCAGATAAGTCCCTATGTGTGTGGATTATAAAGATGAGTAGAACTAGAAAATTCTACCCTATCGTAAGATAAATAACGGTAACAAAAATAGTAAGACGTAAGCCGAATTAAGTGTCTTCTAATATGATTTAATAATTTGAATATTTTTAACGGTAATAGAAATAGTAAGACATAAGCCGAATTAAGTGTCTTCTAAGTATGATTTAATAATTTGAATATTTTTAAATCAACAGAGCAAAGGGTGGCAGAATATGCTCGTGCCTGCTTATGACCCAGCTCCTGAGGAGCCGGAGATAGGAAAGTTGCAGGTCTGAGGCCAGTAGGCAACCTAGGGAGACCCCGTCTCCCACTGAATTAAACCAAGTCTACAGCGCAGCTCAGTTTATGCTGTTGCCTACTGCAGGAGGACCCTAGGTTCAATCTCAGCCCCAAATCACATATTTTTCAGACCTAAGGGGAAACATCAGGATTTACTTCCGATATCCTCGATAAAACAGAGGGTAAAACCAATACGTGGCTCTGGCATGGCTCCTCCAAGATCTTGCAGATTCAAGATGCAAAGATTCTAACAAATACTGGAGTTAATTAGCCTCGTTGGAAATCTCTTCCTTAAAGTTAAGAGTTCAAAATTGACAAAAAAATGAAATGGTCATTTTTATCACCCTAAATTTCCAAATCCCATCACAGGTGACAGTCCACATGGACAACAAGAAGCTCGGCTGATTTGGCCTTCGTGAGAAAGGAAAGGAAAACAGCTGTTGCTTTAAGGTATATACCGCTCATCCTTCCCTGCTCTACCTAATTGGAAAGCTCACATTCCCTCCTAGCAAACTGCTAAGCCAGCAATACAGTGTTAGAGAATCAGGCCTCTGTGTGGATGCTCGTTCCATTTTTCAAATGTTACATTCGAGTAGACAAATTATAGAAAGTGCAGTTGCCCCTCACTGTAAGCCATGGGAAGATTCCCTCCCTTCCCTTTGCCTTGTACATGCCTAGGAAAAGTGCCTCATCTCACACTTTTCTCCAGAGATCTGATCTGTTTGGATTCGAGGAGACAGAAGTAAGTACCTGAGTGCCTGGGCTCTGCACGTCTGGTGGCAGTGGAGGTTCCAGAATACAGGCTTATGGTGGTGTCATCGTCATCGAGCATGTCCCTTGTGCTGCTGTATTTGGCCTGCATCCTGATTCCTGCGGAGATGCCGGTGAGATGTGCTCAGATTGCTTGAGGCCGCCTGTCTACCCTCAGATACCTCAGGAAACCAGGCACTGAGAGGCATTCTTAATAGTCTCTCCCTGCTTGCAGCAAGGGAAGCCTCTGACTCCAGTTCCTGCATGGAGAGGCCCGGCCCCTCCCCTCTGAGCCTGTATTCAGAATGCCAAGTTAGTCTGGCTGAGGGGAAATCGCATGTGTTTTCTGGATGGGCGGTCCGTGAACAGTTATTAAAACATCTGCCTTTCCCAGACCCTGGCTGCATCTGTTTACAAATCTTTCAGAACTGCAAGGTGGGGATGATGAGCCCTCCCAGTAGCACTGGAAGGTCCTCTGACTCTAAAGCCTAATCAGAACTGGGCTGCTTTTTTTTTTTTTTTTACCCAGTATGCACCACGATCTGATTACTCACCTGTACTTTTGGGGAAGGAGGAGAGACTCTTCCTGTCTCCAAAGGCAGAGTGCACAGCATCATTCACTGCGAGTCCCCGCAGCAGAACCCCTGAAAGCATCCAATCGATTTGACTTTTTTTTTTTTATTTTGCTCAAAAAGAAAGTGAAAGCTATCTAGGTGAAGTGATTTCTTTGGAGGTCACATAGCTGGCTAGGGTCCAATTACTTCTGAAAGTTCATCCCTGTTGTCAACTTCATATCCTTTTTTCTTCCAGTATCCGGACTTTGTTTAACATTTTATAATGCGCCAGGCACACTGTAATTACAAGCAATCCTGTGCTCTCTTAGCAGTCCCGATTTACAGCACTGTTGCTAACCACTGTGCAACTTTGGGAAGACAACTAGCTATGGGTTCCTATAGTTGCTAAGAAATGAGAAAACTGTCCCCGTCTGTGTCCAGCCTTACTCCTGATCCAGAACAGTATAATCTATTATTTGTCATGTTTGAGTGTGTTGCAATAACTGAATACCTGAGACCAGATCATTCGTACAAAATGAAAAAAATATTTCTCATACTTCTGACTCAAGATCAACAAAATGTTAACAAATTCATTGGTGAGGAGAGGGATGTATCCTCTAAGGGAGATAATGTACCAGGCCAGTATCTCTCTCTCCCTCTCCCTCTCCCTCTCCCTCTCCCTCTCCCTCTCCCTCTCCCTCTCCCTCTCTCTCTCTCTCTCTCTCTTTCTCTCTCTCTCTCCCCTCTCTCCCTCTCTCTCTCTCTCCTCTCCCATCTATCAATTGTCTATCTATGTGTATACATATCTAGTTTACACAACACACACACACATATATGAGTTATTGTACTCTCATCACTCTGCCAAAGTTGTTCTACTTGTGTAATGCCTGGCTAAAACAAGCACACTAAATACCAGAGTTAGAGCAGCCAGAGCCTATAAAAGACCACCAGAAACCACAGATTGTGAATTTGTCTTTGTTTCAAACTGAAAGTTGTTCATCCAGTTATTATAAATTTAAGATGATGTATAGCAGAAACCATTTATTGAATAATGACTTATTGAAAAGTTGAAGATAAAAATACTTCTGTTTGCATTGGGTTGGGTTAGGATGCTGTAGAGGGAAGGATATAGTAAGAAATTTGAAGGTCAAGGTATGTGGAGCACAGAGTACAATGGTGTATTAGGAAGATAGAACGTTAAAAATTACAGAGTAGTTATGGTAGTACACATTTGTAACCCCAGCATTCACAGGACTGAGCAGGTAGATCTCAAGTTCAAAGTCTGCCTGGACTATATACTCTCTGAAAAAAAAAGAAGGAAGGAAGATAGAAAGAAAGAGAGAAAGGAAGGAAGATAGAAAAAGATAAGAAGGAAGGAAAAGAGAAATAAAGGAGGAGAGAGAGCAAGAGAGAAACAAATAGAGGAAGAAGAAGAAGAAAATGGGAAGAGAGGGAAATGTTGAGTGTGTGAGGGGAGGAGAGAAATTATAAATAGTGCAGGAAAATAGAGGGGATTCTAAGTTTATCAAAACCCAATAAAACAATAACCAGAAGTATTTGCCCAGCTCCAGTTATTCAATAAATCCTTTCCAATTTTTGGACCACATATATTGACATCTGTACTATGTTCCTTAACTGTTTATTTCAACAACAGCAAAATATTTTTTAAGCATGCTATGCTGTAGGGACATACTTTGGACACAGAAGTTTCTAGCTCTTTTAAACCCTATCTCCTGTGGAGAATATTTGACTGCTATAAATGTTGAAGCAAATAAACCAAGACACCCAAGGAAGCTAATGGAGGAAGGCTGGTGAATTGACATAGAGTACCCAGAGGAGTCCTCATTCACTTAAGAGGTGATATGTGTACACACTTGGTGAGTAAGACAGGAGGCTCTGCAGTCACCTCAGATAGGCTCATTTAAAGAGGGAAATCACAAGGACTTTGAGTTGAAAACATGCAGATGGGGCTGAAATACCATAGTGAGGCTAGCAACCTTGTTGGAGCAATAGAGAGGCCAGTGGTACCTCAAAGAATAAAGGGACTTAGAGCGCATGAGGTCTTAAAGACAATTATAAGCACTTTTTTGTTATTTTGTTTTGTTTTTACTCTGAAACATGTTAAGAAGTAAACGAGAGCTTTTAGTAGAGACATGACATGACTGTATTTGAATTTAACAGAGCTAAGTCTGAAACACATTGTAGAGGGACAGAGATAAACATTAGGGACAACTCCCAAAATTAGTACTGTGCTTAAGTCAAGGGATTACAGAAGTCCCTCAGCAGGTGTTTTCTCAAATGTAACCATCTGCAATTGATCCTTCAGCAGCTGGGATCCCCTCTCAGTCCCTTGGACAATTGTATGTGTTTCTGATTGCATGTCCATTTCCATGTAAGTGGTCAGCATGCTAAGCAATAGAACACCCTGGACCACCCCTCATATCCTCACTCTGGTTCTACTTGCTCCTTAACCTGCACACACTGTGAGTTCTCAGATGCCTGTTCTTGGAAGGAAATCTTGATTTCAGCATCCATATTTATTTTCCTTGATGATGATGGTTTCTTGATCTGTTCAATTCTGGGAACCCAGAAGGAGTCAATCAAATCAAAACTAAAATTAAAATATTCACACCTTAGGCTCGGGTGGTAGCTCAGTAGCTGCTGTGTAAGCATGAGGAAAATCCAATGTGGGATTATCAGATCCACTTGGAAGCCATTTACAGTATCCTCCCAGAGTTGGATGAGAGGGAGAGACAGGTGGATATGGAACAGCTGGCCTGATGGCATAAGGAAACAGTGAAATCTAGTACAGTGGAAGACCCAGTTTCAACAGAGATGGTGATGGCAAATGATAGTGGATGACATTGGATGTCGAACTCTACTCTTCTCCAGATGTGCCCAGGTAAGTGGACACACTCCTACAAACATATGCACATGAGCTCACTCATGCACATACACAACATCATGTCTTTCAAAATCCCATCCTGTGTTTTAACTATGTGAGCTAATTAATCATGCTTCCCTCATATTGATCACTGTCTCCTCTATAGTTTTTTCAGATGTTGACAATTCAAATTTGAATATTAAAGGACGAGAGCAAACCCCACAAAAATGTATGTGTTTTTCTCAGAGACGTTTCAAAATCTTTAAAAACCCAAGTTTATGCTTCAATGAAAAACTAGTATATATATTCCCTACCTAGTATCAAAGTCATCAATCTTTTTGGGGAGGAGGCAATTAGGTTAGTGACTGTTACATATAGGCAGGTTATTCAGAGGCCAAAGATACTTTAATGAGCAGTTTTTCAATTGAGATGAAAGTGACATAAAACCAATCATTTTCGAGTGAACAATTCAGTGGACTCAGCACAATTTCCACCCATGCATTGATTAGTCTGAGGAAGCTACAAACAGATCCCCAGCAATTTGGAAATCCCCACTGGAAATGATGGACAATCTTAGAAGTTAACACTAGGAAACACTAGGAGAAAGAGTCACATTCCGGTCATATATTTGCAAAGATATGACTAAAGGATTGGTTGTTAACTGCAAAATAGTATATCATAAAAAGATGAAATATGTTCTGTGTTCCAAAACACTAATCCTGACTGGGTGCTTTTTAAATATTCACTATCAGATATGATTTATCTTTCCAATTATAATATTTAAGGAGAATGCTTTCTCTAAGGGCAGCACCTTTGCCATACCAGATTTTGCTATGAGAAAAGGTGGGCAGACTCTCTGGGCTATCTAGTTGAGGAAGAAGCTTGTATCACTACTTTTTGGTGATCATCATTTTAATAATGATCATGTGGATGAAAATAAAAGCTATATTTGTAGTGAAGATTTTCTTCCCTCATTTCTTCACTTCTCAGTTTAGACATGCAGTTTGCCTTCTCTCTGGGTGTGATGTACTGCTAGACACTAAGAAAATCATACAAACACAGTGTGTACTCTGGTAACAATTTTTGATGTATATGTATATTTATGTCTTACTAGTTCATTTAATGATAATGGTGTGTACATGCGTTCAATGTGTTCAGTGGTGACTGCTTGGTGTTCAGTAACCTATCAGGAGGCATGGTCCTAGAGAAAGCTCTTTCCCCACTATTTGAGAATCATTAATTGCCTGTAGTTCTTCATGTGGGGGATAGGACCTTGTGAAGTTTCTATATTCATGTTGGCATACCAGCTGAGGTTATCATTATGCAGGTCTTGTTTGCTGAATTGTATTGTTGTTATTTCCCGAATACACTCTTCCTGTCCTACCTAGAAGACACTAGCACTAGGCATGCTGGTTCTCTGGCTCTTACAGTCTTCTGCCCCCACCTCCTCTACAGTGCTTCCTGATGGTGTAGAGGTGTTGTTGTGGTTGTGACATTTGAGTGAGGGCACCTCAGGTTCATGTATCCTCTGCATTTCTGAGCTGTCTTCACTCTCTGTCTAGTGGCTTCCTAACTGGAAGACAGTGCTGTCTTCTTTAGGAAGTGAACAAGTACAGAAGTCTCAGCTTCTCCACCCAAGTTCTCAGCTGAGGTTAAAGTCTCTTAGCATTTCAGCATTTTCTCTGGTTTTCAATATTCATCTTTCCTGTTCTGTGTTGTTGTTGGTGGTGGTGGTGGTGGCAGTGATGGTGGTGGTGGTGGTGTGTGTGCGTGTTTTGTTCTGTTCTGTGTTTTTTTTGTTGTTGTTGTTGGGGTGTGTGTGTGTGTTGTTCTCTTCTGTGTTGTTGTTGTTGGTGGTGGTGGTGGTGTGTGTTTTGTTCTGTTCTATGTTGTTGTTGTTGGTGGTGGTGGTGGTGTGTTTGTGTGTGTTCTGTTCTGTGTTGTTTTGTTGTTGTTGGGGTGTGTGTGTGTTGTTCTGTTCTGTGTTATTGTTGTTGTTGGTGGTGGTGGTGTGTGTGTTTTGTTCTGTTCTATGTTGTTGGTGGTGGTGTGGTGGTGTTGTGTTTGTGTGTATTCTGTTCTATTCTGTCTTGTTGTTGTTGTAGTTGTTGTTGTTGGTATATTTGTGTGTGTTCTGTTCTGTTCTGTTCTGTGTTGTTGTTGTAGTTGCTGTTGTTGGTGGTGGTGTGTCTCTGTGTGTGAGCATGCATGACATCAGCACGCCATCTTTATACCCTCACATACATTACATTTACAGCTCCTTCTCACAGATACTGAATGAGGAAGTATTACAGATTTGGTTGTAGAACTCTGACCCGTGAATCCATACACAATTGTGCAGTAAGCTTTCTTGAGGAGCTGTATTTCTGACTTGAAACCTGTTAAAAGTAAGTACAGTGAGACAATTAAAACAGAGACCTAGAGAGGTCTTTCATGGAGTTAGAATGTTCAAGAACATTGGTAAAAAATAGTTTTGTGGCATCTAAATTATTTAAAAAAGAAATCTTTAATTCAGATTGTATTAATCTTCAAGTAGTACATTTATAATTAAGGTAAAAATGACTGTTTCTCCTAAGAAATGCTACTATTAATAGGTTCATGAAATAAAGAGCCATGCCAATTAGTCACAAGCAAGGAATACCATTGGGCCATAGTGCAAAAGTCACCACCTACTGAACTCTACCTTGAATGGCTGCCTCCTCCTGACCTCCTGTTTGGTAGACTGAGAAATGACGGGGTAATATAAACTGCTTTGACCCAGACCTCAAGGAGAATTTTGACCAGTAATTTCTGAAAATTTCCCTGACATTCAAGTAGTTTGGGGGCAGAGATTAAGTTACTGCCACCCTGTTACATAGGAGTAGGAACACTTTAAAATGTTAAGCCCACTGTATGGTTACAATGGAAAAGCAAATCAAGGTGAATAAATGCTGCAGAAGAGGAAGAAGTATGTTCTCTGGATTGTTAATGAATGCATTTGGGTTGAATTAGTAGAGGAGAGGCAGCTGAGCACTGCTGATGTAACACTGGGTGAGGGTCGGGAGTGGGCTTCTCCTTAGCACCAGTATCCTCAGGAAGCAAATGAGATGTTACTTTACAAACTTCGGGTTGACACAAAAAGCCCTAAACAGTTCATGATGCAACACTGATAAGCAGCTGTCAAACGCAATTAGGTTTTTAAGAAAACAAACCAACCTGAATGTTGCACCGGAGAAAAACAGAATGCGCACATAGTTATCAGATACAGACTTTAAAACAACTGTCCTGAGTAGACTCTAGGAGTTAATAGATTGTATTGAGAATAGTGTAAACAAAATGAGCCTCAAATGACAAAAACAAAACAAAACAGGCAAACTGGAAGAATTATGAGAAATAAACAAAAAACAAAACAAAAATCAGTAAAATACAAAGGAAGGAAGGAGAAAGTGACATCAAATAGGAAGATGCAAGAATTCTAAATCTACATAGGCTTTTTAATATTTATTTAATATTTAAATTTAATAGGCTTTAAAAAAACAAGTGAACCTCTTAAAGAAATATGGGAGGACCTAGGTAGATGTTTTTAATACAAATCTTTGCACTAGAAGAAGGAGTTGCTACCACATGGAGTATGTTCTCTGATCACAGAGGAACTAAGCCCAAAATCTAAAGGATAAATAGGAATGTAAGAAGCATGGGTATGTGTGAAAATTGAGAAATTTATTTCTATGTCATGGATCAAAGAACAATTCACTGTGGAAGTCAGAAAGCATGTGAACCAAATAACCCCAAAGCCAAAGAAAGACGGGAGATTATGAGTTAAGCATCCAACATAAGAATTTAGAGAAAGAATTCAATTTGACACAGAGAAATTAGATGGAGTGTAATACGTATATGAGAATCAACACTAGTCAAAGAAGTGATAAAAGAGAAAAGGAAACATTAGCAAAATTTTAAAAATTAAAATTTGACTAAGTTGAATGAGCTAGAGAAAGGAGTCAAGGAGCTGAAGGGTTTACAGCCTCTTAGGAGGAATAACAATATGAACTAACTAGTACCCTCAGAGCCCCCAGGGACTAAGCCACCAACCAAAGAGTACACATGGTGGGACTAATGGCTCCAGCAGCGTATGTATAACAGAGAATGGCCTACTCGGTCATCAGTGGGAGGAGAGGCCCTTGGCCCAGTGAAGGTTCTATGCCTCAGTGTAGGGGAATGGCAGGGCCAGGAAGCAGGAGAGGGTGGGTTGGTGAGCAGGGGGAGAGGGGAAGGGAACAGGATTTTTTTTTCTTTTTTTTCTTTTTTTTTTTCTGGAGGGGAAACCAGGAAAAGAGATATCATTTGACATGTAAATAACGAAAATAGCTAATAAAAAAGAAAAAAAAGAAAAAAGAAAATAAATGAAAAAAGTTCCCTTATTTACAATTTTAAAAATGAAAAAAAAACTTAAGTTGAATTATATATTTTAAGATTAATGGGAGAAAAGATACACACATGCATTCATGAATAAACATTGAAAGAGGGATCAAATTTCATATTTACAAATATTAATGAACAGATGACTAGAAATTTCGAAGACCTCAGGACACAATGAGTAAGAAATTGTAACATCACAAATGTAAAATACAGTTGAAATAATGACATAAGATACGTCATTTTCATCCGCACTGTGCAAAATCCTACGCTAATGATTTTAGCTTTTTGCCCTTTATTTTACCATTCTCAGGGATAGCCACTCTTTCTAGTCTCAGTTTTGGATAAAGAACGTCGCTCTAAAAGAAGTACAGAGATTTGTCTGATGTTTCTTGTCCATTGAGGAGGTTAATCGTTATCTCAGACTGAGGTACTGCCTTGAAGTCCAAGGCTGCACCGAACAGCACCTCTCCTCACTGGGCCAGATGGACCAGGTGTCACAGAATCCCTTAGTCAGCACCAGATGAGCATCCTCTACAGCCTCCCTCGGAGCTTTGCTCTTCATCCCTACGTCTCTTTCTCCCTCTCCCTCCACCACTGCAACTCCTTTTTCTCATATGTGACCAGAGAAGCAGGCTTTTAACTGCATGGAAGGATTCCACCTCTCCATGTCTCCACAGGCACTTACAAGTTGGGGGTGAATGCTGATCTATCCTCCCAGAACCACGGCCCTTCACTCTGATTTCGGGAAAGGCCTATCCAAAATGAGTGAACGTGGTGAGAAGATGTTTGGCTTTCAATGAACTCCTGTAGTAAGACAAAAATACAGACATACATCGGGGGAGCCTGAAACAATACTATGAGCATTCAGAGCTGAATTAATCCTTTTACAGAATGATGTTCATGTAAGGTGACAGTCTAGAGAGGACTGTCAATCACTGAATATTGTTGAATGTCTAGAGAGTGGTTTTAGAGTCATTTTCAATTTTCCCATCAAGAACAGATTCATAATGTTAATAAAAGATGTGAGCCAGGGAGATGGTTCAGTGCATAAGAATGGTTGCTGCACACACACAAGGACCCGGATTTGAATTCCCAAGATCCATGTTAAAATGCTAGGTGCATCCATCCATGACTTTAACTCCCTTATGGTAGGGGTTGAAAACAGGAGAGTTTGGGGGTTGGGTGGTTGTAAGCCTAGCTCTCCAGGTTCAGTGCACACACATGCATATACACACACACACATACATACATGCATACATACATAGAAGCACTCACACAAACTAAAGGGGGAAAATAGGCTTATATTATTAATATTCTACCATGTTCAACTAACAACACAGTTCCCAAGCAGTTTCATGGGAAATGGGCCATGAGTTTTTGTACAAGTAGCAAATACAAACTCATAATATCTTCACCAAGGAACACAATGCTGTGGGTGAGACCCAGGGCCTGGCAGGTATCAGGTAAGCTCTCCTCCACAGATCTACATTCCCCAGCCCTGCATTGCATGTTTATGATTAAAATAATCCAGGTTTCAGTGAGGACTTCTGAATTGGTCAGGTAAAACCTGAATGATTCTTTGCCAATCACAGGTTGATATCAAAAGACCAGGTGAGTTTCTAATATGATCCTCTTCCTTGTCTGTATTTCTACTTTCATTAACTTTCACAGGAACTGCAGCTATCATGTATGGAGTTACAGATGGAAAAAAAAAACAGAGTAGTGAGAATAGACTAGAGTGTGCAGATTAGAATTGTATTGCGGGATGCTTTCTGTTGTTCTCACCCACCTTTCCTTCCATACACATTGTAAGTCCTCCTTTGTCTATACAATTTCTTGTTAACAGGAGTGATTCTAAACTTTCAGCTTATTTGTTATTAATATCTGATGTTCAACTTTTAGCAACTGTTGTTTCTCTTTTCAACTATATATATAGCCGGGATACTTTTTAGACCTCTTTGCCACTTAGAAGGGATTTCTGGTTCAGATCTGTCTGTTCTAAGATGGGAACTATGTATCAAAATAAAAAACAAAAAAACAACAGGAAAAAAACCCAAAACCAAAAAACAAAAATCCACCTCTTTGGCTCCCTCAGTTATTTTACACAGACCAAACAATTCATAAATGTCTATTGTCATTGCTGACATCTTTCTTGATCTTAAAGTAACATATGGGCAGTTTTTCTCCTGCACTTCAACTTTGAAAACTGAAGTATAAATATACTTCACAATATTCAAACAATCTCTCCTAGTGCTCATGTAGAGGCCAGAGGGCAATTTGTGGGATCAGTTTTTTCCCCTTCTGCCATATGAGTTCTAGGAACCAAATTCACATCAAGCTTAGTACCAAGTACTACTTTGCAAGCCCTGAAATTGCTTATTTTAAAGTAAAATGTGATTCATTTTCAAATCAATTAATTAAAAATAAAACCATGCACTAGGTACTCTACAGGCCTACTACATAGATTGGCAGTTACATAGAACGATGATATTAACATTGTTAATGCAGGAACCTCTCTCACCCTGATGAATATAGACCATAGGTAATTACAGAAGTGCGTACTTACAAATTCCTCTGCGTTGTCTATCTTCAGTAGCTGAGCACCTAGCTGGGAGCAGTGTCTCTTACTTCCATACCAGGAATTTCCTGAGAAGCTAAATAGATAACAGCTCTTCCCATGCATGATCCAATTAGGAAGGCAAGGCCGAGAAAAAACTCCTGGAAGGAAAATTAATATCGTGAAATTCACAGTATAACAATAATTCTCTTAGTGCGTTTTCACGAATACCTAATCATAAATTTTTATTAACAGATTTCTTTAACACATCTTTAATTTTTGACACCAATTAGATGATAATTTTACAGAATATATTACGATTCACTTTCTCATTGAAAACATTTAAAGTAAAGGGACTAAAGAGGTGGCTCAGTGTTTAAGAGCTCTGATTGTTCGTCCAGAGTACGTGGGTTTGATTCCCAGCACCCACGTGACACTTTGCAAACATTTATAATTTCCGTTTCAGGGCATTGGTACCCTCTTCTGGCCTTCGAGGGTACCAGGCATGCACATGGTACACAGGCATACATGCAAGCAAAACACATAAAACCTTTAAAATCAGTTGAGTTTGAGCAGTGTTTTAAATAGACGGCTAGACTTATCGCTTCCATTTCTTCAACTTTAGGCCTAGATTCCTTTTCTTTATTGATTCTCTATAAAACAAATACGCTCAAAATCAATGGCTACAAACAGGAGCTCTACTTGACTTAATTTATCCTATGAAGATGCGTAAAGGTGATTACTTATATTTCAAAGGCTCTTTTGAGTTTCATTAGCTGAAGACAGTGGGGAGGTTAAGTCCAGAGATGGGATGCTCAAGGCAAAGCATTGCCAGCCAGTTATGCAATCAGGAACACAGGTTGGACATAGAAAATAAGTGTTACAAAATCAATGAAATGCTATGATTGAGTGCATTTAGATGGAGTTTTCAGTGACTTATGTATTAGGTCCGTTTCTTCTGTATATTACTGGCATCTACAACCTTCCGTGTCCCTTCCTCTCTTCCCCACTACATTCCTTTTCCCTTACATCTATCTTATTCCAACAACATCACTGTAAAAATACCAGTTCCATAAGGGCATTGAACACTTCCCCTTCCTTTGCATCAAATTATATCATAGACATATTTCTCGGCACACAGACAGAGATAAGAGCAGTGGATTTGTGATACCACTTTATCAGCTGCCTGGCAGGGTATATTATGCTAAGGAAATTCTGTTAGGTCTGCTTGCCTTGAATGTGCTCTTATAGGAAGTAAACATATTCCCCACCCAGGCCTCAGTACCAGGAAATGAACTTCTGGAATCTGGGACCCCATTATTCCTTTTGTTCTGCCCTTGCCTGTAGTTGGGGATGCCTTGGAGGGAGCCACCTTCTCATCTAAAGATGATTCTGTGGGTGTGTGGTTCTCTTTATTTCTTGATGGGAAGTTGTCTTTCTCCTCTGGATTTCTCCCTGAATTGAATCTCCAAAATGCTTCATATATCACGAACAGCAATAGTGACAGAAAAAGAAAGTCATTCTGCTGTGTTTGAAAATGGAAATGCCAGCACTCATACTTTATGGAAGCACATAGGGGATGCCTATGATTAATGATAAATAAATGGTACGTTGCTGATAAAAAGACAGAGTCAGATGGTTCTCTCTGACAAAGATGATCTATCAAGTAAATGGAAAGGACTATGAAGAAGGTAGTAAAAAGAAAGTGACATAGATCTAACTGCAATTGTAAACAATTTTAAATAATAATAACTTAATGAAATATACTATGCTTTCTGCTATTATTTAAAAATGCTAGCCAGCTCTTTGGGAATTACTCAGCATGTAATACATAAAATGTTTCTGTACTCAGTAAGCATTTGACTAATTATGAGCGATGAAACTCTCTGAAGGTATCATACAATTTTATTGACACAGGATCCACAAAATATAGAAACCTAAAGAGATCTATTCAATCTTCACAAAATATCTGCTTAGTATATTTTCAATGCCTCAGGCAATACTTGGCAGAGTCAAGATATTTTTTATTAAAGATCATGTGTAGGATAATTCCCATGGATCATGAGGCTTTCAAAAAATTATGCACAACTCATTTAATATAGCTATCTCCTAGGAAAAATTGTGTTTCTTTTAGCTCTGCAAGTTTCCCTCCACTAACTTATACTTTAAATTCTACTTTAGAAAACATCATCTTTGTCTATGTACAACAATATACTCAAGAGTATATGTTTTATTAAGCAGATTTTCTACATTTCTTATAATCCCCCCACTAACTTATCACTATGGAAGAGTTAATCTTCCAGTCTCTCAACTGTCCTACAACTGAAACAGGAATTAATAGCACAAACTCAATGGGATTAATATAAAAATTAAGTGAGGTTGTTCATGCCAAGCCCTGAGAGAGTGCCTGGCATAATTTAATTAAATAATCACTGTCTGCGATTGCATCAACCTTCCTCACCCATACTCACCTAGGGCACCCAGCACTGCAGCAATCACTACTGCCACCAAGCACAAGATGCCTAAAGCCACTGCAATGGGCCGCCAAGGAGAAGGTGGAGCCCCGCTTCCTGAATAGTCAGAGAGATGAGGAAAAAAATGAGTGAAGATTATAGAACTCTTTAACAGCTCAGCTCACTGAAATGGAGATGCTTCTAAAGGGATCAGCAGCCACTAGGCTCTGAGAATCTAGTATTGTAGTCTCCATTTTTCTCTAGCTCTTGAAATGCCTCTTTCTCCATTGCTTCAGCTGTGGCATCGTGGCCATACCATCTGTAACTCCTCATTTGTAGGCTCACAGGCTAGTCTATAGGTCTGGACATTATTCATTCCCTGCAGTTCTACTTGGTCATAGAGCAAACAGCTTTCTGTAGGAGAAACAGCGCCAATTGCAAAGGATAGCTTTTTTTTTTTTTGTCATTTATATGGTGCATGATTTAAACAAGTTATTTCTCTATGCCCTTCTTTTTAATTTTTTTAAAAATTATTTTCCAGTTTGAAATTGGATCAATAGCACTGTCAAATATAGTTGCTGGAAGTGAGCACTTTAGTTTATGCAGCATAAGCATATAAGCCTTGCCCCTTCCTTCAATCAATTTTTATACTATTTTCCAAGCAAATGTCACAAGAAAGGAATTGTGTAAGTGGCTATAAGAGGAAAATAATTGCATAATGTGAACACCAAAAAGCAGAAGAAAGCAAACTGGTGTTAGAACCTGTGAGTCATCTCTTCCTTTACGTTAACAGCAAACTGATTTTGTTTTAAGCTTATGACACCAACAGCAGAAAACCAAGCCAGAGAGCTACCCAATAGGTAACCCTGAAAGAGACGAAGACACTCACTCTGTGTTAGGACTTTAATGCCCTTTATTCTCATCTTGGTTTTGCTTTAATATCTATCTCCTGAAAAATGAGACATTTTAATCTAGCATGTGTTTTCCACAACTTATATACTAACATCTTGTTTTATAAAATCCAAATTAATCTCTTACCAAAAAATTATATCGGATTTGGGGTTTTCAACCCTCTGACTCCTGGCTTCCTTTTGGGTTTAACCAAAGATGCATTCATTTTTATTTGCCACACGGTCCTCCATGGTTTTATCCCCCACTACTTTATCCTATGTTGTATGATTGTACAGGTTGTTCGTTTATATGTTTCCTGGTCCCCTCACAAGGTACTAAAAGACAAGCAAAAAGGAACTCTACTAAAATTCTTTCATCTTTCTCTTTACTCGTGTTACCAGTGCCACCTCCCACTGAAAAAGTGGTTATGATTGTAGAATGGAGTAGTCCTGTTTTCTGCCAGAAACTGAAAGCACATTTGTGGAAGTCGTTGCATAGTTCTCAGGGAATGAGGCTTAGTGAGCATTCAAAGGACCTATAATGACTTCCAGCAGTCTTAAAAAGAAAAAAAATATATATATATATATGTAGTATATATACAATAAATTATATGTAATACATAATATATAATATGTGCATAAATTATATATAATTACATTTATAATATATATAAATATATATGTATATATACATATATATGCATATATACACACACACACACACACACACACACACACACACATATATATATTTGAAGTCCTACAAATCAAGAGTCTCTCCAGGTCTCTACTTCTGTTATTTCAGTTAATGAGAATGAAGGTATTGTTAGCAGAAAGAAAATGGATACCTTTCTCTGATCTCACTGGCCTTTTATGGATGTCTCGTGTGCTGAAGTCTAATTGAGTATATCCATCTTCATCCAGATTCTCTATATGAGAGTGATATTTCATTGCTTCACAGGGCCCTAGATAGGCAGAGCACTTGAATATTCTTTACAAGTAAAATAACTGCCAGGATGAGGGTCACTAAGCCAAACCCTGAAACAGCCCTTCACTGAGGTTCATGGAGCTCAGCTTAAGTAGTCTAGCCAGTGCCCAAAGAAGGAAATGAAGTGCACGTTGGAGTAATTTCCCTTTTTGCCTCTAGATCCTGTTTCTGAGGCTGTAAATTCTGAAGAAAACTGAAATGTTGTATTGTGCATGACTGTCATTTTAGATCAACTCTATGACTGATACATAGATTACAGTCTTAAGAGACGTTGGTTACACTCCCCATTGAAACTGACATGATTAATTTGTATGGCCTATGTAAACTGTTAAGCAGTTTGGGTATCTTGAATTCAGCATTGGTTTGTTAGAACCCTGCTTGCATCCGCACATCCTTTCATGTGTCCATACCATCCATAATACTCAATAACTACCTGGAGCTGGCAATATTTGCAGGAAAATTCTCCACAAAGAATCTTAGTACCTAATAGAGGAAACTACAGGTGAGTAGCTGCCACGCACACTTTGCGTGTCCTCATATTAGTGTGCTAGGAACTCACCAAGATATCATTTTCTTACAGCTAACAAGAGAAAATTCAGACATTGCTT